>NC_140171.1:44725550-44888050 GCF_963971535.1 Notolepis coatsorum
ACAAAGAAAACGAAGCAGGCTGATCTGATACAGATATGGACGATCGAGAAGCACAGATCGGAACAAAACATCTGGAGCTAAAAGGGGGAAAATATAGAAAACAATGGGGAAAATATTTAATATAAAGAAAAGTCCCAATTACTAAAATACATTTCAAAGTAATTGATGACCACATTACACAGAAAAAACACTGGCCATTACCTGTCATAGGCTAACTGTTTGTTGTGTCTTTCAAAGATGAGACCCTGGTCATCAAAGGATGGGATTTGGATGGGTTTCTTTTTGACAACGGGGGAAGAAAGGGGGAGAGGAAGCGACAAAGGGACTGGTAGCGTTTTCTTAGGCGACTCAGATACTCGAGGGAGCATGGGTGTGAGGTGGTCAATAACACTCATTGTGTGGTGGATTATTAAGGGAGACAGATGTAAAAGGACAAAGCCTTGAGAAAAATGAAAGAGGAAAAAGGGAGGCGAAATTGTTCTTAGTTGCAATTATCAAAATGTCCCGCAGAAACCATTTATTCAAACAAAATATACAATGTATCAGGACGAGAGTGTACAATTTCACTGTACCAATGCATTACTCACATATTTACAATATTAATACTTTTCTCAAAAACTGATGCAAAGGAGAAAATGAAAAACTGACCTGGCGCGCTACTTCCAGCTCTATCTCTGTTGTTGATGGGGAGTGTGTCAGGAAAAGAAAGAGAGCATGCAGAGAATGGGACAGTAGGAAGTGGTGGGTAGTGGGTACAGAAGTCACATTCTCTCCATTCCTCCACTCTAAAGCTGCACTGTTGCATTGCCCACACTCCTCTACTTTTGATTTAGTTATCTTCATGCAAATCTCTCGTCTGTCTGTGAATATGAAATCTTGTTTGTGGGTAAATTGGAATGCTTCTTTGTGGACGATTTCCACTAGTTTAGAATTAGATTTGTTCCTCATTTTGTGGTAAATACTAACACAGAAAACATTTAATTGTAGTGAAAGTAAGATAAGAAGGCAATTAAGAGTTGATGATAAAAACTATTTTTATTTTTCATATGAATACAAGGAAGCATTTGGTGAGTAATTTTTGTGTTATAGACTACACACAACCACAATTCCCTTTCCATGCTGTCCAGTAAAAGTAGAAATGAGAACAAATAAATATACACTTTTGAGCTTTACGAAATATACTCTTTCTCTAATCTAACATTGGCACCTTAAAGAACGTGTTGCCTTTATTTAGTTTATTTGGCATGTACCATAGTGTGGTAAAGTCAGACCCTCCAACACCGCAGCATACTGGCTCAGTCGCACTAACATAGCAGCTGCCTTGCCATGCTGAAGTTGCCAGGTTTGCTTTCTTCCCAATTGGCAACAAATTCATTGCACTTCGATTATTAATCTCATTCATTAAATGCACTACATAAGTAAACGTCATGATGTATGCAAAGTGATTGTCCAAGTTACAAAACATAATGTAAAATTTGGCACAAGTATAAGATGGCATGAAATCTATATCAAATACATCTTCTTGTTTGAGTGGCATTACACATTTCTAAAGGAGCGCATGTCTGTCATGCATCTAGTCCTCTCTCCCTTCCTCCTTCCATTGAGTTGCATTCAAATTCTTAAAAAAAAAAAAGTCCTGTCCTTGACAACTTTCCCCAGATCTCCATAGTAAATAATGAGGGAGGTCAAGGGAAAGTTGCAATGAAAGGACAAAGGGTGCATTTGTAGAGACCACAACACAGCCTCTTTCTTCCCCCTTTATCTCTCTCCGCAGGAACTGTTTTCCATCCCATAGGTGTCCAGACAGCGCCCCCGTCCAGATGGCCTGTCCTCCACTCCATGTCCCACTGGTCATATCAGGGCATTGCTATCATCATCCATGCAGTTCACACTGGCAACCAGTGGGTGGTGCCGGACTGTCTTGCTGCTCCACTTGTGTGCGTCCTGGAGCCCGGGCTCGAGGAAGTACAGGCAGGCGCCGAACCCGGCCAGCACCAGAACAGACACCAGCAGGTAGAGGGGGACAAACCAGTCCAAGAACATCCAAGACATACTGACATGGATGGAGGAAAGGGGGGATGAGGGGCGAGGAGAGAGGATAAGAGTGGAAGTGGAGGAAATAAATAGATGGGAATGAGGGAGGAGAAAGGGAGGGAAAGAAGGCATAGCAGAGTTTAAGGGAGGGTGGATAAGATTTGGAGCGGTTACTTGTTCAAGGCCATCTAAAAGTCTTCCTCGTTAAAGTCTTTTGAGACCAAATGTAATGAAAGACCTCTGCAGCATCAGTGTTTCACTAACACATCAGGAACAGAGTTCTTCCTCATTGTAGTAACCTTATTCAGAACATTGTGGTGGGGGTTGCAGAAATTACTCAACCATCATCAACTATTATATGATCATTCAACCTCCTTATTAATCCCATCAGGCTAGAATTACATCATTGCCAATCTATCAATTACAGTTAAGCACATACATCCGAAGCTTAGTCTTACATACCTGTAGTCTCTGCTGTATCACTTTGTCCCTGTGAGGTTTGTTGTTATGTAATAGTCCGTGGCGGACAGTCAAATCAATAAGATAATCTTCAGACCTAGTGCGGTCAGTGCTGCTGCCGTCTGTTGCACATGGGATAATAGAATCACAGGTGCTCTCAGAGACAGGAGACAGAAGCTGCATGCGGGTTCATCATCCAGCTCTCCATTCTGACGTCACGTTCAGAGGGTGAGGGTTGCCATGACAACATCCTTGCTGATGGGTGAGAGGAGGGAGTGGGAGGGAAAGTTATATAACTATAACATTTTTTTTTCTTTTTGGGAGGGACAGAGCAAGCCCTTCAGATCTCTCTGGATGCTTGCCGCCTTGCTGCGTAAAATCAATTCCACTCCACTTAACACGGAGGCCATCACAGTTTATGTGACATTGAGAGGGCCATTTTTGTGTGAGCAGCAGCTCTGAGATCAACTCATAGGGTCTGCAGATGCAATGTTTTAGTCACTGCCTTTCCCCTTTATGTTGTTCTTTTTTGTTTATTTATTTAAGCAAAAACACAAACACATCAGACAAATCAAAACAATACAAACACATCACACACTAAAGAAAACCACTACGTACATACTGTACATGCTGAAGATCAAGTTGGGCACTCAGGTAAACAACCATACATATATAAACAGTATATATAGACACACATGTATACATCTCTCCACCTAGTTGAGTAATTTGGTATATATCCAACAGACCATATACACATATATATATATACAGTATATATATATATATATATATATATATATATATATATATATATATATATAGATATAGACTTTACCTATAGACGTTTATAATTCTATAAAATATTTACAGTTGAAACATTCTTGAATAGGTATAATTTGTTATTTCATAAATCATAAAAAAGAAATAAGTTTCCACAGTATGCAAATATTGAATTAATCTTCCCAATATGTGCCAAATGTATGCATTCTTTTTTAGACAAGGACTAAATATTATACACAGAAAGCATGGCCTACATATTTCAAAGCTGCATGAAAAAGCAATCTTTTAATAATTTTTTAGGTCTTGGTCAAAGAACATAAAATACAATGAAATGTAGATGAGCTAGGCAGATGGGCTCCAAAGACAAAACCTTGTTATATAGCAACAAGTAGTTTGACTGTCTATGACTTTCCATGTAATTGATTCACATAAACACAGAATACATTCTCTTTAAATTATTTAAATGATGAAAGCATTTATTTCAGTTCTGTAACATACACATTTGAAACAGTACACTATGCACAAACAGTTACAACTTGTTTGATTAATTAATCAATAATTAATCATATTAATTAAAAGGTATGCCTAAAATAACATGAATCAGATGGTTAATCTCAAGTATGATTGACTTGACTACAGTTACAATGCACTAATGTGAAGAAGAGAAGAGATTATCTTATTGTCAATGTACACAAGGCATTTTGGGGGGTCCAGTGCCTTGCTCAAGGGCACTTAGGCAGGATGGTGGGCACCGTCAATGTAACACCAGCCACCCTTCAGTCACCAGCTCACAGCTGGAATACACTCTCCTGTCAGAGACAGGGATCGAACCAGCAACCTTTTGGTTACTGGCCTGCCTCTTTATCTCTCTAGGCCATCCTGTCTCCATCCTGCCTAGTGTGTGCGTGCGTGTCTGTGTTGTATACAGTACAGTATGAATACATTTTAATATGGCTAAAAACAGTCAATAACATGTTTACTTCTTAATATTAGTTTAAGATTACATTCTCATTTCAGGTACTTGTGCAGACAACTATTGTATTCATCCTAATGACCTCTATGAATGTTTACACAATACGTTCGAATTCTAAAGTAGCTTTGTAGAGAAGTGTAGATTGTCCCAGTTCATACTGGGAATATAAGGCACCATGGAATACTGCGGTAGCACAATTAACTCATTCCCCGCCAACGACGAATATACTCGTTATTGGCCGCCAATAGAATAACGCCAACAACGTTATTTGATCGTTATTTCTTTAACACTTTGGCTGCCATGGGTTAAATTCATTATCAACCGTAGGTTGCCGGCTCTATTTGTCTATAGAGAAAGTCCCCTTCTTTGCAGGGCTATAACTTTTTTAATTCTATTGCTACATTGCCATTATTAGGGCCCATTCAAAGTCCTATATGTATTGTTCATTGTGTAGCAACGTTAAACGTTTTCATTCACATATTCATAGTAAAGTATGGTCTAATGTATAAGTATGTTTTCATCTCTTTCTGCAGCTTTCTCCAGAACGTGATCTATAGCCCCAAATACATTATATTGATGATGCAATACAGTTTTATGGCAATCAGCGCGATATAAAAAATTCCAACTAGACGTACTTCTAGAAGTTACTACACGTCATCTGATGTTGACCGGATGGGCTAGGGGGCGTTTATAATTCCGTGGGCAGCGTTATACCAATCATCTAATGTGGGTCAAATGTTGATAATAGCAGTTAGTATCGAAGACGGTAACTTTACACACTAAAACTCACCCCAGTCTCCGCGCGCCGTTGGGCGATCATCGTAGAGTAGAAATTTTACCATTATGGGATGTCGATTTACCCGGTCCATCTCCAGCTTGTATAATGGTATATACGTCCAAATCATGTTGTTTATCGAGTTATTGGCAATCGATCGCTATGTAGTGTGTCGAGATCGAGTCCCGGAACCTATAGCTAGTGCCCGGAAGTAATACGGCCGACCAGCACAATCTCCATAGCACTTCCTGTTAAGAAATATGAATCCGATCCCAGATTTTTGAAATATTGATATTAAAGACGCTGTAAAGCGTCTTCGGCAACTTGAGCATGGCCGGGAATGACGTGTTTAGGCGTTTTCCGGCAGCCAAAGTGTTAATTAGCTATTTCCATTCATAAATCATCCAGGAAGGCTGTGGTACCATAGGCAATGTGTCTGAGATCGCAAAGGTCCAATACCGCCGCCTGGTGGTATGCGGCCGATTTTGCACTTCCTTTGAGACTCTGTATCTCTCTGTGCGTCATTGAAATTCCTCCGGGCGGACATTTCTAGTAACGTGGATCAAGAGCATCACCGATTGCATTGAATAGTTTTCGGGACGCCCGATTCATTATGCTGTGGGGGGTTATGTCGTGGCCCAAATGGACATACGATCTAGCAGATGGCAATCAAATAATTGGAGTATTCTTTTTGGAATCTCATCGGCCACAGGTAAGAGCAATTTAACGTCCATTTCAGCTTGGTTGTGCATTGTTTCATAGCCATCGCCCTGATCAGCATAGCTGTTGTACTAACGAATGGCATTATTGACAATCAATTAATCAGAAACGTGTGTATAGGGACGAAATGTCAATGGATTAAGTATAATATACATCGCAGGCTATTACTAGCCTCCCAGGAATTACCCTAAACCGCTCTAAAACCATACTTATATTCACCACGGTATAAAACGGGAATGTATGGATGGAAAAAAGATTCCCTTTTCACATCTTGAACGATAGATACTCAATGTCAAATGGGCCATAGTATTGCATCCATAGCTATAATATTTAAATAGTTATAGCCCTGCAAACAAGGTGAGCGACTCCCATCGTTTACAGCGGTGGCGGTAGCTACTACAGGATGAGGCTAATCCCCGGCAGTCAATGAGTTAAGCACCGTATCTTAGTGTTTTGAGGCAAGATGATGAAGAACATAATACTATGAATTATGTATCACAGTTTTCTGGTATAATGTGTGTGTGTGTGTGTGTGTGTGTGTGTGTGTGCAGGGGCGTAGCTGGGGGGGGGGGGGGGGGAGCTTAGGATGATTCCAAGGGCCCAGCACTGGGGGGGGTCCAAAAAAGAAGAAAGAAAAAGTATATTTTTTATTTTTTACTAGACATCACTCAGTTATATTATTGATGCTCTCATTGATACTATATTTGTTTCTGAAGTGTGTGTGTGTGTGTGTGTGTGTGTGTGTGTGTGTGTGTGTGTGTGTGTGTGTGTGTGTGTGTGTGTGTGTGTGTGTGTGTGTGTGTGTGTGTGTGTGTGTGTGATATATAGAGAGAGGGGGGGCTTTGGTAGACTATTGCATTGGTCCATTCATTGAAGATGAACACAATGCGACATCTAGCCCCTTTCGTGACTGCGGTGCTGGGGCTCAACCGCAGTCACTCTCAGGTGGGACGCGACCAGTTTAAAAAGAAACTACTAAGCGTAATCGGGGGGCTCGGGGTGTGTCAAAAATAGATCAGATATGAATTTCAAAGATACCCAGCGTACAATATGGGTTTAACACAGCTTTACAGTGGGGTCTGGAAGCTCGGAGTTGCTAATAAACAGTTTAAAGGCCAACTTGCATGTTGTATTTTTGTTCAATAAACAATGTGACTAGGCCAACGCTGACTTTCATGAAGAGGAAAAAAAGATTATCGAAATTGACCCAGTTTTAGCACTTTTATCAAACATTTTGTTGACCAAACCACAAGCTCCACGCACATACATATTTTAATTGCATGTTTCATAGCGTGCGTGTGTCATCTTAATGCTGACGTCACATCAGGGGCAGCAGGGGCTCTGAGACTCACAGGCAGGTAGTGGCAGGAAGCAGAGCCTTGCTACTACTAGCCGAGTGATGAATGAAAATGTATCTGTTTCACCTAACAACACTATTGCTCCGTGATCATAGCCATTCATCTCTAAAGCTAACCACTATTTGTAACAGCCACAACCACGTTACCATATTTGTAATAATGTAAATCATTGTGTCGTTGTACATATTGTGTATGCAACGTTAGCAGCTAACGTAGCTTAGCTTGGTAGCCGCCGTTCTTGAAACTCCTAACAAAGCCCGAATTAAAATGGTTCTCTCCTCTTTGTATACCTTTGTCCTCACAAGTATTCTGCCAGGGAACTTATGGACACGACAATAGTAGTTATAAGGTGTTTGATCATTGTGTCGTTGTACATATGCACCGAGTGCAGCTAAGGGGGCTATCCACCGAGTGCAGCTAAAGGGGCTATCCACCGAGTGCAGCTAAAGGGGCTATTGTATCAACATGCCGCAACGTGTAGCTAACGTAGCTTGCATGATGCGTGTGCAGTGCTTTGCCCCACAGGACCTACACATTTTACTCGTTCCCAAAACTCTTTTACATGCACGACAGTAGCCATAATGCTAACGTTAGCGGGGTAACGTTAGCCAGAGCGATATAATAATAATAATAATAATAATAATTTAGGACCTGCTCCGAGGTCACCATTTGGCACACATGCGAACCATGCATACAATGCGTATCTGCGATTAACCCATCCCGTCGTCCTTCCCCCCCAAGGGCAGCCGGGAGCAGACAGGCGCCACGTGAGCCGCGCCAGGGGACCAATCCAAGTGCTCCTGTCCGTCTTCGTCAAGGACGCCACAGCGTTAGCGATCTTGTTGTTGTGCATGTTTTTCCATTGGGTTTATCTTATCGGGGGGGGAAACCCTTGCGAGCACGGGGAGAACATGCAAACTCCACACAGAAAGGCCTGGGAGATACCCCACCTGGGTAACTGGCATCATGGAAACCTGGTCCGCAAGCGGGATTCGAACCCTGGACCTTCTTGCTGTGAGGCGACAGTGTTAACCACTACACCACCGTGCCGTATATATAGCCAGCTTGGTACTATGACCCGGGGATCAGGCGACAGCCCACAGACCAGTAGCGCTGCTGTACTGAACAACAGGCTGCCTAGTGGTAAATGTAGTTCTTTTTTTTACGACATTAAAAACATTATAACTATCTTGTTTCAACCAGTTGTAGCTGGTCCATCAAAGTCTCCGACGATTAAAGCCATTTGCGTCTTGTAAGGCGTCCATTTGGATCAAGGAAATAGCTTTCTGCACTCGTCAAAACTCCTTGTAGTGGATCAGAAGTAGGGGAAAGATACCGGATGTGACGTCATGGCCCTGATAGCTCTGATAAGCTTTTTAATTTGCTCGTGCATGTTATTCGTGCATGGACCTTTTTAACCATTTCTGAGTGGCATTTCCGGCGTCAAATGGAAAAAAATAAATAATGAAATTATATACCAATGATGTAAACTACCCATAATTGATCAGTAGGGTTTAACCTGCAAGTTGGGCTTTAAATCATTGTTACAAAGCGAGTGGTACTTACAGAGCGAGCCGTGTATTTCCGCCATTAGTGTCACCGCGCATGCGCACCAGGCAGCAAATGCGATTTCACGTGCTCGCATTCGGTGGGGGCCTACAAATACATTCTTTCATGGGGCCCAGAATCTACAGCTACGCCCCTGTGTGTGTGTGTGTGTGTGTGTGTGTGTGTGTGTGTGTGTGTGTGTGTGTGTGTGTGTGTGTGTGTGTGTGTGTGTGTGTGTGTGTGTGTGTGTTATAACTTGGCTGTTTGTGAGTCCTCAGCAGGACTGTCAGCCTGTGAGGCAACTTTGGTCTGCAGGAAGTCAGAAACAAAGGGGGCAATGCTCTCTGGACAGTTCAGGTGGACATGATGATCTCCTGGCACTGTCACCACAGTACCCTGAGAGAAGTGAGAGAAGTGAGAGAGAGAGAGAGAGAGAGAGAGAGAGAGAGAGAGAGAGAGAGAGAGAGAGAGAGAGAGAGAGAGAGAGAGAGAGAGAGGGAGAGAGGGAGAAAGATAATCAATACTCTTCCCCCTGACTGGCAGTGTGTAGTGGAAATACCTCTTTAAATTCACGAATGTGTTGCACATTTGAAGAATATCTTTCAGTCATTAATGATGTCAAAGTGATTGTCCACATTTTCCAGAAGACTTTCAGTCCATCCCAAAAGGTTTCTGATATATTGTTATCAGCACAAGTTGAAGTCAATGGGAGCATGAAACAAGTCAGATTAATTCCAAGCTCCACCATCGACTTCCACATTTTAATTGAGGTGGGAGCAGGAAACACATAAAAAAAAGACATTTAACAGATAGTCTTTATTGTTCCTTCACTCCATCAGCTGCATTCTGTGCCAGTATATGTAGGTCAGTGTCGGGTCTGCAGCTATACATGTTTCTGCTGCCTCTGATGTTGAGCTGGTACTATGGTGCTTCACTGGCAGATATGCAGTGGTCTGTCTGGAAGGTACAGCTAATCATAGATTTAAGAAATCAAAAACAGTCACTCACACACGCATGCATGCGTATCAGAGCATGTGAGCGGCGCGGCGCGGGGAGCGAAGCGGGTGGTTTTGAAGTGAGCGGCGGAGTGGGTTTTAAAATGGGTCGGCGCGACTTCCGGAGCGAGAGTTCTCCTCTGCTCCAATCCGCTCCGGGCCGCTCACAGTGGTTTAACACTGATGTAATATACATGTAGTACAATGCCAAAGCAACAGGTGGCGATGTACAAACATGAAGGCCATTTTCAACCAATGAGAAGGGTGAACCGTCACTCACATCCTGCTAGACCAAAGTATATTCCACCATTGTTGTTGTTGTTAGCTTACATGCTAACGTGAATGGCAGCGACCATAGCATTGTGGCTAGGCTAGCTACCATCGCTTAGTAGAGCTAGTTGAATGGATATTACGTTATTTAACATTGCAGAATGGGTACAATTACAATACGGCTCAATACAAACAATAAGGGGCCCAGGGGTGTAGACTGTTGTAGTTTGGTCAAATCAAGCTAATTTAAATCATGCTCCAAAAAAAAATATTCTGCCGAGCGAGCTGTGGAGCGATGTGGAGCGGGGAGCGCTTGATTCGTAAATGAAGGTGAGCGGTGAGCGACTTGGGGGCGGGGTCAACATGAGCGATTAGCGGAGCGGAACAAGCCGTCTAGAGCGAAGAGCGGATATCTCGCCCGCGCCGATCCGCTCACATGCTCTGATGCGTATGCAGTATGCACACAAACAGACAGACACAAAAAATTATGTGAATCCCTACCCTCCTTCAAAACCGCTCTCAAAGAGCACCTACGGTTGGCTGCAATTAGAAACTGGCCCCCGGTAAATGTCCAACCCCCCCACCCAACCCCCTCCAATGTACAGTTTCTTCCCCTTTGAATGTATATGTATTTTTTATGATCTCTCTCAGGCCCTGTCCACACGATCACGGGTATTAATGACACAGTTTTTTTTTTAATTATGCAAAAAAAAATAACTCTGTCCACACGACTGGTTTAAACTCTGCACCGAGTGACGTCATATACATGTAGTACAATGCCAAAGCAGTAGGTGGCGATGTTGTTCAGACATGAAGGCCATTTCAACCAATCAGAAAAGGTTGAACGCTCACTACACTTCCTGCTTAAAAACAACAAAGTCACCATCTTTAAATACCTCGCGTTAGCCATTTAGCCAACGTAGCATTTATTTTTCAGCAAAGAAAGTGCAATAAAAGTGCAATAAACAAAACGGATACATTCACTGTGTGTTCTGCCTCTCATTTGTTGATGAAACAAAACCAACATCAACACAATTTACCACCAAGAGCGGATACTTTAGTCTCACAAAAAGATCTCCGGTGTTGTTAGCTACATGCTAATGTGAATGGCATTCTCCATGTGGGCCCTTTTGAGGATGATTTGCCCACCGGCACTATGGCGACCTCTAGTGGCTCGGGTGTGCATATTTTTTTATACAATATATATATATATATCGGGCGGCTAAGTGGTGCAGTGGGCAAGGCGCTCGCCACTAACGCAGGAGATGCTGGGTTTGAGCCCAGCTCTCGGCGTTGCTTCCGGCTTGGCTGGTCGTTCATACTAATACAATTGGCAGTATTAGGGGGTGGGAAAGCCGATGGGTGGGGATCGGACGTTGTGGACAGCGACTCCTACAGGTCGGTTGGTGCGCCTGTACAGCAGAATCAGGAAGCAACGGGGGCAGCGTGAGCCTCCCACGCGTTACTCCTCGCCGCTGAGAGATCGCGCTGTACAGGTGAAAAGATGCAACGGTTGCCTCCTCGTGTACCGGAGGGGACACGTGATGCAAGGCTTCGTCCACATTGCAGCTGGCCAGTGGGAGGCATGGTCTAACAACGTTCGAGACAGGGGAGGGTAGAATTGGATAATACGAAATTGGGATGGGAGAAAAATAGAAAATGGGGAGAAAAAGTAGATAAAAAAAAAAAAATATATATATATATATATATATATATATATATATATATATATATATCGAATTAAAGCCCCATTTGTTGCCTGTCGATAGCCCTTTCAGGTGACAAAATCCGTTCAGCGGTTCTCGAGTTACATGCCGATATTTGAGGCTTGCGCAAAGTACACAATATTGCGCAAATTGCTGGATTATGTCGTAGATCAGATGGACATCAGATGGACCAGATGGCGATCAAACAATTGGAATATTCTTTTTGGAATACCCCTGACCACAGGTAAGGACTATCTGATGTCAATTTCAGCTTGATCCAACAATATTTTCATACCGATCCAGCTGATCGGCGTGTGTTGTGGTAATAACGAATGCCTGTTACTGGCAATCAAAGCATCAGAAACGACCCCCCCCTTTCATGCATTCATGATGAAACATAATACCTATTATATACATTTGATTTGGAAATAGTAGCGTGTCCAGGGACGAAACGCCAACGCTTTTAGTAGAATTCACATTGCGCCCTATATCCAGCCATCCAGGAATTAGCACGGATCATTCCGAAATTATACTTATATTCACCACGGTATAACGCGCGAATGTATTCATGAAAAAAATTATTCTTTTTTGCATCTTGGACAGAAGATGACTGTCAAATGTCCATAGTATTGTATCCATAGCTATAATATAGAATATAGATATAGCTCTACAAACAATGTGACGCACTCCTATCTTTAACAGCGTGGCCTAGCTAGAACAGGATGAGGAATATCCTCGGCCCTGAATGAGTTAACACATTGGGCGCCAGCCATTAGCCTGGTCCTTGTGGCTAACGTGCCAGCTTTCCATAGCATATTTTCACTGTGCGTCACTATGTTTGGAGAGCTATATCTATCTATATTCTACATTATAGCTATGGAGACAATACTATGGTCATTTGACAGTGACTTTCTTCCGTCGAACATGCAAAAAAGAGATAATTTGTTCATGCATACGTTCGTGCGTTATCCCGTGGTGAATATAAGTATAGTTTAGGAGTGATACAGGATAATTCCTGAAAAGCTTTAGGGCGCTATGTGTATTCTACTATAAGCGTTGGGGTTTCTTGCCTGGACACGCTACTATTTCCAAATCAAATGTATATAATAGGTATTATGTTTCATCATGAATGCATGAAACGGGGGGGGGGGGGTTGCTTTGATGGCCAGTAACGGAATTCATGTTGAACACTACACACGCTGATCAGCTGGATCTATATGAAAACATTGTTGGATCAAGCTGATGTCAGATAGTCCTTACCTTTGATCGGGGTTATTCCAAAAAGAATATTCCAATTGTCTGATCGCGATTTCCAGTATTGGTGTCCATCTGGTCCCAGACATAATTTGGCACAATTTATGGATCGAGTGTGCCAGATGCGTTTCGAAGTGGTCGGATGAAGCGATTTACTCGGCTCCGTCTAAATTTAGCGCCCGGAGGGATTTAAGTGTAACACAGGGTGAGATATAAGGTTTCAAAGGGTGGGCAACACTGCGATCTAGCAGGATGCGGCCGGTATTGCACTTTGGCGAACTCAGAATCCTTTCCTATGGCAACACTAGGTCAGTGGATGAATAATGAATAAAAATATTGAATAAAAGAAAAAACGACCAAATAACGAGCTTACTCGTTGTTGGCGTTCAACACTTACTCGTTGTTGGCGGGGAATGAGTTAACAATTGTTTGTATTGAGCCGTACTGTATTGTACCCATTCTGCAATCTGTTAATAAAGTTTTCAATCAATCAATCAAACACACACACACACACACACTCAGATTTATTTCAGGTGCATACTTACATTTAGGTCCTTATAGCCCTGGATTAATGCTGTGGTAAATATCTTTTGTTCTGGTTCAGCAAAAATCTTTTCAAAGCCTTCCTCTGCTCTGTAGGGACAAAAATAGATATAGTTATAGTACACTGTGTTTAGGGCTGGGTATTATTTGACATTTTTATTAAATACAGATACAATAACAGAACAATATATTGTGCATGGTGTACTTAAGTGATCCAAGGCAATAAATCAACCCAAAGAGATTTGTGATGATTTTGTCAATACAATAATGCTAGTAGTAAGACAGCTTTTTTAAGTATTGAAGTATTGAAAATTGGTATTGTTTGATCACAATATTATTATTATTTAGGCTACTACTGGGCCCAGTATTTAATTTTGCATAATGTATATTGTAAGTACCTGGAATAACTTTGGCCACATAATTAGTACCCATTAAAATGGTTTATCTGGGGATCCATTCTAATACCAGAGAACAGAATGCTGTGAGTTGTTTGCAAATGATCCATCAGGCAGATCTCAGTGTGCAGGTTGAAGGTAGCACGTCTAGCTCTCTTAGTGTATCCAAGGGTTTGCCCCAGGGATCAATCCTGGGAACCCTCCTATTCACTATATACAGGGCTCCAGGGTGCGCCCGTTTTGGTCGCATTTTGCGACCAAATCTCAGTGCCGTGCGACTGGATGTTTTCCCTTGTCGCACTGGTGCTCCCAGCAGGTCTGTCTGTCTGTGTGTATGTATAGTTTTTTTTCCCCGTGGCCAAGTGCGTTCTAAAAATGTTTTATCTCTGCCTTTGATTGGCTATAACACGTGCATTATGCAAAGACCAGCCCCGATCTGGCTCTGATTGGCTCTGATCATCACCCTGCCATTATTATTCGCTGAATGACGGGATAAACAAAAAAGCCATGTGAGAATTGAAACGATAAAAAAAAACACAGTGTCTCATACTGGTTTCATAATACAACGTTTCCGAATGGACGTTTGGATTAAACAAAGTGTATGCAGTGATGCTTTCCCAGCGGAACACAAGCTGCTTAATGTTACACAGGTATGTTATACACGTTAATTAAGCTATGTAACGTTAGACCGCAGCCCTTTAGCTTTAGCTAACGTTAAGATAGCAGGAGCCGTCGGCCAACAAAGCTGTTTCAACATTCACACAAACACAATGGATTATCATTCAAACGTTATTCAAGCCTTCCGTGACCAGTAAGTAGGTACATCTACTACTCAACCGCAGCAATGTGCGCTATGTGCTTAAACTTTGCTAGTAAAGACTCGACAGTACGCTTACGCTGGGTTGAGGCGTGGGCGGAAGTGGCCAAAATAAAATACCTGAAAGACTATTAGTATAGGGAGGTGTAGTGGTTACTTCCTGGTCTATAGGGAGGTGTAGTGGTTACTTCCTGGTCTATAGGGAGGTGTAGTGGTTACTTCCTGGTCTATAGGGAGGTGTAGTGGTTACATGATTGCTGTTTCCGGCCGGTCCATCATCTTGAAAACACAATGTATTTGCCCATTGCCAATTTCTAAATCGTCTCGTTTAAAACAAATAAAGCATCAACATTTGCATGGTGTACCTTTCTGTGCTTATTCATCCACAATCTATAGCTCAACATGAAAATATTCGCAATTAATTGTAAAATAAAAAATCGCTGAATTTTATTTCAACCAAAAATGCTCAACAAATAATGTTAGTGATAGAAGGGAACTCATTTTGTGCAAAAATGGAAAGCTTTCCAAATGTTCATGAGGTAGAATTGTTACAATAGCCGATAATCCATTTCCCCAAAGATAAATCCCTATACGGGTGGACCTCGCAGGCGGTCCAAAGTGACGTCAGACTACACCTCCCTATTTAGGAGCAAATTGTTTGCATGATTAAAAGCGATGGTTCAAACATCCGTTCGAAAAACCCTGGCGAATGTTCGAATCCCAAAAACAGGCTTGGGACAGCTCTAACTGGAGCTGAGCTGAATGTGTTAAAATAGACATAAAAAGGTGAAGGATTGGACTTTGCGAGCTAACTGTAATACAATGTTATTTTTTTACAATAATTTACATAACATCTTAAGAAATTACTAATGTGTATGGAAACTGACAAAAAAAGGCGCAGTGGAAATGTTTGGGTGCACCTAAATTATGTGCTGGTGCACCTAAATGAAAAAGTTAGGCGCACTGGTGGAACCAATGTAAAAAGTTAGTCTGGAGCCCTGATATATATATCAACATTATTTTGTTTATGTCGATGATACTGTGATATACCGCTCGGCGTCTACACCAAACCAGGCTCTTTGTCAGCTACAACATGGTTTTAATACTGTATTACTCACCCTGTGTGATTTAAAACTTGTTTTGAATGCTGACTAAACCAAACTCATGTTGTTTTCAAATGCAAAGACAACCCCTTCATCTATCATCACCTTTCAGGGCTCTGAGATTGAGTCTATATCTCAATATAATAATAATAATATCTAGGAATCGTACCTCACATTTGTCAATTGGTAAAAAAAATAATAAAGTTGAAATTGATTTAGAAAATCTTGATTTTCCTTTTAGATTTGATTGGTTTGATTTGATTTGCTCTTTGTATAGTCATGTTGGATGGTTTGCCTTGTTCACCCGTGGATTTAACCACTGGCATGATTTTATTCATAAGGCTATTCTTGGTTTGCTTCCATCTTACCTACAGATCTACATCCTTCAGAAAAGTATGGGAAGTTATCATCTTTGTTCCCAGGAAGTATTCCTACTATCTGTCCATAAAGCCTGTACTGAATCAGGAAAAGAGTTTAAGTTGCTGTTCCCTCTGCTTGGAATCAGTTGCAAAATGGTCTGAATCTTCGGGAGCTGGTCTTACTGGATGCATTTAAAGTCATTCTTAACACTTTCTGCGCAAAACGGGTTTCGCCGCCATGCGTTGAGCGCCATACCCAAGAATTCTCGGGGTTTGATCCTTTGATATTTTCCCTTTGATCCCGTTCTATACACTCAGCCGGAGCTCCCTAGGTCTCCCTGGCATATCTGTCTACGTTGGAATTGCAATGACGATTGAATCTCACCAGGTGGCAGTATCGTCTACCTTTTTAACTCTGATCGTTTAGTTTAGACAGTGTCTGTCCTGATCCCTCTCTGTCCTGACTCGCTGTGAGGGGGAGGAGTTCTTGCAGAGCAATCGGTCTGAGATTTTCTCGCCTCAAAACCTATAGTTTCCCGTATACACGAGTATACACATATAAACGAGTAATCGCGATCGCCGATGGGATCACTGGGATTATTCTTTTTGGAGTACCTTCTGGCTAAGGTAAGGTACATTCTATGTCCATTTTACCGAACCTGAAACATGTTTCTGTACCGATCACAGTGTCGTATTTTACCGGACCTAAACCGTGCTTTTTGTAACGATCGCATTTTCGGGGGTAACACTACCCCCCCCCCCCTTGATGATTTTGTGAAGACACGTATGTATATGGTATATACCTTTGACTTGGAAGTATTTGGGGTTTCAGGCGACAACCAGAACGATTTGGGCATATTGCATATACCGCGTCATATCTCGCAATCTATGAAAAAATACTGGATTATTTTGGAAAGGGGCGATGTTTAGTGTGTAATAGCACACAAACTACAGTATGTAGAAATTAACTGGTTAGACCGTTTTGGACTATGAGTTTTGGACTATGAACAATGCCTGTCAAATGAGCCATACTATTGTCTCCATAGCTATAATACAGAACACACGATGGGTCTGCAAAACATCGCTAAAATGGTCAATAACGCTGGCGCCATTGAGTAAAGATGAGAAAAGAGCGTGGCGCTCAATGAGCTAATGACTTGGAGGCACATCTGGCTGCAGATATATTTTATTTGATTTTTTTATTATTATTATCTTTTTTCCCCTCCTTTTTCCTCCGTTTTTCTCCCATCCCAATGTTAGTCGTTATGCCAATTCCCAATCCCCTTCCTGGTCGCTGGGCACCTACCCCCTACAGTCGGTCTGGGAGAGTGGAGGCTATCACATGCTTCCTCCGACACACGTGTAGCCAATCAACCGCTTCTTTTCACCTGGCAGCGCGGACTCTCACTGAGAGGGTGTAACGTGTGGAAGGATCACACTACCCCCCTTAGATCCTTTCCTCGCTGAGCAGGCGCCCCGACCGAACTGTAGGAGTCGCTGTTTACAACGACCAGGACCCACCCACTGGCTTTCCCACCCTCTAGCACTGCCAATTGTGTTAGTACGACGGCCGGCCAAGCCGGAAGCAACGCAGAGAGCTGGGCTCGATACCAGTATCTCCTGCGTTGGTGGCGAGCGCCTTGCCCACTGCGCCACCGGCCGCCCTTGGCTGCAGATATCTTGATATATTTTTGTACTGCCCCTGTATGAACCCTGATGTGTGACAACTACTGATGGATATTTTGTAATTAATTAAAAATTGTATTGTACATTGTATGTTTTTATGTCTGCAACCCTGTTCATTGTGCTGCTGCCTGTGTCTTGGCCAGGGCGCTCTTGTAAAATGGATTTTTTATCTCAATAAAGACATTTTCCTGGTTAAATAAAAGAAAAATAATCCTATCACTTAAAATGAAATTGGTGTATATTTGTTTTTAATTAATTAATGAATTAATATAATGTAGTGCAGTACCAGTGGGAATAAAGGAGTGTTACTTACAGAATCACTAAGATGCGGGCCTGTATCCTTGACTGCAACTCCAGAGACTGTTCTTTACTAACACGCACTATGTTTTTCTGAAAACATTTTAGGAAACATGAGCACAAAATAAATCTTGAACAAAACACAACACCGAGTCCTTCTGTGTAAAGGTTCAAAAGTGACTTACTAGATTAATTCGAAAGTCTCTGGTGAATACAACTCCTGTTAAAAAAAGAAAAAAAAACACATTAAATTCCCAGTTCGAGAACAGAAAGAACACTTGGGATTATTCCATTCCATGATTTTACATTTAGGACGTCCAGCTACTTTTCAAGAGGAATGCAATCTCAAGATTCAAGAGGTTTATTCATCACATACATACACAAGACATATAGTGAAATGAAGGTGGCCATGCCCGCTTCGATTGTGCAAAAAATACAAATAGAATAAAATAGAATAGAAATAAAATAGACATGATAAAAGTACTAAGATAAAATACAAAAGGTAATGAGTCCTATGTAGTGTACACTATTATACAATATACAATCTATAATTGGCTACAAAAACAAATGGCAACAAGAAGGAAGAAGAGAACACAGGATGAAGTTGTACCTCCTTCCACTTCAGCAAGACCTCGTTCCAGGAGGGTGTGTACTGACGGCTCAGAGAGAGTGGGGTTTGCGGCTAGCAACCTGAGAGAGACCGACCATTTCTATTACAGAAAGCAATTTAACAAGCCCTTCACAATAAGGAAATAATTGAATGGCCCATCAGCTGGAGCAATGGATTACCTCTCAAACGCTTTCTCATACGTATAGACCCTCTTCTCCTCTTTCTTCTTCTCAAACTGCAGGATCTCTTCTATTCCCTGTCTCATCACTTTGGGCATTTCTTTCTAGGGATGAAAAGGATAAAAGCAAAAGACAAAAAAGACGAAAAGTGGGAAAACTTCACAATCATACAAAAGGTAACAATACTGCAGTAATTCAAGGAGGATGTGTCAAATCTGTCCTGGTACCTGATCTGTAGGTAAGAATCCATAGGAGTCCAGTAGAACGATGGAATCAACCATCTCAGGATACAGAGCACTGAACTGTGTGAAGCACAAAGAAACTACATGGACCATAGATATTCTCTGGGTGTTGCATTAATGACAGAAACTACATGGACCATAGATATTCTCTGGGTGTTGTATTAATGACGGAAACTACATGGACCATAGATATGCTCGGGGTGTTGTATGACGGATACGTGGGAAAACACACAGGAAACTGTTGTAACGCTTCTGTCACTTACCATTCCAGCGATGTTACCACCTATGAAAGAGAAAAGAGAGCAGACATACCAGTATTTCATAACATACAATGCACAGAAATGCCTTAGATCATCCAAATATTTGTTGGAGGGAAAAAACGATATATACTGTATGTATATATATATATATATATATATATATATATATATATATATATATATATATATATATATATATATATATATATATAGTACATAGTCTGCCACTCACCCATACTGTGGCCTATGATAGAGAATCTTGTCCACTGGAGAGCTGTGAAAGCAATTTCATGAATCATGAAGCAGGTACAATCAATGAACATATCTTGATAGTACTGCAAGGCTATTGCAGCGGCTTCTCAGTTCTAAAAATGAACAGAGAAACCACGATTTACAAATTAAGCCTACAAATGACGAAGAGCTGGATAAGTCAGCATTAAAATGTTTTTGACTAGCTGTTGTACTGTCTGTTTTACTGTCAATCCATATGTTTTGTCATGTGAATGTAATCCATCAACCCAAAGTAGTACACATCATTCTGTCTTGGTGAATTTATGCAACATTCCAACTTACAGTCTTTAGTTAAGTCTTTACACGACATGTGCTTTCATAGTGCTTAAGCCTGCAGTAGGTAACGTCCTCTAATTAACGTTTTGTTTGAATTCTGACAAACACATAAACACACACCCATGCGAGAGGCTGGAGCAGAGAAACATGGCAGACGAAAACAACGCAGAATGGCAACAATAAGGTATGAAAACAGCTTATTTTGTGATTTAAAAAATTTGTATATATTCTCAGAAATGTACCACAAGACTGAAAAAAATTTACATATTTGTTTGAATGTGATCGCAGATGACCCGCCCTCTTGCAAGTTACCCACAGCATGTTTATGTGTACGTTTTTGTTAGTGCACGACACAAGAGGTGACCCACCCTCTCTGGTAGCTATAGACCCCTCTGTGCATCAATGCACAGTGCACGCACAATTTCCATCAAGTATGAAACTATACATGAAGTGTTACATTCACACACCGTCAATGACTCTCCGTACATCAGCCACATAAGCAGGAAAGGTATAGAAGACTCCGGGAGGACGATGGGATGAGAGACCATGACCTGATAAGTCCACTGCCACATATTTACATTCTGTCAATGGAGAGAGAGAGAGAGAGAGAGAGAGAGAGAGAGAGAGAGAGAGAGAGAGAGAGAGAGAGAGAGAGAGAGAGAGAGAGGATAAAGAACAGTGTAACTAAAGTTTATGAAACCTTTCTCCTACTGCACTGAACCCCTCTTAAAGAGTAACTATCACAACTATCCCATGGTAATTTTTCTGCCCTAGTGGTTGATATTTGCACCCTGCCGCACCCCCAGCTGTGATGTCATAAGAGTACCTCTTATTATAAATCAACCAGTACCTCCCCTGGTAGTCAGGTGTTATAAATTAACCAGTAGCTCCCCTGGTAGTCATGTGTTATAAATCAACCAGTACCTCCCCTGGTAGACATGTGTTATAAATCAACCAGTACCTCCCCTGGTAGACATGTGTTATAAATCAACCAGTACCTCCCCTGGTAGACATGTGTTATAAATCAACCAGTACCTCCCCTGGTAGACATGTGTTATAAATCAACCAGTACCTCCCCTGGTAGACATGTGTTATAAATCAACCAGTACCTCCCCTGGTAGACATGTGTTATAAATCAACCAGTACCTCCCCTGGTAGACATGTGTTATAAATCAACCAGTACCTCCCCTGGTAGACATGTGTTATAAATCAACCAGTACCTCCCCTGGTAGACATGTGTTATAAATCAACCAGTTTGTTGAACTTCCAGTGTGAAGCAATAGAGGCCTTGCACAGAATGTTTGCGTAGTTCTTTCTTCCAGCATGACTGACTGTAACATTGCAACAATTGTTTTGTACACAGCAATGGAAGAGACAACGGTTGATTGTGTTGATATGAGAAATATATCAACAAAATTATAATAATGTGGTGTCTTATTACTGGATCTTGTAAACAAGTCACAGACTCACAGTAGAATAGTAATATTGTGATTTTCTAGTGTATTACCTACTTTACCACTGCATTAAAATTTGAAAATATTTTATTTAGAAATGGTTACAGGCACTTAAAGAAAGAACTAAACAAACATTCCATGCAAGGCTCCTATTGGTAACTTGCTTTCAGAGTTGCTTCCCCAACACTTCCATTAACTGACTTATGTATTTCGCTGGTACTGTGTACCAAGTTACCGTTTGGTAGTAGGGGAATAAGAGTGTTGAATGTGCCACAGTTGTCAGCCCATCCATGGAGGCACAGCACCCGGCGGCCATGATCAGGACCCCAGACTTTACCTCTCATCTCTCCCCATGGCACTGGCACAATTAACTCTGAAATTGGAATAAAATATCAAATTAACGACATGGTATAACCTAAAGAGTTGACACTAGGGGTGGGACGATACATCGATCCAGATCGATACATCGATGTAATTATCAACAATCGAATCGGATCGATGCGATGTAATAAGATCGATTCATATCGATACTCTTATTTTGAAAATCCTGTGGCGAGTCTCATATCCGCCCAAGAACAACAGCAGTAGCTCCGTGTGTGTAGATGTTACAGCATAGCATTCTCCCTTTCTGTGTGTGTGTGTGTGCGCGCGTCTTTGGAAAGACCAGATGAGGTCAGAGGAGTTTGATGTTTAAATGTTATTTAAACATAAACAATATAATACATAATAAATGTAGGCCTATACATGATCATGCAACATCAACAAATTGTTGTAGGAACGGTTTGGGAGAGGGAGGTTGTGAGTTTTGAGTTCCAAAAAATTTAGCTTAAAGTTTAAAGCTCAATATATAAAAACGTGGCACTTTACAGTGAACAGGAGGTCTATTTGTATTAAAAACAATAGATTGATTTTCCTTTAAATGTCTGGAAGAGCTCAAAAATACAAATGTCAAATGATATTTTCATTACCTTTTTTTTGTTGATCTAAATGTTACTGATTGTGTTAAATGGGCATATGATATCATCTCATATCGATCGCAGGCACCTGAATCTAATCGTATCGTATTGTATCGTGAGAGACTTTGTGATATCGGCAAATATCGTATCGTTGTCCAAAGAATCGATATCGTATCGTATCATGATGAAACTGGTGATTCCCACCCCTAGTTGACACCATGTTGTGTTAACCCTTTGGAGGCCAAACCCGAGATAAGTCGGGTTAACTCGCCATGCTCTGGGCGCCAAACCCGAGATATCTCAGGTTTTAATCGATATTTCTTTTATTCGCTATATCCATTCATTTTTCATCCATCCAGCCTGAAGTTATCATTGGGAATGGGTCTGAGCTTGCAAAGGGCAAATACCGCCGCCTAACGTCTCCCGGATGGTATTGCACATCATTGGAATCCCTCTGGCTGGGGCTGTGCATCAATCTAAGAAATCCGGTTCAGGTTTTTCCTTTTCGGGCATGCAGTATCGTTATAACACATTGACAGGGGACACTCGGAGCAGCGTGGATTATGTGTTTTGGATATATAACGTTGGATCAATAAACGTGATCAATATTTGGAATGGCGATCAGGAATTGGATTAATCTTTTTGCAGGACATCAGATGTGAGGTAAGGACTTTATGTTACGAATCTTGGGTTAATCAGATGTTCCTTTCACCGCCATCGGAGCGCGTGTGTGTGTGTGTGTGTGTGTGTGTGTGTGTGTGTGAGGTTCGCGCTGACCAAAGTACAGAGAAGCGATTTTTCAGACCCTGCTTCTGTTTGCCCATTATAACACATATAATATCGATAATCTAGCGTTTATTTGAAAACTATTCATAAATCAAGCGACAAATGGCACGATTTCTAACGAAATACATTGAAGCTCGATTTGCTGGAGTTTATTGAGATGAGACAGAACGCTCTAGAAATATATTCATATTCATCATGGTATAAAACGGAAATGTATGTATGAAAAAATTATCTGTTTCATGCATGTTGACTGGAAGCAACTCATTGACGATCGCTGTGTTATTTAGATATATTATTGCTATTATATTTGATATATTTTAATATTATTTAAGCACTCGCAAATAAGTCCTATCCTACATTAGATAAAGCACTGGCACTGAAGGGCCATCAGCGCCCTCTGCTGTTGGCTCTGGAAGTGTTAACACCAGAGAGGTCGCATAGGAGGCTACACAAAATCATGTTAAACCCAGATTCGGCTCAAACAAGGGACTAAACACGTTTAGCAATTATGCCACATCAATGTGGTACGCCCTACCCACAGCTGTAAAGGAATGTGAATCACTACCCACCTTCAAAACCACTCTCAAAGAGCACCTACGAGAGACTGCAATTCGAAACTGGCCCCTGTAAATGTCCAAACGCAACCCCCTCCAATGTACAATAAATGTCCTATTAAACCCAATAATATACGAGACCCTCTTCTTGGGACCAAGTAAGGTTTCGTCGATAATCCAATGTACAGTTGACCCCCCCACCCCCTATGTACAGTTTCCCCCCCCCCCCTCCACCCCACCTACCAACCTTCTACCTATCAACCTCCTCCAATGTACAGTTTCTTCATCAAATGTATACTCTCTTTTTTAGACTCTTCTTGTATCACAAACAGTACTGTATTTGTAAATCTGGTATGTCATAAATGTATAGATGTAGTAGTACTGTATGTATGTCATGTATCATGTTATGATGAATTGAAAATGGGGGACCCTGATGTAAACAAGACGAAAGTATTTCTCTGGTCTGCATCCCCTTAACAATTGTGTGTATTGAGCTGTACTGTATTGTACCCATTCTGCAATCTGTTAATACAATTTTCAATCAATCAATCAAAAACACATTTGACTGATAGATTGCCCCATGTAAATAGCACCTGTTTAAATCTGACAAGGGGGGCAGATAACAAACATATATTACGATAGGTGCTATGGGTTATTGATTTAATAATAATTTGTGTCAACAAAGCACATGTCACCCCCTGATTACCTCTCGTTAGCTCCAGTCCCCTACTAGAAAGAGAGAGAGGGTGTTAGTTAAGTTACCTGCTTGTTTCAATGTAGCTGATGTCATCGTCACCAAATGTCTGACGCCTTTCAAAGTAGTTTGCATCATTCTGGAAGGCAATCTACGAATCTGGATAATGAATTAAACAGTAAAAACATAAGCCCGCAATGTCCACATACTATATCTACTTAATATATCATAAAATCGTTGGTTAACGGAATACCTATATTGATCATGCAGCTATTTTCTACCCATTGAAACGTCTATTATTTCCGCATGTTACACAACTAGATTCCATTGGATAACAGAGAAGTCATAATGGTCATACCGAACCAATGTACAATCGCGGAAAAACGTAGGAGGGACTTACCTCTCACCCAGTCATAATAAACATTATACCACTTTGCCACAAGGGGGCATCTGTGTCTGAGAATAAGATTGCTCCAAAGAGGATGCCTATATTAAAAGATGATTCCAAACTGCTTTTCATTGGACCACATGAAATGTACGCAGCAGACATAGACATGGCCTCATGGATTTCAGATAAACATTAATCTATTCTATGCCATTCGGTCATGCAGGCCAAAGCAAAATAAGTCATGTTTAATTCAGTTGATACATAATCAAAAACAATCGTTGTCTATTACCTATTAGTCCCAAGTGATTGAGTGTTTGTATGATTACTTCACATGGGATTTGGGTTTTAAACAACAATTACTAGTTTAACTATACTGTTGCGTTAGAAGGAGTTTAATACATTCAATTAACATATTTAATCAGATATGTTTATACCTATAATAATTTTTTCGTTTTTAAACCTGTATCGTTTGCAACAATGACAATGAGTGATGCCTGTGAGAACTGTGTACACATAAATGTATAATCCAGGGGCACAACGCAGAATTATTTTGAACATAATCTCACACATATCCCAAGGCTCTAAACAGTTTTTGCGCATATGCATTTAGTTTGTAGTAATTAACACAACGCAAGGATTCAGTGTCCTCTGTTGACATCAAGGGGGGAGATATTCAAACTCATTAACTCTCAATAACTGTCAAACTAAATTAATGTGTGCAAAACAGTTTAGAGCCTTGGGATATGTGTGGGATTATGTGCAAATAAAATCTGCATTGTTTTTCAGTGAAGTGCTCCTTTAAATAAATAGCATATTCCTTCAATTTAAACAATTACCTCTATTTTAAATTTACACTGGCAGTATAATGGAATCCATTCTAGTCTCAACCATCACCTTATATGTACTTGTTTCCTGTGCCTGGGGGAACGTGTTTGGGAGCGTGTGAGGTATGGGTGACAAATATGTAATACTTAGCCCAGCAGTGACATCACTGGGGGCCAACCAACGGAGGACAGGGATTTCTGTTTATTCAAATATATTCATTTTTGTATCTACTGTATATTGTCTATAATTCCATTTTGTATGCTTATTGGTTGACCTTTGATGCTACGTCATGTCCCTTTCCTATAAAATGTCTGTGCCATCATTGTGAGTCAATCTTTTGTTCTACACTGTGGTCTGTAACAAAGTGTTTCCCAGATCTGGTCAAATAAAACAGTTATCACTTCCTGAGGGAATCCTCAGGTGAAGGTGTCTTTCTTCGGTCTTGAGTCACTAAACTTCCATAAGGGCACTTTACCTTACACTACAAGTTGCAGTAGTTGGGTTAACGTTTAATTACATTCAAAGCCCAGTAGCTTTTCCAGTAGTTAACCATGTTGGGTCATGATGTAGTCATCTACATATTTCCCAAGAAATTTAGCATTTCCGTAATTCCACCTGATCAACTGCTTCCAGTCCTCTCTGTGAAGTAGCTAGTAGTTTGGCAAACTACAAACAACACTGGCCATATAACTCTTTGGTAGTAGCATAGCCTACTTTTAACATTCTTGACCTTCTTTGACAGACAGCCTTTATCAGGATTTAAACTTGGTCTGGTCAGCAGACGTTGAGTAGAAAAAGGAGCCATGACCTTAACATGGGCAGGCCTAAATGTTATGACCTTAACACTGCCAGGCCTAAATGATATGGCCAAAAACCATTAACCTGGCTGATGGCAGCGGTTATTTATAAAGCTTGCTAGCTGGCGGAGAGATAGGAGAAGAGTAAGAAAGAACACTGGGGTGTTTGGGACAATGAGAGAGAGAGAGAGAGAGAGAGAGAGAGAGAGAGAGAGAGAGAGAGAGAGAGAGAGAGAGAGAGAGAGAGAGAGAGAGAGAGAGAGAGAGAGAGAGAGAGAGAGAGAGAGAGAGAGAGAGAGAGAGAGAGAGAGAGAGAGAGAGAGAGAGAGAGAGAGAGAGAGAGAGAGAGAGAGAGAGAGAGAGAGAGAGAGAGAGAGAGAGAGAGAGAGAGAGAGAGAGAGAGAGAGAGCGCGAGAGAGCAGAGAAAGTAAATGCATTGTGGTACAGTAGCCATCACTTCCCTCACATTCAAATCTAAATTGTCCATGTCAGAATTACAACTTGCTAGACAGGTTTTGGTCTGTCATGTTCTTTATCACACTGAGTGTGATGTCAGTATTGGACAATGCATTTAAGCCCTTTCTTTATATTTATAATTAAAATAAAATGAAATAAAACGAAATATCTTTATTTATATTTACTTATACATATTTTAATATATATTTTTATATTTTATTTTATATAATAGATGTATTTATTTATTTTGCCATATTTATATTTTTGTGTATATTGGTGATCATCTGGGTTACTGTGATCATTACCTGAAGTTCATACTTTACCCTCCTTTTTACTTTACCACTGCACACTATGACTGTCTGCAGTACTACTCTGGTAATGGAATTTTTAAAGAAAATCCAAATTAGACTGACACAGGTTCAAAGTTCAATCAAACTAAATAGAAAACTAAAATTGCAGCATCAACCATAATGGTGTCAAAGAATCCCATTTGATGTATGGAAGCATGGAGGGATCAGACTGAGAGGTGGGGTTGACATCTGGAGTGAGCTTCACTGACGGATGGGTTGGGTGAGTGAGTGGGGCGAGAGCAGAAGGAAGGGGTATATAAGGTCAGGTTTGGTACAGGTCAGGTCATAGCACATCTTGGAGTTTGGTATTGGTATCGTCGCACAGGATATTAACTGCTGGTAGGTATAGTTATATTCTTTATGCTTATTAGTTATAATTTATAACACTGGAATTTCTTTCTACCAATTTACACTACAAGTCTACAACAAAGTGTAAGTGTAAGCTGGAAAATTAAGACACTGATATTTTTGTGAATTTGTGAATGAGATAAAGTTGAAAATTCAAATAATAAATTCAAATAGCCTGTTCTGTGTTTACTGTAGGAATACAGCAGAGATGGTCAATCCTTTTCAAACACCAGATAGGGGACTTGATGGACTGATTTTTGGGACCAGGCAAATTTGTGCCAGTCAGTCAAGGAGTAGTTTCTGATCCACCTCTCAGTTATTATCTCTGATTCAGGATGTGAAGATAATTAGCTGGTATAAAAGGTCACTTTAAACAAAACAGCCTGTAAACATGAAGACAAATATTTGTTGTAATGTCAAAGTCAGTGTCCTTGATAATCAACACAATTTGACGTGACATTTAGCTGATACCTTTGTTCTATATATGTTTTTCATTACCTTGACAAGGACTGAAATGAATAATGTGAGCTCAGTGAGAATTATTAATCCACCATAATAACTCCCCAGACTTTACCCTCTTATATTATTTACAATTTCACCTTGAACACATCTCACCTCATTATAAAGTCATTGAGTGTGAGGACGGCTAATGTAATCTATCCTGCTCTTCAGAGTAATGACTTCTGTGTTTCGCCTCAGAGCCACGGTCCTCATGGCTGCTGACATGCTGGTTTCCCCAGCAACTCTCTCTCTCTCTCTCTCTCTCTCTCTCTCTCTCTCTCTCTCTCGCTCCTTCATAATTTCGTCTTTTCATAATTTCACACAAACTGATACTATATGATGTTTTTTCCTGCTTTTTCCTCCCACAGTTCTTGGCAGTATAGCTGACTTCATTATATGTTTCTCACGTTCTCTTTATTTTCTCAACCCTCACAGTTTACCCTAAGAGTTAGGAAGTAATACAGTATGTTATGGACGGTGTCCTTATGTATATATATAGAGGGAGTAGGCATGTGCTGTTTGTGTGTTCTGTAGAGCTGTGGCCTTTTGGGCATTAGGAATGGTGTAGAGCTGGTGGCAGAGCTCTGGTTCATTAGAATTGTTCTTTAGTGGAATCATAGTATCTTTTGGTGTTCATTATCTTTTGTGTACATTTCTGTTTTGTTCCTAACCCGTGTATTTTGTTCTCTTGTGTCACCCAGCCTATGGTGATTGTTTTTCTTGTATATTAATCTTTTGTTTCACACACAGGGACATTGAGGACAGGAAGATACCCTGGGGTCTATATTTTGCATCACGTAGGTATACTGTTAAAGACACCAGTCTTAGAAGTGAGCACCGCCACCTGTACTTTTGGGCGTCCGCGCCTGTAAGGGGGGGTGGGCTTTAATTTCCTTTTGATATTTCATTTGGTGCCACTGGTAGGTCCTCCTTGTTGCTGAGTTTTGTGTTTTGTGAAATAAATATTATTATTTTGCAAATTGTTTCTTGGGTTTTGTGTCGCTGCACCCTCACCTACTCTGTCTGTGGCCTTGTGTTGCATCTCCCCACTGGGGTGCGTAACACAGTATCATTCAAATAATGTTCTTTTGTCTAAGTAGCCTGCGACAACCTTTTTCTTTTTTTAACATCCTCCCTCCTCACAACGTTCTTCACTTTGACAAGTTCAGTTCACAAGTTAAAAAGTAAAATATTTGTATAATAACGTTGATGGAATATTTACGACTCCTTCTCTTGTTTCAAGCTCCTCAGATCATGGCTGACTTTGATTTGGTTCTGAAGTGCTGGGGTCCAGTGGAGGCTGACTATACCACCTTTGGAGGCTTAGTGTTAAACCGGTATGGATATGATATTGCAACACATGTACAGCATGGTACATTAGGATATAGCATACAATGTGGGGTCCAGGATCCCTAAAGAATCCAAACACTAGAATAATCTTTGTCTATTGGCTTGCAATGGAGCAATGATTCGCCTAGCACTGAGAAACCTTTGGGAAACAGAACCCGGACCCAATTAATAATGACTCAACAAACATGAACATGGCCTGGCCGGCCCAAGTTGTTGTGTTTGATGCCTTTGCTAAATGTATGGTAATATGCACATTGTTTAGGAAGGTTGTAGTTATTATGGTCGGATAACTAAAAAATCTAAACGTTTTGTTCTCAAATATAATTCTGGTCCTATTTCCCTTTGCTGTCCTTTGTCTGTCTGCCTATACTGTATGTCGCTCTTTCTCCAACTCACTCTCCCCTTCTCCTCTCTGCAGTTTATTCAAAGAGCACCCAGAAACTCAGAAGTTGTTTCCTAAGTTTGAAGGCATTTCCCAAGGTGACCTGGGGGGCAACTCAGCAGTTGCTGCCCACGGTGCCACTGTCCTGAAGAAGCTGGGTGAGCTGCTTAAGGCTAAAGGCAACCATGGTGAAATTCTCAAACCCCTGGCCACCACTCACGCCAAAACACACAAGATCGCCCTCAACAACTTCAAGGTCAGTCTGCTTTACTTGCCGAAAGTCACTGTGTGGATGTTTTGCCAAATCAAATGTCACTGGTTCTCTTATCGTACCCAGTCTCCCTTATTCCCTCATCTGTGACCTTATTTTAACTTTGTTTCAACATGTTCTTCTTCCTTGTAGTCAATCTATTAGTCTATTAGTCTATTAGTGAAACGACTTTCTGAACCTCAACCTGATGTGAAATTCCCTTTCCTCCTATATCAGCTGATTACTGAGATCATCGCCGCGGTGATGGGTGAGAAGGCGGGGCTTGATGCCGGTGGACAGGAAGCCCTGAGGAAGGTGATGGCGATTGTCATCGGCGATATCGATGTCACTTACAAAGAGCTGGGATTCACTGGCTAAACCTCAGATCTCGACGGCCTCAACCACAGGGGTCATGCAAGTGACTACGGATACAAGACAACAGCAGTCTTCAGAATGGGTTTTGTAGAATATAGCCCTGTTTGGGACTAGCAAAAACCAAGTTTTGTTAACTGAAATAAAACATTTTAGTTAAAAGAAATAAAAAAATGTAATAACTGAAAGGATATTGTGTACTTACAAAATTAACAATGTTTTTAGAAATATACAGAACATTTCTTTAGTTTTAGTCTTGGTCAACACTGGTACATTGGTACATTATGTTTACTGAGACTGGGATGTGTACATGACTGTGAGTTAATTGCGTTCACAGAGTGATATGTTTGTATTACAAAAATACCTATTCTGAACTTCTCTTAAATATTGCCACTGACAAATACCACCCACATTACAATAAACTAAAAACAAAAACAAATACTGAAACTAATAAAAACTAAACAAAAACTAAGCAATTTAAAACAATAAAAACACATTTGTGTTTGAAACATTTTCGACAGACAGCCCCATGACGGTCTGAATGGAATAGGTCTATAGGTTTAATGAACATCTAAACTAAAATTGCAGTGGAATAATGGAAATTAGATGCAATAATTACCCTAGGAATAGGTAGGGAGTTATTTATAACTGTTTTATATGAAACAAACATTGTAACACATGACCAATACAAATCAGTTTGAGTGTTATTGTGGAGTCATATATTTAGATGCAAAGCACCTCTATAACCAGTAATGTCACTCAGTCACTCTTCCCCCTAGTGGCGGCTCATAGGCACGGCACCTTGTGTAAAACTGTACCAGTTCTATCATCTCCTTGTTGAGTTTCTTTTCAACCATCTAGCTAAAACAATAAGCTACAAAATAACCAAGCCAGATCATTTCATTAATATCCCAATCCTGACACACGCACACTTGCTGATTACATGGCAGTCTATTTTTGTAGTCTGTCTTAAGGGGAATTACGCCTAATTTAAGAATGCATATATGTTACTCCTATGGTCCAGACAGTCCAAAAACATTAGTGAAAACAAACAACTCATTATTTAAATGTTCTTGTTTTCATTAACCTTTATTTAACCAGGTTAGACCCATTGAGATTAAAATGTCTTTTCCAAGAGTGACATGGCCAAGAATGGCATCAGTACAGCAATTTTACAAGATATTCCTTTATTGATCTTGTTGGATTCTTCTGTTGTCAGCCAATCTCATCTCATCATCTCCTTCGTGACTCTCTCTGTTCTGCGTTGTGTTTGTATTCAACCCGTTAGTACATCCGTTAGTCATAAGAAACGACACTGCAATGTGATCTCTTTCCTCAGATCCTCATGTTTATTTTCATGAACATAGCCTCGTAATCAGATGTAACCCCTTCTGTATTGTCCTTGAAAAGTCCTAATTCATTCGTCTCCACCGTCTCTCCTCTCATTAGTCCGATGGTTCTGGGTCTTGTCGTAGCCAAACCACCATTTCCTGTTAGCCGAAGCTAGTGATGATGTGTCACTCCCCTCCCCCACCCAGCGAGGGTGGGGAGGGATGAAAGTCTCTGATCAACGCGTCCGCTCTTCTGTGGTTCGTATCTCAGTCTAACCTTACCCGGAAGGAACTCACATCATAACGTCTTCTCCCTAGCTACGACAGGCCCGCCCCCTCTTCTCGTTACTATGTGACACGCTGTCTTTGACAACTGGTCCTTTGACCCAAATCACTATAGCAACGGCGATGTCAAACTCTCCCCATAGCGCTCTCTCTGACCAAAACCCTGCCTGCTCTCAGTCCTTATCAGTGTTTATGTTACAAGCTGCCGAACGACTTCGGAGCCACACAACCTGCTTTCTACCGTGGAGACACAGCACTGGCTGCCCTACTTTTAAGATCTATAGATCAGTCTGAGTAGATGCTGTCACCCACCGATATATATATACATTATATACACATTGAAAAACATAGACATCCTTCAATCTCCTTGGGATACAGTACACACACACACACCTCAAATGTGCTTTATAATTTAATAAATAATTATTTTAATTGTATATAATTATAATTAATTTTATATAATAATATTAAGAATAAGAATAAATTAGAATAAAAAATAAAATACGGTCCGGGATATACATTCTGGTATGTATATACATTCCAAATGTATAATCCTATTTCAATAAAAACAATTACAAACATCAATAGAGTAAATTTATATAGCTCACCATGCTATTCCATGCAGATGGTGCAGAAAACATAAAGGCCCTGTTTTCTGGTTAGCAAGACAGATAAATAACAGGGGAGTCTACCCAGAATGGCATTATAGATAAAAACATACAAAAGACTAAGCTGACGTCTTGACAGAGCAGGCCTATTCACTTTGGAATACACTATACAATGATGAGTGAAAGCTCTACAGTTTGTAACAAACCTTAAAGTGCCATGATATACAATATGCAACATATGGAGACAATGGGCTGATGCATTCATGTATAACACATCACCATAGTCAAGAACCAGCAAGAACGTTGCTTCAACCAGTCTTCGTCTGACATCAAGAGAAAAACAAGACTTGTTTCTCAGCTTTTTGCCTGACTCTGTGTGTGAAGTTTAAAAGAGAGGTCATCAATTAAAAGTCCTAAGTATTTGTATAAACTGCTTAAATCTGTTGGCCTTGAGTAGTAACAATGCTCGATCTTCCTAGGGTTAGAAAATGCGCTCTGTTAAAATAATTGTGCAGGTACTCAAAAGCTATATCTGATCTGGCTTGTCATCAAGTAGAAAGTCTGGAGCTGCTCCATAGACAATGAATTTGGAGAGATTTTGTAGACGACACAGAGCACACAGGGGAATGTTCTGTGTATATGGATACATTTTTGGTTTCAAAACACTACTATAGAGCAAAGTCTTTCATTCAGGACATCACTAGTCTGAAACTTACTTCTCTGGTTTCTGGATTTATGAGAGCATGTTCACAAATATGTATTGAACTTTCCTGGGCCATGGAAATGACATACATGAATTATCAAGAGGTTCCACTTGAATATCTTCCCTCTCCAACCGATCAGGCACTAAGAGAGGTTCAGAATGACTTAATTATTGAAGAAGCTAAATTAACCCCAACTCTCAATTTCATTCATTCAACTTCTGTCTGTGTTGCTAGCCCACAAGCCCCCTTTCACAGGCTTCATTCCAACAATCTCAGTCACCTACCTCCAAATGAAAAGTGTTGTTTTGGCAAAGTTGGTGCCCAGCTGATGGGAGACAGGTGATGATGGCAGATAATTGCTATGATGAAAGTCTGTTTGTCTGTCCCTGCCTGTGGACGTGACACCAGACAGCATGCCTATGGCATTTTGCCAAACCAAGTTTACAGGTTCCAGAATAGTTTCCTCTCCCCCTTCTCCCCCCGGCTCCAGCATGACCAAACAGTTTCAACTGCTGACTCACGGTCTAATGAGGTCAGTATGGCCAGGGCTCTCCATGTTATGAGTGGTGAGCTTAGGTTGTCCACTTAGCGTAAATGATTCAGATAAAAATGGAATAACAAAGGATACAAAAACCCCAATAACAATGATGATAATAATAATATATAATACTAATGTGAATATGCCTAATTATGGTCCAAAAGATTACAGATTGGGCCTCATGAGCAATAACTGTGATGAACGAGCTGCTGTAGTCATGCCTCATTACTTTAAACCTTTATCCTCCACCCCACCTCAGCAGAGACTACACTGGCCACTATAAACTGATGGAACATACAGAGCAGTCTATATGCCCATGACCTGAGCTTTCTGAAGAACAGTATGTGTGGTCCTTTCTTAGTGCAGCTGAACAGTCCAGTTTGTTGTCGACATGGACACCCAATAAAGTCTGCACAACATGGATGCTTTGGTTGCAAATCGTATTACTTCGGACATGAAATAACATAATAACTATATGAGGTAAAAGAGAAGACGGTCAACTTTAATTTGAGGTAATCAGATAGAACATTTAAACAACTGCATCTCTTCTTCCTTTACTGCGAGGCAACCTGTGGTCATTATGGCTTGATAGGACATTTTTCATTTATTATCATACGGTTGGGAGGTATACCATCATGGATCCATGCAAAGGTATGGAATGTTACTATACCGACATCCATGATATATACAGTATATTTGTATATTAAAAAAAGAAGAAAATATATACACACACATACCATTTCATTAAAATAAATTCCTTGCAGCAGACAAGAAAGTACATAAATAAATAAAAAGTAGACAATTTTGAATGAAATGGCTCCATGACAATTGTATTACAAGTTAATGATGATATATATCACATTCGCAGAGATGTCACCAGTCAGCCATCAAATGGGAGATGGGGTATGGTGCATGCTCAGATTGTGCTGGTGTTTAAGGAACAAATATGGAAATGAGGCCAAATTGTAACTTCTCCTTGATGACAAACAGGAAATAATTTGTTACTTGTGAATGCACAATCCAATTTACACCAAAATTGACAATAGTGGTGTTATTCCCATTAAATTAAAAACATTAACTACTCAACAGCTCGGATTAGGGGTATGGTCAGAAGGTGGATTGAGAATTTGGGCTGGTCTCTAGGATATGCCCACTACCGACTGCCCATATATATATTTTTATATCAAACTATTTAGTTATTCAGCACATTGAAAAAATTTACTCTTTTACCCACTGAAGTGGAAAGTGTTGTACCATGCAAAATAGCGTTGTTTTTCTTTATTAAAATATAAGCTCATTTTTGTGTATGTTCTTGTTCTGAAGGTCCAGATTAACACTGAAAGTCTGCGTTTATTATTTTGTATAACTTATATATTGTTTATATATATAAGATATATATCTGTATGTCATCCGTTTGCCTAACAGTATTCTCCATTCGCTTATGGTAGATCCCATTCTTAACGACTAGGCGCCAGAGACGCGCCCCCTAGACATGTTTTCTAGACATGTTCAGACATGCCCGGACAAGCCCAGAGCGAGCGCATTGATTCTGTACAGGTGAACAGGCTGAGCCCAACAGGGACCAGATAGAGTATATTGTGTAGACGGTGCAAGCAGCAGCAGCGGCAGCAGCATAACAGGAAAACTAGCAGAGCGAGAGTGAAAGACGTCTGGTGCAGTTGTACACAGACCGACAGCGGTGTATCGTTATAGAGAGCTAATGGCTATTTAGATAAGACTATAATATTGTCGAGCCTTTATTGGCACAGTATAGTGACTTGTGTAAGCGAAGTAACGTGGATAGACTCATAGTTAAACCCAGCGCCGTTTGGATATAACTAGTCATTGGAGACCGTCTGCGGGTTAGCTTCACGTACAAACGAAGCAAGCTAGCTACCATCTATGCCAACGGGCTTTTGGATTAATAGCTATTAACCCTGCCATCGGGCGCTAGGATTACAAGGACCGGTTCCGTACGAGACCCCTTCTTCCAGCGACGACAGGATTATCCGACCAGTCTACAGTCTCTCTAGGGCAGGAGCTCTAGAGAGAACCCATCGTCTCCAGCCACCATCTTGCTTTCCCTGTATCGCCTCGCTTCGTCTCACTCCCTTCAGAGCTCCACCGGTCGAGTATCCGTAGTCTAGGAACTATTCGTTACCGCTGACTTTGTTGCACTGACATTCTATTATTAAAGGAGAACCGTACTAAATAATATGTATGTTGCTATGACTATTAAAATGCTTATTAACTTGGTATCCCTGTCCCCGCGCAGTCAATTGAGTGTCCGCCATTTTGTCTAACTGTACTGTCTGGCTATTAATATTCTTTAGTAGTGGTTTAATCTAAACAATCTTTAATACAGTCAGGGTTGTGTAGCCCCTTAGCTACAGTTCTTATTAACCTCTTAACAATCGCCCCCAAAAGTGGTCATTTTAGTTTTAGAGGACTGTATACTTTTCTTGCAAACAAAGATACTATACTTTATACTTATAGCACATGCATGAGCCTGGTCTCTTTTGAAAGATGACATTCTGAAGTTTCTGATACAATAAAGACAATTCACTTTTAGTGCTAATGAAATAGAGTAACATAGGTCTGAACTTGAGTTGTAGAAAAACTTGTTACACACGTTTTTCTGTAGTAGTTAGTAGTCGAGAAGTAGTATTTCCCCGAAAATTGGTATGGCTGATAAGACACCCTGGGTCCATAGCCTGAAGTCTTGTGTAGTACATGTCCAGATTTCATAAAGATCCGTTGAGAAATTAGTGATTAGGGGCGATTTTGGTAAACTGCACCGTTCCTGGTTCCTTTTCCTCATAGACTTCAATTCATTCAGCATTTTTTCTCTTCCTGTTTTCGCTTGTGACTTTTCACCTAGATCCCTGATTCTAAAATCGTCCTCAAGAGGGCCCACATGTGGGCCATTGCATCCCTAGCACTATTTTCAGAAGATTCGCCTAAAAGTACATACCAAAGTATAATGGAAGATTGGTCCCCCCCCCTCACAGTGAACTGTGGTGTTCCACAAGGAAGCATACTAGGACCGCTACTGTTCCTAATTTATGCAAATGACATGTCGTCAGCTTGTGACTGCAACTTGTTCCTGTTTGCGGACGACTCAGCCATGCTGGTCTCTGACAAGAACAAGTTACAGGTTGAAAAAACCCTCAGCTCGGAACTAGGCAAAATCTGCATATGGCTCGCCGACAACAAACTATCATTACACATGGGCAAAACAGAGTCCATTCTCTTCGGTTCAAATAACAAACTCAGCAAGACCGACGGCTTCTCAGTTACAGTGGGTGACAATATTGTCTCAAGGAAAGATGAAATTACCTACCCGGGTTCCATCCTAGAGGCTAATCTTTCCTGTGACAAAATGGCATCCAATGTAATAAAAAAGGTCAACCAACAAACTCGATTCTTGTACCGGATCTCCTCTCTGGTAAACAAGAATACCCTGAAGACTCTGGCAGGAGCACTCATTCAAGGGTACTACGACTATGCTTGCACCTCATGGTACCAAAGCACCTCAAATGCACTAAAAACCAAATTACAAACATCTCAAAACAAACTAGTCAGACTACTGCTTGACCTGACTCCTAGAACCCACCTCACCCCTGCCCACTTTGCCAACCTAGGATGGCTTAGAGTAGACGACAGAGTACAGCAACTTGCAATGGGCCTGGTCTACAAGATACACTACACGACCAATGTACCCATGTACATGTCAAAATACTTCCCAAAGGTCAGTGAATACCACGATCACAACACCAGAGGGAGCTCCACAAATCATGTAAAACCCAGATTCGGCTCAAACAAGGGACTAAACACGTTTCGCAATTATGCCACATCAATGTGGAACACCCTACCCAAAGCTGTAAAGGAATGTGAATCACTACCCACTTTCAAAAACACTCTCAAAGAACACCTACGGGAGACTGCAATTCGAAACTGGCCCCTACAAATGTCCTAACCCAGTTGTACAGTAAAGACCAAGTATGGCCTTGTCAGTATTCCAATGTACAGTGCCCCCCCCCCCCCAATGTACAGCCCCACCCAACCTCCTCCAATGTACAGTTTCTATGTCAAATGTATGTCAGTATTCCAATGTACAGTGTGTGTGTGTGTGTGTGTCCCCCCTCCTCCAATGTACAGCTTCTATGTCAAATGTATATACACTCTTTCTGGATTTTTTTAGTATCTCAAACAGTACTGTATTTGCAAATCTGGTATGTCATAAATGTATAGATGTAGCAGTACTGTCTATCTGTATGTCGTGTGTGTCATATGATGAATTGAAAATGGGGGACCCTGATGTAAACAAGACAAAAGTCTTTCTCTGGTCTGCATCCCCTTAACAATTGTATGTTTTGAGCTGTACTGTAGTGTACCCATTCTGCAATCTGCTAATAAACGTTTCAATCAATCAATCAATCACTTCTACAAGGTCCATTTGCATGTTCTCTCCAGTGTCTGTATTTCGAGTGTCAGAATATTGTGTTTGTTACTATGCTTGAGTAAATTGTAATGAACCAAAGAAGAATATAAATTATTGTTTTTATTTCCATCTTTTGACTGTGAATAACACCATGCTAACATTGACCAAAAGTGAAAAGTGCCACTGAGCTAATTCAGCACCTTCTTGAGATCAAGTGTACAAAAAATCTAAGTGATTTAATCTACTGAATTTTTCCATACTGACACATTTGAAATAAGAATATAAGACCTATAAATTACCTTATTATGGCCAGGTCATACATCTATGGATCGGCCCAAATCTCCTCTTTCCAATGGCAGAGTTAAATCTGGATTTAGTACCACCAGGCGTCTGTTATAGGGCAGCAAAGACTGTGAATGAAATCTACTGTGCGTACAGTTACTTTTGTATAATGTCCATAGCTCCACCATTTTTTTTACCAGATTGCGACGTGATTTTTTCTAGACGTTCACAGAAAGGTAAAGAAACAATATACAATATATTTTTATGGCAATAACGTTGAGGTTTGTTCGACCGTGAGATATAATCACGATTTTCACGTCTATTTGTCAAATTAAAATGGTTGGACTAGGTTTGTATGCAGCTGGTGCGAGCTAGGTAGTGTAGTTTTATGAAATGTTGACGCCAATTCAAAGTCCTGAGTCTCCTCTTTCTAAGGACTACAACGATTTCATGACAGCTTTCCGTCCTCGTGTCTAAATCATCTGGGTTCCGGTGCAATGCACAGAGATTTTTACAACTCATATTTAGCTGGTAAACAAACATAGTGCTGAAAATATACACTTTGACTGCTGTTTTGATAGGGTTAGGGTCTTTACTCTTGGCTACATTTAAAAAAGAATCGCAACATTGGGATGGGAGAAAAATAGAGAAAAGGTGGATTAAAAAAAAGAATCAGTGACATTCTTCATTCAGGAGAGTGCAGCTGAGTGGCTGTTTAACAACACATTTTCATGCGTTCATGAATCGGGCGGGGATCTTTCTTAAGTTTGTTCTTAAGAAGATATTCACGAAGACACTTACGAAAATGTTAGTGAATGACGTCCCATTTTCTGATTCTAGTGGCAATTTCTTTTTATAAAACCTTCGGGTCTTTACTCTTGGCTACATTTAAAAAAGAAACGCAACATACTTAATACTGTATTGATCTATTTGTGACGTGAAATTAATTTGTCGGGCCGATCGGGGCTTAAGACGTTAACAAAACATATAAACAAAATATATAAAGTGACAATTTGTATATTAAAAACGCCTGTCTCCTCCAGGCTGGACTACTGTAACGCACTCCTCGTCGGGATCCCTAGCAAGAACATCCAAAGGCTACAATATATCCAAAATAGCACTGCTAGGATCCTGATGGGAGTGCAGAAATACCACCATATCACACCAATCCTCAAGTCCCTTCACTGGCTCTGTCTCACTCAGGATCGAGTACAAAGTCTCCCTGCTCACTCACCAATGCCTCCACGGAAACGCCCCCTTCTACCTCAAAGAACTCATCACCCCTCACGACATCTCCGCTCCGGGCGCAAACCTCCTCCAGTGCGTGCCCAAGGACCAAACTCCGAACCATGGGAGATTGGGCTTTCTGCTCATCCGCTCCCACTCTGTGGAATGCTCTCCCTGACCACATGAGCACCAGACTGTGCATGCTTTTAAAAAGGGCCTCAAAACTCATCTTTTTAGTAGAGCCTTTCATTGATTTTTATCATTTTATGTTCTTTTACCAGTTTTAGCTTTTTTTTTTTTTTTTACTAGTTTGTGTTCTTTTTACTCCTTACTAGTTTTAGTCTTGCTCATTTTATATTATTTATTTTTACTCTCTTGCTAGCTTTTATGTTATTTTACAATGTAGCACTTTGAGATTTGCTTCACAATTATAAAGCGCCCTACAAATTAAATATATTATTATTACAATACAAGAGAATGCATTTAGTTGAGAATGAACATGTATTAAAAACTACAACATATTTACAGTTTCAGGTCAGAAACTAGCATTAGTCGCTGAAGGGCTAGTGCAAAGCAGTAGATTCAGCTGTACAGCAATTACACACAACTATTTACATTTACCCGACGCTTTTATCCAAATCGACTTACAAGTTCTGTACGACAAGTCATCAGGAAGGGCACAACTCTATCAGCCGAGTAACAATGTTCATCAAAGTGTTGAGTGCTACAGTGTATGTTAGTATATTAGGACAAGCGATTTAATTTTATTTTATTACGGATCCCCATTAGCTGGTGTCATAGCAACCAGCTAGTCTTCCTGGGGTCCACACAACAACAACAACAAAAACAATTATTGTTGCAAAACAAAATTATTAAATGTCAGTACTCAACACACAATGAAGCTAACAAATAAGATAGCTCAAATGTAGGCAAAGAAACAGAAAACACTTTACAGTGTTAAATACAATTTAAGATTATTTAAAAAAGTACATTTACTGTAAATGCAGCAGAGGTTTTGAGGCAGGTTATTCCAAAGAGTCAATGATCTAAAAATAAAAGATCTCCTTAAAGCGTTTTTTTTAGACCTGGTCATTCATGCTGCCCATTACTGGAACGTCTAGTGTAATGATCATGCACAGTATTACTATAAACAATCTGTTTATGTATAAAAACAGGGGTTTTACTGCTCATGGCCAACTTGAATAGCACAAGTGTATTAAAAGACAACCTATTAACAACTTTAAGCCAAGAGAGGCAGGCATGCATACGGCTCACATATCCAATTTGCATATCACCCCAACAGGTCCACGGAGGACGCCATAGCCCATGTGCTGCACACAGCAGCATCACACCTGGACAAGAGGCAGGGGATCTCAACACCTTCTATGCGAGGTTTGAGGCTGTGAATAACAACACCAGCCTACAAGCCACGGCAATGGGGGGGGGGGGGGGTCTGCTGATGGAGACTCAGTGTTCAGGGTAACAGAGCATGAGGTGAGGCGGACCTTTAAAAAAGTGAATATCAGGAAGGCAGCAGGACCGGACGGCATCCCCGGCCGCGTCCTAAAAGTCTGTGCCGACCAACTGGCCCCGGTATTCACTGACATCTTTAACCTGTCCTTAGAACAGGCTGTCATCCCCACCTGTCTGAAGAAGTCCACCATCATCCCTGTACCCAAAAAAACTACGCCCGCTTGCCTCAACGACTACCGCCCTGTAGCCCTCACCTCCATAGCCATGAAGTGCTTTGAGAAGCTAGTGAAGGGCTACATCTGTTCCTCCCTCCCCATCAACTTGGACCCCCTGCAATTTGCATACCGCCCTAACAGATCCACGGAGGATGCCATAGCCCATGTGCTGCACACAGCAGCATCACACCTGGACAACAGGCAGGGGAACTATGTGAGAATGCTGTTCATTGACTACAGCTCAGCATTCAATACCATAGTCCCCTCCAAACTCATAGCCAAGCTCAGGGACCTGGGCTTGAACTATGACCTCTGCCAGTGGGTCTTGGACTTCCTGACGGGCAGACCCCAGGTGGTAAGAGCAGGCAACTGCACCTCCTCATCCATCACGCTCAACATAGGGGCCCCCCAGGGCTGTGTTCTGAGCCCCCTCCTCTACTCCCTGTACACACATGACTGCGTGGCACAGCGGAATAACAACACAATCATCAAATTTGCTGATGACACAGTAGTGGTGGGCCTGATCTCTGCCAACGACGAGAGGGCCTACCTGGAAGAGGTAGAGAATCTGTCACAGTGGTGTCAGGAGAACTGCCTCTCCCTGAACGTCAGCAAAACAAAAGAGATGATTGTGGACTTCAGGAAGTCATGGGTCAAGGACTACAGCCCCCTCAGCATCGACGGGGCACCGGTTGAGAGAGTGAACAGTTTCAAGTACCTCGGAGCCCACACATTTACAACAAGCGGTGCAGGGGGAAGGCTAAGAGAATCATCAAGGACTCCAGCCACCCGAACAACTGCCTCTTTGAACTACTGCGGTCAGGCAAGCGATACCGGAGTCTTAAGGCGAGCACAGAAAGACTCAGAAGAAGCTTCTATCCCCAGGCCATCAGGCTGCTGAACGAACAATAAACACTATGCAACAACCATCAAATGCACACAGCACACACATCCACACGCACACTCACTTTAAACAAACAACTCACTGCAGCACCCACTTTAGAACACCTAAACACACTCTACACTTTATATTTATTGGTAAAGGATTTGCACTACAACTCGTACACCTTACTGTAAATTGTACCTAAATTGTACCTCATCCCATTTCTGCTCTGCACTATATAGTATTGGATATTAGTACATTGCATAGTATATTGTATGGTAACTCAGTTACTTCTATTCTGCATCGAACATTGTACATATGTCTATACTGAACACTGTGACCTCTATTTTTACTTCTATTTTACATGCTATACTATTTTATTTCATACTTATCTTGTCTAACACAGTCTCTGGAGCGAAACAGTAAGAAGCATTTTGTATAAAAGTATTCTGTACTCAGCTCCGGGGTTGTCACCAGCTTGGCTGGCCGTCTGCACTAATACAATTGGCTGTATTAGAGGGTGGGAGAAGCTGGCGGGGTGGGTCCGGGTCGTTGTAAACAGCGACTCCTACAGTTCGGTCGGGGCGCCTGCTAAGCGCGGATAGGACTCGAAGGGGATAGTGTGGTCCTCCCACAGGCTACGCCCTCTCGATGAGAATCCGTGCTGCCAGGTGAAAAGAAGCGGTGATTGGCTGGACGTGTGTCGGAGGAAGCACGTGGTAGCCTCCACTCTCCCAGATGATCTGACTGTGGGGGGTAAGTGCGCAGCGACCAGGAAGGGACTGGGAATTGGCATACGACTAACATTGGGATGGGAGAAAATCTGAGGAAAATGGAGGGGGAAAAAGACCAAAAAAAAAAAAAAAAAAAAGTATTCTGTACTTCTGTATGACAAGTCAACTATTAAAGAAACTTGAACTTGAAACTTGAACTATGTGAGAATGAGAATGCTGTTCATCGACTACAGCTCAGTGACACAGTAGTGGTGGGCCTGATCTCTGCCAACGACGAGAGGGCCTACCTGAAAGAGGTAGAGAATCTGTCGAAGTGGTGTCAGGAGAACTGCCTCTCCCTGAACGTCAGCAAAGCAAGATGATTGTGGACTTCAGGAGGTCGGGGGTCAGGGACTACAGCCCCCTCAGCATCGACGGGGCACCGGTTGAGAGAGTGAACAGTTTCAAGTACCTCGGAGTCCACATATCCGAGGACTTGACATGGACCACACACATTGACAGTGTTGTGAAGAAGGCACGGCAACGCCTCTACTTCCTCAGGCGCCTAAGGAAGTTCCAAGTCAGTCAGAAGATCCTTAAGAACTTCTACTCATGCACAATAGAGAGCATCCTGACTGGCAATATCACCTCCTGGTTTGGGAATAGCACCGCACAAGACCGTAGCAGACTACAGAGAGTGGCCCGTTCAGCCGAACGCACAATTGGAGGGGGGCTTCCCACTCTCCAGAACATTTACAACAAGCGGTGCATGGGTAAGGCTAAGAGAATTATCAAAGACTCCAACCACCCAAACAACTGCCTCTTTGAACTGCTGCGGTCAGGCAAGCGATGCCGGAGTCTCATGGCAAGCACAGAAAGACTCAGAAGAAGCTTCTATCCCTAGGCCATCAAGATGCTCAACGAACAATAACACTATGTAACAACCATCAAATGCACTCACAGCACACACATCCACACGCACACACTCACTTAAATAAACAACTCAATGCAGCACCCACTTTACACACTTTAGAATACCTAAACACACTTTATATTTATTGGTAAAGAATTTGCACTACAACCCATACCTCATTACACCTTAAAGTAAAACAGAAAGAAGCATTTTGTATAAAAGTATTCTGTACTTCTGTATGACAACTAATAAATAAACTTGAAACTTGAACCTTAGTGCATGACAGTAAGGTTAGTTAGGGTTCGATTTAAAAAAAATTCATTTCAGATAACTATGGTCACTCAAAGTCCTACAGGATGAGGTCTGAGGGCAGAGTACAGCGAGTCAAGTTGGACAGCGAGAGCGAAGTAGCCATGGGAACCAGGCCAGCTGCCACCTTCAAAATGGTCAGCAGCCTCCCTGCTGCATTGGTCACACCAGCCGACGTCTGCAAGGAGGAAGGAGGGGACATGTTAAGGGAATGTTTCAACAATGGTATAGGAGCGCAGCGCCACTGTGTTTCAAAAATAATTATTTAATTCAATTTAATAAATAATGTCTGTGCGTTTTTGTGTTGAACGTTATTATTGTGCAACCTTATACACTGTACTTAAATAAATAACTTATTTGGAACTTACCCTTGTGTTTGGTAAGTTTTTAAGTTGCAGGAAATTACAGCAATAAAAATGCCAGTCCATTGGCCCTGGTATTATCATAGGTGGTCTTTAAATTTGTAAATGGATCTGGGGTTAACTTAGGCAGATAGCCAGCAAGGTAGATTAAACGGCAATTATATAAAAGGCAAGATAAGAATATGAATATGGGCTGCTAATGCAAGGGCCATGACCTTCTGGCAAGATTACTTCATAGGTGATGCTACAGTAGCCATGGACGCTCCCAGGTGGCTAGACATGGAGGCGCACGTGAACTTTGTTATTTTCTAAGTATGACACGATTAATAAGATGGCTCTCAATAGTTTTATCCTTCGGAACTCACTGAGAATACTGAGTCAAATCAAAAGGGTTTTCAAAGTACCTTCAACCTCGGCATATGCTCCAATATGTGATCATTATCATTTTTCCCCTGGTCAATCTGATATTGTTTTTTCATTATGGAAGGGAAAGGGACTGGCCACTATCAAAGATCTATATGTTGATAGTCACTTTGCCTCATTTAACGAACTTAAGTCTAAGTTTAATCTTACAAGCTCACACTTCTTTCGTTACCTGCAGGTTAGAAATTATGTCCGCAGTAATATACCAGACTTTGAGACATGTCCTGCTGATTACCAGTTTTATAATCTCATGAGCCGATCACCAGTTTCAAAACATCTGATGAACATGTTGAAACATCCGATCTCTGATTTTGTTTCATATTTCTCGGTCCAATCTATGGCTTCCTCCGACCACATTAAAGATGTATGGTCCACAGAGCTTAGTATGGACATATCTGATGACATGTGGGAGGAGGGACTTAGCAGGATACATACATGTTCTATTAATGCCAGAGTCCAACTTATAGTTTTTTTTTATCCACTTTTTCTCCCATTTTCTGTATTTTCCTCCCATCCCAATTTTAGTTGTTATGCCAATTCTCCCCTCCCCTTCCTGGTTGTTGCCCGCATGTGCCCCCCACTGGTAGGTCTAGAGAGCCCTGAAGTCTATCACATGCTTCCTCCGATACATAGGAGACGGCCAGCAGCCTCTTTTCACCTGGCAGCGAGGACTCTCATTGGTGAAGTGTAACACGTGGGAGGTCACACTACCTTCACCATTTCCCTCCCTCGCTGTGCAGGCGCCCTGACCGACCTGTAGGAGTCGCTGCAGCCAACAAAAGCCACAGGCCATGACAATATTCCCACCAGATTTCTCAGAGACTCTGCTTCCATCATAGCTCCCATTGTAGCCCATATCACCAACCTCTCCATCAACCAGGGTCACATCCCGCAAGAACTCAAGCTTGCTAGGGTAACCCCTCTATTTAAAAAAGGAAACAAACTAGATCCAGGTAACTACCGCCCCGTTTCTATCCTTTGTTCCATATCAAAGGTAATTGAGAGGCTGGTATATGAGCAGATAGACAACTACCTGACTGAACATAGACTATTGTACCAGTTCCAATCAGGTTTCAGAAAATCACACTCCACTGACACCTGTTTACTGTACCTGACAGATTATATAAAATGGGAGATGGATAAGGGGAACTACTGTGGGATGGTAATGTTGGACCTGCAAAAGGCGTTTGACACGGTCAACCATTCCATCCTACTAGAAAAATTGAGAGCGATAGGCTTTGATAGCAAGTCAGCCAAATGGGTCAAGTCCTACCTGGAGGGAAGAGAACAGGTGGTAGACATCAATGGCACCTTGTCCTCGTCCCTTCCAGTGACATGTGGGGTCCCCCAAGGAAGCATTTTGGGACCTCAACTGTTTTTAATATATATTAATGACATGAAATCGGCATGCGATTGCAACCTGTTCCTGTTTGCTGAAGACTCGGCACTCCTGGTCTCAGACAGGGATAAGTCTAAAGTGGAAAGTGTCCCGAGCAGTGAAATGAAAAAAATCTGCTCCTGGCTCAGTGACAATAAATTGTCTCTACATCTGGGAAAAACAGAGGCCATACTCTTTGGGTCAAACGCCAACCTAAAGAAATCCCAGGGTTTTAAAATTAGAGTAGGTGAAAACATTATTGAGGATAAAGAGGAGGTCACCTACCTGGGCTTTATTTTAAATAACAAACTTTCTAACGAAAAAATGGCACAAAAAGTTATTACTAAGGTCAATCAAAAAACCAAATTTGTATTTAGAATTTCCTCGTTCATAAATAGGAACGCTCTGAGGACCCTAGCTGGAGCCCTCATCCAATGTCACTTTGACTATGCTTGCACTTCATGGTACAGCAACATATCAAAACAAATGAAGACAAAGCTCCAGACCTCCCAAAACAAACTAGTGAGACTCCTGCACAACCTTCACTTTAGGACTCACCTAACGCCAGCCCACTTTAGCAGGCTGGGATGGCTTAGGGTTGAAGAAAGAGTACACCAGCTTAAAATGCTACTGGTTTTTAAAGTACTAAAAGAAACGGTCCCCAAGTACCTAGTCAATTATTTTAATAAAGTAGGAGATGTCCACAAACACGCCACAAGAGGAAGCCCCACGGACCTGGTCCCGCCGAGAGTCAGGACATGCATGGGGAAAGATGCATTTTTTTACTCTGCTACGGTAATGTGGAATGCCCTGCCAACATTTTTAAAACTCCTGAACTCCCCTCTCGGATTTAAATCCGCCCTAAAAACATGGCTCAGCAGCAACTCAAATTGGTCTTAAAATGTTTTTTTTATCTCTTTTATCATAACTTGGCTTTTATTTCTTTTATCATGAGTTGCTTTTAAGGGTTTGCGGATTTTCTTTTAACATTAGTTAACTGTATGAGTTGTCAGGTTAGGTGTTTAAAAAAAAAAAAAAATTAGAATGTGTCCTGTCAGTGTACATGTCCATTTGTGTTTCTGTGCCTTTTTATGTTCCATGTATGGACCACAATGGAAACAAGCCTTGGCTTTATTGTGTTTTATCCATTTTTGACCTGCGTTATTGACACCGTTATTGTCTTGTCTTTTAAAATGTTTTTTTTGTCATACGATTTGTGTCAAAATAAAGTATTCAATCAATCAATCAATGTTTACAACGACCAGATTACCACAAACCGGCTTCCCTCCCGCTGACTCTGCAAATTGAGTCAGTATGCTGTCACTGCTGACAGCCGGATTCGATACCAGTGTCTCTGCAGTGGTAGACAAATGCTTAGTCCGCTGTGCTACCCTGCCGCCCTCCAACTTATACAATTTAAGGTCATTCACAGACTGCAACTAAAATGCATAGAATCTATCCCTCTGTATCGCCCCTCTGTGATCGTTGCATGTCCGCAGAGGGTAATCTTTCACATGTTTTGGTTTTGTCCCAAGCTATTTAAGTACTGGGTAGACATTTTTGACTGGTACACCAAGGCGTATAAGAGAGAGATTGCCCCAGACTGCCTTCTAGCTCTACTCGGCTGTTCAGCTAACACTGCAGAATTACCTTACTGGCTGTGGCCAAAATAATTATCCTAAAGGAATGGTAAGACACATTGTCTCCATGTTTTAAAAGATGGCTCACTGAGATGGTCTCTTCTCTGCAGCTGGAAAGCATCCGTCACAGTAGGTCCGAGACCTCGAGCAAATTTAATACGATATGGTGTCCCTTTTTGGAATGTTTAGCTAGAACATAAGTGCTTCTCAATGTCCTCCTGTGTATTTTTTGTAAAATATATATATATGTCAGAAGATCAGCCCCTTGCGTCCTTCGTGTACAGTATATGACATGGTGTATGTTTGTTCATTGATGTGACAGTGTCTGGCAACATACTGTTTTTTATTTTTATTTTTTTTCTTGATGTGTGTTTGAAATTATAAAAACTGAAAATAAAATATTATAAAAGAATATGAATATATTTGGAATAAACAGTAACACAAAATAAACCAAAACAGGATCAGTAGCTTAAAAGAGTCAGGGGGGGAAGGGGGTGGGCTACTTGGGAGCAGTGCTGTGTTGCACGAAGGCAAGTGTGATCTGATCAGGTGTGTTTTTAGATGAGTTTTGAAGAGGTTGATGGTGTCGGAGCCTCGGATGGAAGGAGAGAGGGAGTTCCACAGCCTGGGGGCAGCTACGGAGAAAGCTCGGTCTCCCAGTGTGGAACGCCTGGTGCGAGGGAATGGGGGATGGTGAGGAGGTCGGAGTTGGAGGAGCGGAGGCCTCATGCTGGAGTGTAGGGGTGGAGTAGGTCGGTCAGGTAGGATGGAGCCAACCCATGCAGGGATTTATAGGTGAGTAGGAGGATCTTGTAGGGGATTCGGTAGTTGACGGGGAGCCAGTGGTTTTTGCAAGGTAGGGGTGATGTGCTGCCAGGGTTTGGTGCACGTGAGGACCCTTGCAGCCGAATTTTGGACATACTGCAAAGGCGGACCTGCTGACAGACTTTACGTGTGGCTGAAATGAGAGGGTTGAGTCTAGTATTATGCCGAGTTTCATTACCTCCATGGAGGGGCAGATGGAGTAGCCGTCGATGGAAAGAACGAGACGGTCGATTTTTTGGAGGAGGGCTGGGGAAGCTACAACTATAAGTTTGGTTTTCTTGCTGTTGAGTTGGAGGACGTTTGCGGTCATCCATGTTCAAGCTGCGTGTCGTCTGCATATGAGTGAAAGTGGAGGCCATGTTTCCTTATAATCTCACCGAGTGGGAGGAGGTAGATGGTAAAAAGGAGCGGACCTAGCACCGAACCCTGGGGAACACCCTGGTTAACAGGTGCTGACCTGGACCCCTTGAGGGAAACATACTGCCACCTGTTGGTCAGGTATGATGTAAACCAGGACAGGGAGGTACCAGTGATGCCAAGGACACTTTCCAGACGGTCTAGGACAGGGCTATTCGCCAGTTGAATAGCCCTGTCCTAGACCGATGATTCTGACCGGCCCGCAAAAGATTACATGATAATTTAAAAAAATAAAAAATAAAATTAATATTTTTTTTTAATATTTTTTTTTACTTTATGTCAAAGTTCACACGCACAATTGAGCCAAAAGTCACTCAATTAATGACAGATTTCATTGATAAATTGAGGGAAAACTTTGCAAGTCGATTTGATGAATTTGACATGCCCAGAGAATTGATGCATTTTGTGAGCAACCCATTTGCCAATGTAGCTGCTATTTCCACAAAAGGACAAGAGTTCCTTGCATCACTTCACATTGATGAAGGTCTCCTGCAACTTGAAATAATTGACATGCAAGCATCATCTGCTCTGAAGCAGGCACTTGAGAATGAATCCACCACAACATTTTGGATAAAGTGTATTAAATGTCAACACATTCCCCAAAATAAAAACGCTGGCAATATCTGTGCTAACAATGTTTGGCTCAACATACACCTGTGAATCCAGTTTCTCTCACATGAATGCCATTAAAACAAGCAACCGTGCCTCCTTGACAAATGAGCATTTGCATCACTGTTTGCGGGTAGCCCTCACTTCCTATGAACCCTCTTTCTCTGCCATTGCCCAGTCAAAGAAGTGCAATCTCTCATTAGATGTGTGTATGTAGGCTAGGCCTGTCTGCCCCCCACGCCCCTGATGTTTGAGAGTTAAGAGTGGACAATAAGTGCTAATAAGATGCTGCGATTTGCGGTTGTTGCACAGACATGAAGCACGTTTTCATAAGCTCAGCTGCACTATAAATGTGTTTTTTTGTTCAAGTGTTGATGTTAGAATGTTCAGATGCACATCATGCACTTGTTTGTTTTTTATTTTATTTTTATATTGAAATGTTGAAGAGGAGATGTTGCAGTTGTTGCACAGTCATAAATGAAGCACTTTTTGCAGGAGATGTTGCAGATGTGGCACATAAATGACGCACTTTTTTTTTTAAAGTATACTACTTTTGCAATGTAGTTAAATAAAAGTTGTGAAAATGTGGTTGCGTGTTGTGTCAAGTGTACATATATTCATAGCACGGGGAGGCGCCGTGGCAGTCCGGCCCCTGGCCCCTTGGGTTTCTGACAATGTGGCCCCCTGAACAATTTAGTTGAATAGCCCTGGTCTAGGAGGTTTGAGTGGAAGATGGAATCGAAAGCAGCTGAAAGGTCCAGGACTCGTCTCTGTGCTATGTTTTGCCCTGAACCCAGACTGGAGTGGTTCAAACAGGTCATGGTGTGCCATGTGACTCTGGAGCTGGGCAGCTACCGAGCGCTGAAGGACCTTAGTTCCATAGGACAGAAGAGGAGGTTGGAAATGGGGCGGAAATAGTTGAGGTTGTCAGGGTCCAGACTCCAGACCCGGTTTCTTTAGAATTGGGGTGACTGCTGCCACCTTCAAGTCAGCGGGCACGGAGCCAGTGGACAGGGAGGAGTTGATGTCTACCATGAGAGGACAGAGGGCAGGCAGGCAGGCCAGCCATCACCAGGGTGGTGGGCATGGGGTCCAGAGAGCAGGTAGAGGGTTTAGAGCCTGACACCAACTCCATAATGGAGTCAATGTCCACCGGGGATAAGGATGAAAAGGAGCGGGTGAGATGGGGCAGGGGGTCATGTTTGACACCCGGAGGTGTGGGGGACACAGGAATGGACTGGAGCTGCTGGTAGATGGTATCGATCTTGTGTTGGAAGAATTCCGTGAATCTGTTGCAGAGATCAGAGGAGGTGATCTGGAGGGGGTTGTCAGGGGGCTGGAAGAGTTTGCCGATGGTGGAGAAGAGAGCTTTGGAATTCCCTTGACCTTTAGAGATGACATCAGAGTAGGAGGAGGATTTAGTTTGTGTGAGGGCGAGTCTGTAGGAGATGATGTGGTCAGAGTAGGCCTGGGTATGAACAGTGAGACCCGTTTTCCTGCAGCGCCTCTCCAACTGGCGGCCCTTGGCTTTCATGGAGCGGAGCTCGGGGGTGTACCAGGGGGCGTAGTGTGTAAAATGAGGGAGTCCAGGGTGGCAGCTAGGGCTGTGTTGTAGGTATTCACCAACTCAGTGGTTGAGAGCAGCTGGGAGTCATGAGCAAGGTGGGAGCTCAGGGCGTTGGTGAGGTCCGTGGTGGTGATATTGTTTGTGTTCCTGTACATCATGGAGCGCTGTGGGCGGTCAGAGGTGGAGGGGACGCGTGAATATTAAAGGCAACCAACTTGTGTTCAGCTTTTCGTTCAGCGTTTCTCTGATTGGCCACACGGCCAATCAATCAATCCACTAGCACACGCCCTCGCGCAAAGAGAGACGCGGCAAAAGCGCTGGTCGAACCAGCGGTGTTCTGTTGTGTGACTGTACTCTACAGCGGTGTTCTGTTGTGTGACTGTACTAAACACTTCCACCACATGACCGACATTTGACATACAGTACACCTCCTATCTATGTTGGGATTATGTTTGGTCATGACAAAACAATAAAAATCGCTTCGCAAAATATGAGAGCGCGCCGCTGTCATTGAAGGGCTTCCTACAACAGAGCACCGCCGCTGCTGCTGCTGAAGCTGTATCAAGCCGGCGGCGGTGCACGGACGCCGGGGAAAAACCACCGCGTCGCCCCGCTGGCGCTTCAGGCTCAGCAGCCTCCACGGGCGAAATAACATATAACGTTACAGTTCCACACTGATGTACAGTGAGTGTCTAATATGGCTGTCGCGAAGTCATGCCTCTCCCTCTGAAAGCCCATCCACGCTGTGTATCATAGACTACGTTTCGCGTTCCATTGATTAACGCCATTACCTGCTGTGCTGTAGGAAGCAGAGGTACAGTAAGTTACAGTAGGTGTAGGTTACATGTTTAATCAAAGCCCATACAATTTTTTAGATGAATGATTGTGGATATAATATAGAAAACACATCATTATGATATTTGAAATATTATGAAAAATTGTATGGGCTTTGATTAAACATGTAACCTACACCTACTGTAACTTACTGTACCTCTGCTTCCTACAGCACAGCAGGTAATGGCGTTAATCAATGGAACGCTAAACATAATAACTTTACGCTTTCTAGTTCAGCGCATTTCATAACTGTATGGGCTTTGTTTATACACAAGTGCGAATCTGGTAGTCTATGATACACAGCGTGGATGGGCTTTCAGAGGGAGAGGCATGACTTCGCGACAGCCATATTAGACACTCACTGTACATCAGTGTGGAACTGTAACGTTATATGTTATTTCGCCCGTGGAGGCTGCTGAGCCTGAAGCGCCAGCGGGGCGACGCGGTGGTTTTTCCCCGGCGTCCGTGCACCGCCGCCGGCTTGATACAGCTTCAGCAGCAGCAGCGGCGGTGCTCTGTTGTAGGAAGCCCTTCAATGACAGCGGCGCGCTCTCATATTTTGCGAATGCATAAACTATATCCGCCATAATTTAAGATATAGTTTATGCATTCGCAAATATGAGAGCTCTGTCAGCGATTTTTATTGTTTTGTCATGACCAAACATAATCCCAACATAGATAGGAGGTGTACTGTATGTCCACTGCTACCGCAGCTGAACACAAGTTGGTTGGAACAGCAGCCTGCCGCTCGCTTGCCGCTCGCTTGCTCCTTGGATTTCATTTGGGACGTGCGCTTGCCTGCGCGTGGGGGCGGGGGGGCGCGGCCAATCAGAGAAAAGCCGAACACAAGTTGGTTGCCTTTAATATTCACGCGGAGGGCGTAGGAACTAAGAATTTTATTGCAAGATGATCAGCAACGTTGAGGTCCACACCACTGAGATTGGAGGGGCCGGTGATAGTCTCGGTGGAACACACCAGGTCCAATATGTGGCCTCTGGTGTGGGTGGGGAAATCTACGTGCTGGGTGAGATTGTGGCAATCAAGGAGGGACAGGAGGTCGTCGGAGGCGGCGATGTTGTCAACATGAATGTTGAAGTCACCAAGGAGGAGAATTGGGGAGGTGGATGAGCTGAGTGAGGTGAGTAGATCAGATAATTCTGAAATAAAGTCCCACAGAAAGGGGGAAGCTGGTAGTGGAGCAGGTACAGCAACAAGAGGAAGTAGTGAGGTGTACAAAGGCTGTGGCCCAGGCTAAGCAGGGACAGTGGATGAACTGGGAAAGTGTAGAGAAGAGGAAGATTAGTTGGAAGAACCTGTGGAGTATATGAGCTGCCATCACCACAGAACCTAAAACAATGGGTAGATGGGGACCGTCTTGTTCACTGTGTACCGAGACAACTTTGAGGCATATTATGTCAGGCTGTTCTCGAGGTCGGTATACAAGGCGACATAACCAGGTTTTTGAAGAGCTTAGTGGCAGGAATTGAAAGTAGAAGAGTACAGGTGAATTCTGGTCTGGATGTAATCAGATGGAGGGTGCAGCCATTCAATTTCTCTGTGAGGGAAAGAATGTAGAGGTAGGTTTTTAGGCAGGCATGAGTCAGGCCACCTAAATGGAGCTACTCATTGCGAAATGCAGGTAGACGTGGGAGGAAAAACGTGTTGTTCCACAAGAGATAGTTAGCACTAACTAGCCTGGCATAGTATTATGGTCTGGTAGTCAGCGGTTATTTTATTTGATAGAATTGACTGTGCCTTGGGAGGATTCAGTGGAGGAGGCGTACAAAAGGAAAAAGCTTAGATATGCAGACTTGGCAGCAGAAACTGAACAGCAGGGATGGAAAACAAGAGTTTGTCTGGTGGAAGTAGGATGCAGAGGATTTATTCAAGATTCAAGAGTTTTATTCATCACATACATGTCAGGGCATACAGTGAAATGCGGTTGGCCATGCCCACTTCGATTGTGCAATAAAAACAATAGTAATAATAATAAAAAGATAACTAGCACGATCGACTTTATAATTATTGGGAGAGTTGGGCATTTGTGGGCTGAGTTTTCAAAAAGCGGTAAATTAGAATCCAGGTCGAGGGAGAAACTAGATACGTGGAATATTCGCTCAGTCCGTCAAGCGGTGCTGCTGGGTAAATGTTAGCATTAGGAAGAAGCATTGAAAAGCAGTCAGTGATAATATTGTATTGTGATAATTAATAAACAAACTTGAAACTTGAACTTGAAACTTGGGTGGGGGGGGGGGGGGGGGGGGTCCTGGGATGCTGGAACTAACTGTTGAGCCTTCCCGAGGTGTTGTGGGTCTAACTTGACAAAACACCAGTGAAGGAGGTGGTTTTTTGTCAAGTTACACTATAAATGCTACTCCTCAACATCTGTATATATTGTGTATATAACTCACTTCACTGCATCCTCAAGTGCAATAGATAAGGCAAGATATTCTGGCAGCCCCCTGCGATTATGTTTATTCAATGCTATACACTTCTAATACTGTATCAATCACCTCTCAGATCCCATTTGTCCCTTGCTTCTGTACAATACCTCCTTATATATATTCTTTTCAATCTTTCAACTCATATTGCAAAGAGATGCAGGATTTCCCATTAATTACCTAGACTGTGGCGGCCCGCCACAGTCTAATTAGTCCCGCCACAGTTGTATAATGAACCAAAAATAAATAAAAAATAAATAATAATAATTTACATAAAAAATAAAAAGAATTCAATATAAAGTTTGCCAATAGGGATGTATCAGTAGTATTGGCAGTGGTAGTAGTCGTAATAGTAATCCACTATATATTTTTTTTCTTCTAAAAAATAAACCAGTTCAACACAGGTAACCACTTTTGCTTAATTTCTTTGATGGCTCAAATGTACGCTCTAGTCCAGTGGTTCCCAAACCTCTCCTCGAGGCACCCCAGCCATTCCATGTATTTGTTAAATTCCACCACCAGCACACCTTGATTCAACTAATAAAGGGCTAGTTAAGTTGAATCAGGTGTGGTGGTGGTGGAATTTAACAAATACATTGAACGGCTGGGGTGCTTCGAGGAGAGGATTGGGAAGCACTAGTCTAGTCGATTTTGTGTTTTGAGCACAAAGTTCATCATAGCCTCTTTATTTTGCTCTCAAAGTGCACCAGATTGATGCATTTAACTTTAAAATGTAAAAAAAAATAAAAAATGGTCGGAGGTTCACCCCCCATAGTCAATGAAAATCCTGTGGGAAACACTGAGATGCTTAAAAAAAAGAAGGAAAAAGTAAGAGTTGAGTTGAATAGAGCCGATTACCAACCTCCTCTGCACACAGTAAAGGGCAATAGAGCGATGCGGCCAGTTTCCTGACAGATTCCAGGCGCTCTGTGGGGACCGATGCATTACGAGCTGGAGGGAAGACCAGAAATTGAAGTGGCTTTAATATCCAACATGTTTATCATGCGAGTTTTGCATTGGGGAAATTCTCAGATCATTTAAGGTACGGCGACCTTGGGTGCTCAGAAAGGCGCCTTTAAATCAAATGCATTATTATTATATATATTTTTTTTTTATCCACTTTTTCTCCTTATTTTTCTATTATTCTCCCATCCCAATTTCACCTCGCCAATTCTCCCCTCCCCTATCTCGAACGTTGCTAGACTATGCCTCCCACTGGTCGGCTGCAGTGAGGACCAAGCCTTGCATCACGTGTCCCCTCCGGTACACGAGGAGGCAGCTGTCGCATCTTTTCACCTGTACAGCGCGATCTCTCAGTGGCGAGGAGTAACGCGTGGGAGGCTCACGCTGCCCCCGTTACTTCTTGATTCTGCTGTACAGGCGCACCAACCGACCTGTAGGAGTCGCTGTCCACAACGTCCAATCCCCACCCACCAGCTTTCCTACCCCTAACACTGCCAATTGTGTTAGTATGAACGACCAGCCAAGCTGGTAGCAACGCCAAGAGCTGGGCTCGAACCCAGCATCTCCTGCGTTAGTGGCGAGCGCCTTGCCCACTGCGCCACTTAGCGGCCGCATTATTATTATTTAATAATAATAATATAATGCAGGGCAGGACCTCTTTAGAGGTCTTTATTCGGCATGCAACGAACTGGACATGCAATGGGAGCGGCACACACACAAACTGGGATACACACACACATGGATTGTCTTTTTCTCAGTCACAGATGCGATTGAGTCTCTGCGCTTAACCCATCCCGTCGTCCTTCCCCCCAAGGGCAGCCGGGAGCAGACAGGGCGTCGACGAGAACATGCAAACCAACGTTTGAGATTAAACTCATTTCCATACCGTTAGTGACCATGAAGCAGACTTTTCCAAGGAAATATTCAGGATCCAAGTACTTAAGGGACGTTTCTGCTGACTCGAAACTATGGTGGGGGAGGAAATAAAACCATTACCTCAAGTCTCAAACCAAGACCTTGGGCTATACAAAGATATCTAGACGTATATATAAACCAATCTGTCGAGTTGAACTAACCTGAGGTCTGTGGTCAGGTTGATGATGAACACTACCAAGTCTATCCTAGGGCGACTGAGGTCAGTCTCCTTGGGCAGTGGCAGACTTCTGGCCAGTCTCCTGGTTGGTACAGCAAACATAAAGAGTGAAGTATAAGTATGCATAGTGTAGGCTCCAGGTGCAATATCATTATTTTATGTCACTTCCTGTGACAATAAAGAAAAGACAGTGCAACATGAGCCTACAGTGTGCTGCAGGTAAGAAACATAATTTATCATCTGGTGGCCACAGCGGCAGGTCACAGGTGGATCTCAGAATTCACCAGAAATTTCACTATTTCACTAGCTGAATGGATATAAATTATGCTGATCCTAAAACAATTAGTAGACTAATTTACCAGCCATAACCAAGATTTACCAGTATGAGAAGGGTGGCTGGCTTAAATGACATTAGTGTACACACAAGAGTGGAAGTCTAAACTATAGGCTCCCCTTGCCCACCCCACATAGTACCACCTAGTCTACCAACAAAAATGCAGATGTATTTGGAAGCTAATAAAAGTAGCATGGATACAGCAAATAGATCATGATTGATTCCAAAAAAGAAGCCTTGAATGAATGAACTAATGAAAACTTTATTTAACAGATTGCAGAATGGGTACAATACAGTACAGCTCAATACATACAATTGTTAAGGGGATGCAGACCAGAGAAAGACGTTTGTCTTGTTTACATCAGGGTCGCCCATTTTCAATTCATAGTGACATTTATGGCATAGGGACCTTGACCTTTGGGAAGTATTTTGACATGTACATGGGTACCTTAGTGGTGTAGTGTATCTTGTAGACCAGGCCCATTGCAAGTTGCTGTACTCTGTCGTCTACTATAAGCCATCCTAGGTTGTCAAAATGGGCAGGGGTGAGGTGGGTTTTAGGAGTAAGGTCAAGCAACTTGCAATGGGCCTGGTCTACAAGATACACTATACGACTAAGGTACCCATGATGTACATGTCAAAATATTTCCCAAAGGTCAGTGAATACCACGACCACAACACCAGAAGAAGCTCAACAAATCATGTTAAACCCAGATTCGGCTCAAACAAGGGACTAAACACGTTTCGCAATTATGCCACATCAATGTGGAACGCCCTACCCAAAGCTGTAAAGGAATGTGAATCCCTACCCACATTCAAAACCGCTCTCAAAGAGCACCTACGGGAGGCTGCAATTCAAAACTGGTCACCGTAAATGTCCAAACCCCCCACCCCCTCCTAAAAGACAGTCTCCTCCCCACCGCATGTATATATTCTCTCCCCGCCGTATATATGTATATTTCTCTCCCACCCACCCCCACCCCATCATATGTATATACTCTGTCAGGATCTATGAGTAACAGTACTGTATATTTGAATACCGTATATGTCACAAATGTATCAGTACTAAATACCTATATGTCCCTATGCCATAAATGTCATGTATGTTGAGTATGTCATAAATGTCAATATGAAATGAAAATGGGGGACCCTGATGTAAACAAGACAAACGTCTTTCTCTGGTCTGCATCCCCTTAACAATTGTGTGTATTGAGCTGTACTGTATTGTACCCATTCTGCAATCTGTTAAATAAAGTTTTTCATTCATTCAAGCAGTAGTTTTTTTTGTGATGTTTGTAATCTTTGACTTGTTTGATTAGATTGGTTGCCATTTTGTCACAGGAAAGATTTGCCTCTAGGATGGAACCCAGGTATGTAATTTCATCTTTCCTTGTGACAATATTGTCAGTTTTGTCACCCACTGTAACAGAGAAGCCGTTGGCCTTGCTGAGTTTGTTATTTGATCAGGGTAAAAATCAGGGATCAGGGTAAAAAATCACGCTGAGCCGTGGATGCACACTGAAATACTGACCGCTATGAAAGCCAGAGACAAAAAATGCTCTGAATTTCATAAAAGTCAGTCAAAGCTTACCAAAAGCACGAGCAGTGAACTCCAAGTCCTCAAACTAGAAAGAAACAGACTAAGAAATGACGTAAACTCCATGATAAAAACCGCAAAAAAAAATTTCATCAATGACAAAACTGAGGAAAACAAAAATAAACCATGTGAACTTTGGAAATTACTCAATAATCAACTAGGCTGCAGTAAAAAACTTAAAACCAGGTTCTCAAACATAAACATAAAGACGGACAACACGCTCATCACAGACAAACTGGATGTAGCCAATTACTTAAACACTTTCTTCACAAACATAGCCACAACACTGGTAAACAAACTACCCTCCCACTCAGGGCAGTATGGGGTAGAACACATAGTAGCATACTACAAGAACCTAGGCGTCCACAAAGACGATTTCAAACTGGAAATGGTAACTACAGATGAGGTACTCAATAAACTGAGCGCCCTCCATCCGAACAAGGCCACTGGCCATGACAACATCCCCTCCAAATTCCTCAGAGACTCAGCAGCCGCCATCACCCCAGTCATGATTCACACACATAATAAACCTCTCCATAAAACAGGGACACGTCCCCAAGGACTTCAAAATAGCGAGAGTAACACCCCTGCACAAAAAGGGCAGCAAATTAGACCCAGGCAACTACCGCCCTGTTTCTATCCTTACATCCATCTCGAAAGTCATGGAAAAAATAGTATACGAACAGGTCGAAAAGTACCTTACGGATAAAAATCTAATCTACGAATTCCAATCTGGCTTCAGAACATCCCACTCCACTGACACAACACTTGCCTTCTCTATTTGAACGACCACATCAAGCAAGAGGTGGACGCGGGCAAATACTGCGGCATGGTCATGCTAGACCTACAAAAGGCCTTCGACACTGTCAATCACACCATTCTGATTGACAAGCTAAAAGCAATTGGTTTTGATAGTTTATCAGTGAGCTGGATACAATCCTACCTGGAGGGGAGAGAACAGATGGTGGAGGTAAACGGTACCCTATCCCCCCCCTCACAGTGAACTGTGGTGTTCCACAAGGAAGCATACTAGGACCACTACTGTTCCTAATTTATGCAAATGACATGTCGTCAGCTTGTGACTGCAACTTGTTCCTGTTTGCGGACGACTCAGCCATGCTGGTCTCTGACAAGAACAAGTTACAGGTTGAAAAAACCCTCAGCTCGGAACTAGGCAAAATCTGCATATGGCTCGCCGACAACAAACTATCATTACACATGGGCAAAACAGAGTCCATTCTCTTCGGTTCAAATAACAAACTCAGCAAAACAGACGGCTTCTCAGTTACAGTGGGTGACAATATTGTCACAAGGAAAGATGAAATTACCTACCTGGGTTCCATCCTAGAGGCTAATCTTTCCTGTGACAAAATGGCATCCAATGTAATAAAAAAAGTCAATCAACGAACTCGATTCTTGTACCGGATCTCCTCCCTGGTAAACAAGAATACCCTGAAGACTCTGGCAGGAGCACTCATTCAAGGGTACTACGACTATGCTTGCACCTCATGGTACCAAAGCACCTCAAAGGCACTAAAAACCAAATTACAAACATCTCAAAACAAACTAGTCAGACTACTGCTTGACCCGACTCCTAGAACCCACCTCACCCCTGCACACTTTGCCAACCTAGGATGGCTTAGAGTAGACGACAGAGTACAGCAACTTGCAATGGGCCTGGTCTACAAGATACACTACACGACCAAGGGACCCATGTACATGTCAAAATACTTCCCAAAGGTCAGTGAATACCACGATCACAACACCAGAGGGAGCTCCACAAATCATGTAATACACGTCAGTATTCCAATGTACAGTGCCCCCCCCCCCCCCCCCCACCTCCAATGTACAGCCCCACCCCACCTACCCAACCTCCCCCAATGCACAGTTTCTATGTCAAATGTATATACTCTTCTTCTGGATTTTTTTAGTATCACAAACAGTACTGTATTTGAAAATCTGGTATGTCATAAATGTATAGATGTAGCAGTACTGTCTATCTGTATGTCATGTGTGTCATATGATGAATTGAAAATGGGGGACCCTGATGGAAACAAGACGAAAGTCTTTCTCAGGTCTGCATCCTCTTAACAATTGTATGTATTGAGCTGTACTGTACTGTACCCATTCTGCAATCTGTTAATAAACTTTTCAATCAATCGATCGAGAGAATGGAGTCCGTTTTACCCAGGTGTAATGATACTGTCTGGACACATTTCGCGACATTATTAAGGGGAGCATGTCTATGTCTAAGAAGGTCTACTTACACTATCACATTAGATTCCTGTTGCACCATTGTGTCAGCCAACGTCTGCTGGAACTGCTCTTCATTCTCCACTAGCTGAGGACAAAATGTAATGTTAATGTAGAAAGATACTGAGCAACTAATCACACCGACTACGCTAGGGGTTTGTTTTTGTTTAGATTTTTTACTGCGAAAGACATACCAGAATATTCGCCGAGTTCAGACTAGGCAATTTACCAAACGGCTTCAACATTGACATTTGTATCATGTGGTTAAAGATTTGTAATAGATTTTCACGGTCATAAACAAGAAACGCTAGCTACAACTTCAGAGACGAGGAGCTAGTTAATCACGCGCGTTTATTCAAATGTGCGTATGACGTCACGACGCATTACGTTCATCACCGTACATCCTTTTCATAAATGGCACTTTAATGCCCTCTACAGCCTGAAATGTGTATAGTTTTATTGCATTCTGACTTTCAGCTAGCCTCTGATACAATTTCCTTAGGATTTCAAAGCTAGTTATTAAAGCATTTTAGATTAATACATATGTTTTTACCAAGAGGCATTTCTCAAAATGTGTAAATTGCCCATTTATGCTGTTTCAAGAACTAAGAGTTGCTGTGTTGATCTACACTGTCTAGTAATATGCTTTTCCAGTGTTTTACCTACTCTACCACGGCACAGAAATTAGGCATTTCCTTTCAAGTGGTTAGAGGCAGCCATGTTGGAAAGAGAACCACACAAACATTCAACGCAAGGGAGGCCTCTACACAGTACACTACGAATTCAGATATATGTAATACAATGAGTGCATCAACAAAGGACAAAGGGATAGTGGTAAAAATGACAATAAAAAGAACCCTGCTGTTCTCAATGGAAGCAGACATTTTTATTCACTTCATAGTAGATGGCACAGCAAAGTACAGATCCCCCCCCCAAAAACATCCACCTGGTATCACAGCAGTCTGTTCACTGGGCCTCCGCTGAAGCACCAGCATGTAAATTGCATGTGCTCATCAACTATGTACGTTTACATGTCCGGAATAGAGTGTAAAGACTTCTTGGAGAGGGCAAGTATGTTGTATAAGATCATCATGGCATTCTAATGTTAAAGCCAGACTCAGCGATGTGTGACAGAGTGCCAAGCAGGGTGGAGCTCTGCAGTTGTTTTCTTTTTGTTCTTTTTTTTAAAAAGAAAAACATGAGATTGTCAAATCCTGATGCAGATAACGTAACAAAAAAAGAAAAACAATGCCTACAGGTCATTCACATCCTCACTTATCTCAAAACATTATGGTGGGCTCCAGGAATCATCTCAGATCTCAGTCTTTAATGTATGGTATGAGCGTATAAATTTATGTCTACTCGTCCGTGTGTGTCCCCCCCATATGAAACAGACACACATTCCCAATGGAAACGGAGGAAAAACAAACAATATTAACAACATTGAAGGTTGTAATGATGATTTAAAAAAAAAAAAACAGCATTTCTAAGGTAAAATAAAACAAGACTAAAAGGTAGATTGTGTCTCTTCAGCCACACTCCCGACCAACATCTAATCCATTGTACACAAGATTGAGAAGATGACATCAAATAAAAGTACTGCTTCCTGGACACTCAATCCCCCCCCCCCCCCCCCAGGTCTTTCCCATCCAATAATTCCAATCCCAAAATCGTCATCTTGCATACAAACTTTCTTGGGTTGCATTCGTGCCCACGAGGTCAAGTCTGTCCCACCATGTTGTTGTCACCTCCCTTCCCCCACCACCCTCATTTTTATATATGTCCCGTTTTAAACATGATGAACACATACAGTACTGACCCGTACTGACCCACACATGCACACTCATACACACACACACACACACACACTCACACTCCTGGACTTTTCCTGCTTCTTTAACTAAGCCATATATTCAAGCTAGACCTCTGAGGTCCACCTCCCACCCCCTCATATCTCCCCCGACTCTCTCTCTTCAGAGCTGGAGCGTCTTTCCCTCTCGTATGACAGGGATCTCTCTCGCTCCCTGCTCTTGGCCATGTCCGGGGAGGTGGACCTCTCCCTGTCCTCTTTGTCCTGCTTGTCCCCGTCCTGCTTGACCCCGTCCTGCTTGTCTCCGAACTCGGGCCTCTCTTCGTACCGTCCCTCTCCGCCGGTTTCCTTCCATTTCTCTTGGGATGGGGAATGCTCACGGGTGTGTGACACTGACGATCTCTCTCTTGAGGACCTAGAGGGGGCAATATAACAATGAGATTAGTGGTCGACCCATATCAACACAGATATTTTGAAGGGAAAATATACTGAAATATTTTTAGATAGAATTCCTTATACAATAGCAATATTAGCAACTGCAAATCTAGCCGTCAGCAACCAGCTAAGCTAGCTAGATAATATACCGTACTTTTCGGACTATAAGCCGCGGCTTTTTTCCCCATTTTTCGACCCTGCGGCTTATATAACGGTGCGGCTTATATGTGGACCAAACCCGAAAATATTGCTTTTTTTACTGCATTGAAATGTTATTTATCTGTTCCCTTATTTGCTAAACTTAATACAACTTGTAAATGAGTTAATTCTTGTTATTTGTCCGACAGTATTGTGACAATCCCCTCTGTGCACGAAGCCTTACATATGGTAATTAAACATTAAAACACCTGCGGCTTATAGTCCAGTGCGGCTTATATATGTACACATCATTCAATTTAGCTGCTGCGGCTTATAGTCGGGTGCGGCTTATAGTGCGAAAAGTACGGTAGCTAACATTAATGAACTTATGAAGTGGCACTTCACCTAAAACTACAGATTTATAATCTCACACTCGTCCAAAAACTCTAAAACTGGTTTACACATTAATTTAGTTTGACAGTTGAGAGAGTAAGTTTGAATATGGCCAACAGTGATGTCATTTAGGACATTGAATCCTTGTGTTGTGTTAATTACAGCGCCATGAAATTATATGGTAGCAGTCCCTATAAGATAAGGTATTGCTCTTTTTCCATCTACATAATTTCATGGAGCTGTAATTAACTTGGTAAATTGGGACCAGGATAAAGTCGAATGGGAACAAGGGGACCACTCAAAATAAATGTACAAGTAAAATAAAACCAGCTATAATCTACCAAAATGTGTAACGATTTTAAAGAATGAACCTCAACGTGGTAAAGGGACAGGTTTAATGCAAGCTTGTGTGGACTTGGACAAGAATAAGTATGAAATCAATGCTTAAGATCTTTCTTCTTTTTTTTCTCCTACTTGTGAAAACACACTCTTATTTAGTTAAACTCTTAAGCCCTAGCCAGAAAATATTATTTTCTGAATATTCACCTAAAAGTACATACTCAAGTAAATGGAAGATTGCGCCACTTCTACAAGTCCCATTTGCATGTTCTTTTTTATCTAGGGACACTATGGACCTCAGGGAATGTATTGCCAGTGTCAGAAATATTGTGTCTGTTACTATGCTTGAGTAAATTGTAATGAACCAAAGGAGAATAACACCATGCTAACATTGCCCAGATGTGAAAAATTCAGCACCTTCTTGAGATGAAGTGTACAAAAAATCTAAGCAAATTAATAAAGGGCAAATGATTTACAGGGTTTTTTGTATATATACAGTACAGGATCTTGCAAAATCCAGACACATGCAATTTGAAATATGAATATAGAATACCAGCGCCCTCATTTATCAACGTTGCGTACGCACAGATATGTGCGTAACCCGTGCGTTTGATCATTTCTAAGCAAAGTGTGGGACTTATCAAATTGAACTTGTGCTTGACTTTGTACGTATATATACGCACAGCTCGGAGCATGCGTAGCTGGCGCCCGGTGGTAGAATTATTGCAGTCTGCAACGCGGAAATAAGCTTCCGTGCATTACTTCAAACACTGGCGTGTTCAACTTCTGTATGACCCGTAATTAATTATAGTTCATTGTAAAATAGCGACAGTAGTGTAATTATAACGGGCTCATGCGCGAACAAGAGGTTGGCTTGCTTGTTTGGCACGGGGGGCAGACGCAGAACACCCACCTCCAAACGCGATTAAATATTGTTTCAAATAAAAAGCAACATACTATTATTTTGTGTCATGTTTCCAAATAAGATTGGCCACAACGAAATGCTTTCTACTTCAATGTGTTGGTTAGAATAGATTACCTGGCTCCGTTGAAACTTCACTGAGACTAACAGTAAAAGAGTTTTTGTTTTTGTGAGCTCCGCGCAGACGTGATAATAATAATAACAATAATAATAATAGCTTCATTTTATATAGCGCCTTTCAAGAGACCCATGCAAGGTCGCTTTACATAGAAGGGGGGGGGGGGGAATAACAAAGTAATAAACATAGTGGACAGACTATGTAAATATGATGATGGGATTCAAGTTTGCGTTTTTATTAATCACATAGGCAGGCTAAACATGGCGTATAGTAGGGATGTGCATCTCCTCACTGAGGCCGATGCGATGTGCATCTCGATACAGTGCCAACGATACGATACATTAACGATACATTTGAAGCACCGGGCGATGCGATGCGATATGATTCACCCCCTGTTGAGATACGATACGATTCGATACGATTTGATTCAACATAATGCGATTCGGGGCGATACGATGCGATTCAACACGATGCAAAATAATAATAATAATAATAAATAATACAATTTTATGGTATGACAGAGGATTTGGTTGTATTCCTTATGCAGCTTATATTATTATTAAAAATAAAATAATCTACTGTAAGACAATTTATATAATTAAAAACTCTTGGGTGCCTAAGAAGACTTTTGCATAAACTGTCTTTTGACAGTTTGAGAGAGAGAGAGAGAGAGAGAGAGAGAGAGAGAGAGAGAGAGAGAGAGAGAGAGAGAGAGAGAGAGAGAGAGAGAGCCCCTCCCCGTCTGAGCGGCCGTCGACAGTTGATGATGTCACACACTAGACTAGGTCACTAGGATGCGACCGTAGCATTATGTCAACAACACGGAGGCAGCCGGCTAGCCTGGATGGATTGCATGAAGTGATATAATTAAGAAATGAATAACCAATAAATGTGAAGTTATCTTTGAACCCCTGTTGTCAAGCGTCTTCAATATACCCCCCCCCCTCCTCACTAATGTTACTGTGTTGCAGAGTCACTTTAGTTAGACACTAGTTTAGCGTTAGCTGAACGGCTAACTGGCGTTAGCCAGAGGCTACTAGCGTTAGCATGTTGAGCAATTCTATTCATGTCTCCTCGACTTCCAACTTTGTTGATAACTGTGACGCGGCTCTCGCCTTATGTAGTAGCAAAGCAATAGTATCTGCTGTGTGTGTGTGCAGTCACAGTGCACTGCTGATAAGTGGATGAGAGGAAATTATATCAATGCATCGGTTTTTGACCGATGCAAAGACGCTACAACAAGATGCATCGCAAGTTCAGCCTGACATTTTGCCGACGCAGACTTATTCCACCGGTGCACTTGCATCGTGAACATGTATGCCGGCGCACCGATGCAAATCGATGAATCGTCACATCCCTAGCGTATAGGCTACATCATACATGGCAGTGAGATTCATTGTTCTTGTATATGCTCTCGTATTATTGTTTATATAGGCTACTCAATACTGACATCAAAATAGATTGTATGCCTCTAGAAATCACATGCAGCAGGTAGAAAATTTACGGAAAATCCGTCACGATTTGGAATAAAATTGAGGAGAACTTTAATCCCTGGGTATTAATCGAACAAAACGAAAAAGGCAGTCATATTCCAGCACGGTCTTTATTAGTTAATATGGTCTTTAAGAGATATCATATCCGACATCACCGTACGTGTACATGTCTGTCAGCCTGTCTCGTATTTCTCCATAAGACGCTTCCCTCGGGTCAGTCCATTATTTCACATCCCATGGGGGGGTTTCATTACCATATATGGATAATCGGGGTGGTTCTGGTATGCAAATACTTAAAACCATGCACGAGCTCCAGCGTAGGATCAAAGTGATATTTATCAAGACAGGTGTGCATACGACCGGTGTACGCACGTGTGATAAATCCCGTTTTTTTTGTGCGTACACACATTCTAAATTCTGTGCTTACGAACGAAAGTAAAAGACTTTCTAAGAACTGTTGATAAATTAGGGCCCAGGCCTATAAATGTACATCTATGGATCAGGCCAAAACTCCTCTTTCCAATGGCAGCGTTAAATCTGGATTTAGTACCACCGGGCACAAAACAGGGCCGCAAAGACCGTGAATGAAATCAACTGCAAGTACAGTTACTTTTGTATAATGTCCATAGCTCTGCCATTTTTGACCGGATTGCGACATTCACAGAAAGGTAAAGAAACAATATACGTTGTATTTTATGGCAATAATGTTCAGGTTTGTTCGACCTGTGAGATATAATCACGAAAATCACGTCAATATACGTTTTTGTCAGCCGGCTGCAGCTTTGGTGTGTGAGCTGGGTAGTGTAGTTTTATGAAATTTCGACATCCATCGGAAGCCCCGGGTCTCCTCTTTCTTAGGACAACGATTTCATGATGGTGTCATTTCCTCATGTCTAAATCATTCGGTTTCCTATGCAATGCGCAGAGATTTTTAGAAGCTCATATTTAGCTAATAAGTAACACTTAAAAAAAAAACGTAGTGCTGAAAACCTACACTTTGACTGCTGTTTTGATAGGGTTAGGGTCTTTACTCTTGGCTACATTTGAAAAAGAAATGCAACATTACTTAATCCGGACTGTATTGCTCCATTTATGACGTGAAATAAATCCCCGCCCGGTACCGGTCTTGGCCGATCGGGCTTAAACTTAGCCTGCCAAAATATTGCTAACCTTTGGATATAAAATATTACAGCAGTTTTCCATTGAAACATTTTCTAAACTTTAGAGCACTATTTTTAGCCTGTTTCTGGGTAAGCGATCATGAAATGGCTGGTATGAACAGATTCTTTGCAATCTCTAATGTCATTATGATACCACCATTTTCCCTCGAGCATTACAGCCCGCAAAAGCCCATGAAAAATGGTAATATCTGTGGGTTGACATCTGAATTTCTATGTTGGCCGATAAGATAATTTATAAATCAACCTCTATTGAACCCTAAAATGAACTACCTAGCTCAAACAAATCTACCCATATAACTCTGTATGATAGCATGCACAATAATGCTGTATATATATATATATATATTCATATTACTGTAATATATATATATATATATATATATATATATATATATATATATATATATATCCACATCTTTCTGAATATACCTGCATATAATCCTTTTTACATACTATATCTGTATATATACACCTACTTATACTAGTTATACCGCTAGCCAGTAGGACTTAGTACCATAGTGTTTTTATACCTGTATCACTGTACACAATACTATAACTGTTACGAAGGATCAGATTAAACCGAATATATATATATTTATTACTTGATATATATTGCATAGTATTTGTATATCGTCTGATATCCCTTGTGTATTCTTTGTACATATACACGGAATATCCCTTTTACCTAGTACAGACCATAATATTTCGTTCTCCTATTGGATAGCGATCCACTAGGCGCCACTGCCATACCCCCAAGGTCTAGTTCAAAGTCACCGCCAAAGACATGCCTGGACATGAACGGCTCTGCGCAAGAATACGAGACAGGAATAAGGCTGGTACTAGTTTGTTCACCTAACGTATAAATATGGCGCAGGTGAATACAGAAGTAGTTCGAGTTACCCAAGTGAAGCCTCACCCACGATACAACGTGCGGTGAAGTAGGGCCCGTTTGGCCCCAAATAGAGCATTGAGACCGCGTGCGAATTGATAGCTGAAGTATCAGAGTTTAACGCTGTACCGTCGAGTTCGACCTATTCTATTAATTCAGTAATAGTCTATTTATGTATAGTGTATCGTGCGGCTACCGTTCTACAGTGACCAGCATTACCAACGTTTCCTCGTACCAGCTAGTGTGCTTATCCAGGCTGGGCAGCCTAACCTGGCGCCTTCATCCGAGGAGCCCTAGACGAGGACCGTGTGGACATGTACACTGGATAACCTACCCGACGACTACATAGCCCTTTTCGGCTGGATTATATTTGCTTTGGTCCTGTAGCTGATGGAGCGGAGAATCGTCTACACCCACAATTGTGTGGGATTTACCCTGTGAGGAGCAACGTCGAGCCCGCCTCTAAGACGCCTGAGGCTGGCTAGCTTTCTTCCATGCGGAGCTGCATGCCGGAGAATAGCTGTTATTCGTCTGCGGATCAAGAGATTATTGCACTGTCTCCTGTACCTGGAGTCTCCCTATTCTTCGTTGACCCAGACTTTGCTACCGACAAATCCTCTCCCCTTGCTGGCCTACAACCGGAGGGACCCTACTAGTATCTCCCGCTGCCCTACTAGTGTACCATAGATATAATTCCTAAGATACAGGTGGTATTCATTATCTCCTGCGTAATATTATAATGGACTTACGCTCTTGACTTACTCACGCACATTCTTCACCTTACAAGCGCGACTATGTAAAGTAATGTAATCTACTATTATTGCTGCTAATAAATATTATTCTAACCAAGATTTGTGTGGAACCGTGTCATTGTGGAAGTGTTCATCTCATATACCTGTGTACTGTATGGCCAGTAGTAATGTACATAAGACAGTAGTGGTTTAATGATACCATACTTATTTAATACAGTCAGGGAATTGTACCCCTCAGTTACAATAACACTGCATATACTATAACTATATACACCTGATTATCATTATTATCAGTATGTCTCTTGTTCCGTCTTGGATGTGTATACGTGCAGCTGTATTTGCCGTATTCATGCCTTAAATTGCCCCTTGCGGGACTAATAAAGTTATTTGAATTGAATTATTACCCAGTAGTAGGGGTGGGACGATACATCGATCCAGATCGATATATCGATCTATTATCAATGATCCAATAGGATCGATGCAATGTAAAAAGATCGGTTCATAATGAGATACTCTTATTTTGAAAATCCCGTGGCAAGTCGTATCCGCCCAGCAGTCGCATGTGAAAGCCGTGAAGACATTACAGCAGAGGGCTACAGAGTGTGCCTATTTTGCTAACCGAAATAATTCAATGCCGTTTTCCCCCGCAATGGGTCAAATGCATCTAACATGCTTTGCATCCTCGCCATTCCTTTATGCCCACGTCGCGTTAAAGACCGAAATTAACATTACGTTAGCGTAAGATAACTAAGCTAACCCTGATCAGAGGCATAGTGTGTGTGTGTGTGTGTGTGTGTGTGTGTGTGTGTGTGTGTGTGTGTGTGTGTGTGTGTGTGGAAAGACCAGATGAAGTCAGGAGTATAATTTATATTGATAGTAAATTTACTGAGGATGGACAGATAATGTTGATATTTAAACATAAAAAATACAATACATAACAAATGTATTCATGATCATAGGAATGGTTTGGGAGAGGAAGGGGTTTTAGGTTGCATGTTGTGAGTTCCAAAAATGTTTACTTAAAGTTTAAAGGTCAATAATACAAAACGTGGAACTTTACAGTGAACAGGAGGTCTATTTGTATTAAAAACAATAAATTGTTTTTCATTTAAATGTCTGGAAGAGCTCAAAAAAAAATGGCAAATGATAATACCGTTGCCTTTTTTGAGTTGATCCAAATGTTACTGATTGTGTGTTAAATGGGCATATAATATCGTCTCATATCGATCGCAAGCACCTGTATCGTATCGTGGCAGACCTTGTGATATCGGCAAATATCGTATTGTTGTCCAAAGAATCAATAACGTATCGTATCGTGATTCCCATCCCTACCCAGTAGTACTAATTTATATACTTGTATATTGCTATTGCACTTTACTGCTACTACATTTGCACTCTGGTTAGATGCCAACTTCTTTTTGTTGTACTTGCATGCGATAAGATAATGTATAAATCAACCTCTAAAATTAACCCCAGGAAGAAAGGGGTTGTCATCATTTAGCCTCACCTCTTTCTCTTGTTCCTGTGAGAGTCCGAGCGCGAGCGGTGCCGGTCCTTGTGTCTATGCTTTCTCTCTCTGTCCCGGTCCCGCTCTCCCTCTTCCCTGGAATGAGAGGAGCGGTGCCGTCTGGAACGATGGGAGGATGAGCTGCCTCCATCCCTGGGATAGACGGCGACAGATTAGATGATCACACAAAAAAAGACAAGTCAAACGAGCAGTATCCAAAACAACAGGAGGTTGGAAGAAAGAGGACAGTGTGGTTTTCAAGGTTATGTAGTTGCCGTGGCGCAGTCAATCGTCTTGTCACTTAAAATAGGATTCAGGTTATTTCCTGCGTCTCTGCAGCTGCTGAGTGAAATTCTACAGAGGTTTTACCTCTAGCAACATGCTCCCAGTGTTGGACTGTGACAGCTATATGCTGGTGAACATTTTACAGTTGTTTAACAAATCTTTGAATATTCATTACATAACCTGATCTATTGTTTTGGAATGCCCAACACAGTTTACCAGTTTACACTTTAAGAGGACATGTACACATAAATGATAATTTCATTGTCATTATACAGCACAACAAAAAGAGGTTTGGCATCCAACCAGAGTGGAAATGTAACAGTAAAGTGAAATGTACAGGTGATTAAAAAATATATAAAATATATAAATTAGTATTACTGGGTGTAGTGCTAATCGGATGCATGTACAGAGTTGTAATACAAATATGTACAGTGCTGTAAGTATAAAGACAGTATTGTTGTAGTCATACTGGCCAGCAGCGTAACTAGTAAGAAATATGTACATGTATAGATATAGTATCTACAGATGTGTAAAAGGATTATGTGCAGGTATGTACAGACAGGTGTATAAGTAGGTATACAGGAGGATTATATGCAGGTATATTCAGACAGATAGGTTCAGCAGTTGAGGGACACGTCTGCGGAGTGTGTGCCATTGTTGACTTGAAAAGATTCTGTTGCCAGAAATTGGTGATGATTTAGAACGATGCAAGTCTCTGGATACTTGAGACGCAGACATGCGTTTCACTACAGCAAACAGTGGTTCCACAAGAACATAATGTCATTTCTGCACACCAGAGGTTTGTCAAAGTTTTGAGTGTTGTGGCTATGGTACATCTTAAGTCGTGAAAGACATTCCATCATTCCAGCACATGCAATTATAAGCCTGTTGTATTTAGTGGAGGGGCAAATAACAAAGCTCCTGCTTCATCGTTAGCACATTTGTTGCAATGGAGTTAAGGTATTCATATAGGAATTCACTTATCAACCATTATAAATGGCCGTTCCAACTAGGGCCGTCAATACTAACACATTTTCTTTTGTTTAATTAATTTGAAAACCTTAACGTGTTACCCTTTTTGATTCCGACTGCTTTCCATAGCTTAGGCATCCAGCCAAAGGATGAAAGTGTGTTTACATTCCTGACAACACAAACATGCAACCCGGAAGAATAATGACCGACCAGACATCCCCTGAATGTCTTATTTCATTATACAAAGTTTCCAAACAGACTTGGATTAAACTAAGTTGAATACGGTTGCAGTGAGCTACGTTATGCTGGCTAATTATGTTAACCGTCTTGTTAACAGATTGCTAGAATCTGCCAACAAAGACCCTAGGCTCTGTTACCCATACCATACGAACTCTGTTGCCTACTCAATTCATACCTGCCAACTGCCTTCACTGGCTAGTGTCTACAACACTGTAATGATAACTACCTACCTCAAACTAATCTACCCAGGGTTCGAAATTAACGGGGGCTTGGGGCATAATGCCCTTGAAAATGGACAAAATGCCCTCGAAAATCAGTTAAGGGGGGCACTTAATGCCCCCGACAGTTTACTAATTATATATATTTATCCGGTAATGGAGCGTCTGTGTATCGTACGGTTCAGATGACGCGCAAATAAAAAAAATCATTTGGCAGAGCCGGTGTTCTGCACTGGCTGCAGGCAGCAGCAGCAGCACTGCAGCCAGCCAGGTGCTAGTCAGTTTGTGTAAAAATGGCACGCACAATATAAATCAATCTTCATTACGACTTTAAAAACATAGCCATTAACATTACATAGGCCTACACACATCTTGCCATAGCGTTAGCAGTTTGTACAATGTTTGTAGCTGTTAGCTAGCTAGCCCTTCACAACAACAGCTAACACCGTAGCTACTAGCTACTGTAGCAGAGGAGGAAATGGGAGTCTGAGAGGCGGGGTGTTTAAAGACAATGATAGGCGTTTATTTAACATCCAAGAAGGCTAACATACAACTGTGTTTTACTAACTCCAACCGGGACTATTATCGCTTTCGCGCTGCTTGTTGATGTTATGAACTGCTCCTAACGTGACCGGAGCTGAAGGTGCCACACGCTAAAATGTCCGTGGGGACCCGGCGCCAACCCATAGATAGTTCCAACTCACCGAATTACGTAATCCACCACAGTTGCACTCAATATTTAAATAATGTTAGTCTAAATAAATGTAGACAGAAACATAATAATTTCAAGCAGAAAACGAATCTTTCCATTAAGAACTGACAATCAGGGAATTTAAACATGGTTGACATTGTTTTTGTGTGTTTATATTAATGAAAGAAAGGAAAGTCTAGTGCTGGCTGAGCATATTGTTTGTTTGCACTAAGTTAATACTTTGACAAATGTAGCCTATATTTTTCAGTCAGTTCGGTCTTTGTGTGCCAAACATTATTTAAGGCTGTAAACACTGTAAACCTTTTATTTTATTTTTAATAAATGAGAAGCATGTTTAGATTTGAGTGTTACATTTTTTTTAATAAAAATTAACGTATATCGAACTGAAAACCGTGACCCCAAAATCGTGATACGAACCAAACCGTCCATTTTGTGAACCGTCCCACCCCTACTGTTTATCATAAAAATTCAGTGCCCCCGAAATACAAAAAAAAGCCCCCGAAAATCAATTAAGGGGGGCAAAAAAAGCCCTTGAAAAAAAATGTTAATTTCTAACCCTGAATCTACCCATATAACTATGTATGATAGCATGTACAATAATGCTGTATATATATTGGGGTGGAACGGTATGCATTAGAACCGTACACCATTCGGCACAACCTCCCCGGTTCGGGGCGTGTGTGTATTGTACGGTTCACGGGATGAGCCAAAAAAGAATCTTCATTTGGCAGGGAGCCAGGAGAGGTGACGCACCGGCTGCTCAGCTGGCAGCAGGTGCTAGTCAGTTTGTGGAAATGGCAAGCGCAATATATTATAAATCAATCTTCATTAGGACTTTAAAAACATAGGCATTAACATTACATAGGCCTACACACATCATAACGTTAGCACGGTTTGTACAACACCACACAACGCACTTTAACTATGATAGTAGCCCGCCAGCTGTAATACAGCCAACCTGAAATGTTACCGTAGCTACTAGCTAGCAGAGGAGAAAATGAGAGTCTGAGAGGCGGGGTGTTGAAAGACAATGATAGGCGTTTATTCAACATCCAAGAAGGCTAACATACAACTGTGTTTACTAACTCCAACCGGGACTATTGCTGCTTTTCCACTGCATGTTATCAACTAGATTCAACTCCGGTAACGTTAGAGTCGAGAAGGTCCCACACACTAAACTGTCCCTGCGGAACCGCCAACCCATAGATAGTTCCAACTCACCGAATTACGTAATCCACCACAGTTGCACTCAACATTTAAATAATGTTTGTCTAAATAACAGTGACACTTCCTTTTGATAAGAAATCCAGCCATATTCCTTTCATTGTATTTCAAATACTGCACTTTAATTTCAAGCGGAAAACGAATATTTCCATTAACACATTCCCTGCCACGCTTATATCCATCAATGTTTGATCACTGCCACCAGTCTAAGCCTATGGAGATGTTTACCTTCTTTGCAGGGCTATAACTTTTTAAATTGTATTGCTAAATTGACATTACTATGGCCCATTCAACATCGATTATCTATCGTTCAGGATGTAGGAAAGTTTTACTTTTTCATTCATAGGTTCATACGAAAATACCATCTAGAATATAAATATGTTTTTATCGTTTTCTGCAGTAATTCCTAGAACGTGAGATATAGGCATAAACGCATATATAGATTATCAAATGCCGTTTGTTGGCGATAGACGCTATATTAAAAATTTCAACTGTACATGATCCTAAACGTTATGACTGATCATGCGCGGGTGAACGGGGGGGGTCGTTTATAATTCTGTGTAGTCCGTGTAGTATGGGTGATATATTGATCGGAGCAGTTTGCATGGATAATAATAAACAAACGCGCTGAAAATGACGTCAGTGTCCTCTTACCGTTGGCCGGTGAGACTGGAGCAAAAAGATCCCACTTATTTGATGGCGATCGAGTCGATCCATTTCCGGTTTGTATAATAATAATAACAGCCCAAATCATATCGATTATTGAGTTATGGCAGCGATCCATATACACAGTGTGTGTCTTGAGTCCCGCAACAATTATGCGAGTGCCGGACGCATTTCCAAGACGCACCGGGATCACAAGAGATCCACTTCCGGTTTGGCAACTCGCCGATCATCCACCAGGTGGTAGTATTGAAGCGTTGCAGAGTTGTGCATGCTCCCACTGCATCATACCAGGCTCCGTGAGGGAATTATGAATAACATGGCGAAAAAATGAAATGTGATCTCAATAACGTCATAGATTGGCAGAATTCACATGAACTTGAAACACGTTGTACAACGTTTATGGCGCAGGATGTGTTAAGAACTGACAATCAGGGAATTTAAACATCGTTGACATTGTTTTTTTGTGTTTATTTTAAAGAAAGGAAAGTCTAGTGCTGGTTGAGCATATGCATACTTTGTGTTGATGGCCTTTGTCTATAATGTGGCCACAAAAATAGAAAGGTTAAATAATTTTATTTTGTTTGTTTGCACAAAGTTAATACTTTTGACAAATGTAGCCTATATTTTTCAGTCAGTTCGGTCTGCCAAACATTATTTAAGGCACACCGCTGTAAACCTTTTTTTTTTTTAATAAATGAGAAGCATGTTTACATTTTTGGAGTGTTACATAAAAAGAAAAAAAAATTTAAAAGGTACGGTGTATCGAATCGAACCGAAAACAGTTACCCCAAAACCGTGATACGAACCGAACCGTCAATTTTGTGAACCGTTCCACCCCTACCGTTCCACCGTGAACCGTTCCACCCCTAATATATATATATTAGTGCTGTCAATAGATAAATTAACTAACTCATCTCACAATTTTCTGTAATTTATCTAGATTAAAAATACCGGTAGCATTTTTCTATTTAAGACCGAAGCTTGTATGTAAAATCAACACAAAGAAAGTATATTTACCGTAGATTAAAATACTATTTTAATAGCTTTCTTTGAATATAGTTTCTCTCCTGTGAAATACAAATGTTCAACAAAACCATCAACATTGACTCAGCGAGACCTCTTTCTTATATCCGAGGCGCTAAAATTGAAAATGTTTCACTCCATAGATTAATCTAGATTAATTTATTTTAATGCTTTAAATAATTTAAATTAATCTCCAAAGTTAAAGCATTCATTTTGACAGCCCTAATATATATATATACACTAAGGGCTTGTGTCCACAGGGGACGTTTTATGAGTTGTCAGCTCGTTTCTGTTATTCATTTATATGCTGGAGAAGCGTCAGGCGAGTTCCTCTTCCCAGAGCCGCGCCTCGCGTTTTATGAGCTCTCGACGGCAGCGTTTTTGGCGGAGCGCTCCCAGCTCATAAAGTTGAAAGTAGTTAAACTTTTTTGGAAAGCAGCACGCTCATCAATGTAACTCATCGAGGAAGGGGCGGAGCCGCGGCTGGAGTGAGCTCTGGGGAGACCCAGAAAGACGCTTGGAACTTTTTTTTCTTCTTTTTTCAAAGCGGTCCGCCTAAAAAAAAAGGCCATTAGTGGACACATAGCCTAAGGCTGTCAAAGTTAACACGTTATTAACGCACAATTATTTTAACGCCACTATTTTTTTAACGTGGGTGAATGTACAAGTTCCTAAGGTTTTCTTTCCCCAATTATTTCATTCACTTTATTCATTGTTTTAAATTATTATTTTCTTTCAAGTTATTTTGCGCATCACTGTTTTGAATTTGATGCAAATTTGCAATGCATGAGGGTCATCCTTTTGTGTTAAATGGCTGCATAAAGCAAGCATTTGACTCATGTTGATAAGAGTATTAAAACTTGAAAAAAATCCATTTAAAGGTAGACTTAGAATAGATACGAAATATGAGAATAATTTGCGATTAATCTCGAGTTAACTATGGACAATCATGCGATTAATCAGATTAAATATTTTAATCGATTGACAGCCTTAACCCATTCAGTGCCAACCACAAGTATAGTCGGGTTAACTCGCCATCGCTTGAGTGCCAATCACGAGTATAGTCGGGTTTTAATCGTCATTTCTTTTATTAGCGATATCCATTCATTTTTCATCCATCCAGCCTGACGTTATCATTGGGAATGGGTCTGAGCTTGCAAAGGGCAAATACCGCCGCCTATCGTATCCCGGATGGTATTGCACATCATTGGATTGGATTGGCTGGGACTGTGCATCAAAAAAATAAGTGCAGTCCAGGTTTTACTTCTCAGGCATGCAGCTGGATACTATTACATTGCCTGGGGGGACTGGGAGCATCGTCGATTATGTGTTTTGGACTATAACGGATCAATGGACACGATCGATATTTGGAATGGCGATCAGGAAATGGATTACCGGTAATCTTTTTGCATGACATCAGATGTGAGGTAAGGCCTTTATGTTACGAATCTTGGGGTGTTCCTTTCTCCGCCATCGGAGGAGCGTGTGTGTGAGGTTCGGGCCGACCAAAGTACGGAGAAGCGATTTTTCAGACCCGCTTCTCTTCGTGCATGAGGACACATATACTATCGATAATCTAGCGTTTATTTGAAAACTTTTCATAAATCAGCCGAAAAATTACGTTTTTTGTGTATTCCACTGAAGGGCTATTATCGTGTCTTTCTCTGGAATTACTAGAAATCTCAAACTATACTCTTATTCAAAACGGTATAAAACGGAAATGTACCGATGAAAAAACAATCCGTTTCGTACATGTTGACTGCAAGCAAGTCATTGATAAGCAACGGGTGTATTAGACCCATAGCCATAATTTAAAATATAGTTTAAGCATTCGCAAATATCCCGGTCGTCCCATTGATTAAAACGGTGGCAATTTAGACCTAATTTCCCGGAAGGGGTGTGGCACTCAATGTGTTAATATTAGGGATGTCCGATATTATCGGCCGATATCGCCATTAAAATGTGATATCGGAAAATATCGGTATCGGTTTTTACATTTCTATAACCTTTATTTACCCAGGCAAGCAAGTAAGAACAAATTCTGATTTTATTTATTGTCAAAAGTATGCATAATGTTGTGTTAATTCCACAACAAGAGATATGTAATGTTAATTACCTGAAATTATTCCATTTTTGGGAGGGGGGGGGGGGAGAGAAACCCTGCATATATCGGTATCGGAAATTAAGAGTTGGACAATATCGGTATATCGGTAAAAAAGCCAATATCGAGCATCCCTAGTTAATATATAAAGAAAAGGGGCGTGGTTGGTGAATTCTACTGAAAAGATGTATAGGGCAGAGACATACCTGTATCGTTCTCCACTTCTAGATCTTGACCTGAGAGAGGAACACAGACAGGATGGATTTTCATTTCCAGCATTCATTAGATACAGACCAAATTGGTAAATGAGAATGAGAATTTTGTTCAATAGGCAACCCTTTACCTCCTTCTGTCTCGTTCCCCCTTCTCCCTCTCCCATTCTCGCTCTCTTTCACGCTCCTGTTCCCTCTCAGTCTCTCTCTGACGCTCCCGCTCCACCTCCCACTCTCTTTCTTTCTCCTCCTCTCGGTCGCGTTCTTCCCTTCGTCTCATTCGCATTCGCTCTTGTTTTTCAACAACCGCTTTCTGTTGGGAGAGAATAACAAGATAGACATGTAAAACAACAATTGGCCAGACTACTAAAGGGACACTTCACACTTTCCTCTTGAGCACTAGCCCTATTTTCTGAAAATCCACCTAAAAATACATACCTAAGTAAATGGAAGATTGCTCCACTTCTACAAGGTCTATTTGCATGTTCTTGGTATCTAGGGACATCTATGGATCTCAGGGAATGTATTCCCAGTGTCAGAAATATTGTTTCTGTTACTAGGCTTGAGTAAATTGTAATGAACCAAAGGAGAATACAACGCCTATACTACCTAAGGAAGCTGAAGCAGACTGGCCTGCCACGAAATCTCCTTGTCAACTTTTATCATTGTGCGGTTGAGAGTGTGCTGACCTACGGTGTCTCCGTGTGGTTCTCCAGCTGCACAAAAGCAGAGCAAGAGGCTCTACAGAGGGTGGTGAAGGCGGCAGGCAGGATCGTCGGGACTCCTCTACCAAACATCACCTCCGTCTTCACCTCCCGCTGCCTCCACCGCTCCAAGTGTATCATCAAGGACCAGTCTCACCCAGCACATCACCTCTTTCAGCTCCTTCCCTCAGGGAGGAGATACCGGCCCATACATGCCAAGAGTTCAAGATTTATGAACAGCTTTTTCCCCCAAGCAGTCAGACTGTTAAACTCTCATTGACTGTCCCCTCACGTGCACATGCACTTTACCCGGACTTGATAACCACTATGTTACCGCTCATCATGCACTTTATTATTTAAAATATTCTGTTATATGTACAGTGTTATGCGTTACATGTATGTATATTGTACTACGGTCTGTGGGAGCTCCCCTGAAATGTTGTTGTATACTTGTGTGCAATGACAATTAAAAGTCTATTCTATTCTAATATAAGATAAGATTTATTCTTCTTCCTGCTCCTTTTGTCCATGGAATTACTATTTATGATTTTTTTTAATGAAGAAACTATGATTGTATTATTCCATGTGGCAAATAAAAACTCTGAAAACTCTGAATATCTTCTATTTTTATTTTTTTTCCCTTTACAGTGGATAACACCATGCAAAAAATCAGACATGAAAAACTGCAACTGAGCTCGTTCAGCACATTCTTGAGATCACGTGTACAAAAAATCTAAGCAAATGAATAAAGAGAAGATGAATAAACAGAAGGTTTTGTAGATACAGTACTGAATTCTGCCATCCGGACACATTCAATTTGGAAATATTATTATAGAATATAGAATATCAGGCATATAAATGACCTTATTATAGCCAAGTCGCCCATCTATGGATGGGGCCAAATCTCCTCTTTCCAATGGCAGAGTTCAATCTGGATTTAGTATCACCAGACGTGCAGCAAGAACCGTGAATCTACTGTAAGTACAGTTACTTTTTTATTATGAAGATTCCTCCGGCATTTTGCATCAGATTGCAACGCCGTTTTTGCTAGACCTTCACAGAAAGGTAGATAAACTAACTGTGTTCTAATTTATGCCAATAACGTTCAGGTTTGTGGGAGATAATCCCGAAAAATAAGATAAATAAAAAAGTTAATCCACAAGTAATTTGATTGACAGGAGCTGGCTAGTGTAGTTTTTCAAAATTCCAACGCCATTAGAAAGCGCCGTCTCCTCTTCTCATATGACTACCGTACAAACAAAATGGCGGCACAAATTACATTCAGTCAATATTCGCTAGTTTCTGAATACATTTACAAAACTCATATTTCACTAATAACACTTTAAATTAACCTATTGCTGAAAATATACACTATGACTGCTGTTTTGACAGGGTTAGGGTCTTTACTCTTGGAAAAAAAACAGGCTAAAGAGGTTAACACTTTAATCGCCGAAGACGCTGTCCAGCGTCTTTCCCCACCATGCTTATTCTGCCGAAGACGCTGGACAGCGTCTTTGATATCAATATTTCAAAAATCTGTGATCGAAATCATATTTCTCCCCCGGAGACATATGTACTGGTGAGCCCCTCTCAACTCTCCAACGGTTCAAGAGCGCCATCTGGTGGCCGATCGGCCGCTCGCCCAAACAGGAAGTGATGCGGATGAAGTGGTGCTCACCCATATTTCGTCCGGGCACTCGCTATCATTAGCAGGACTCCATCTTGACACAATGGATGTCGATCGGTTGCAAATAACTCGATAAACAACATGATTTGGACGTATATACTATTATACAACCTGGAAATGGATCGGGTATTTCTACATCCCATAATAGGAATATTTCAGTTCCACGCTCACTGTCCAACGGCGCGAGGAAGATACGGTAAGATCCAGCGTTATTTGTCAACGTGTTCTTTACTAACTGCTCTGATGAATGATATAACGTTGCCCACGGAATTATAAACGACCCCCCGCCCATCCGGTCAACATCAAATGATAAGTAGTAACTCCTAGAAGCACGTCCAGTTGACATTTTTTATCTCGCACAGATTCCTATCAAACTGTATTTGATCAATATAATGCATTTGGGGCTATAAATCAAGTTCTGGAGAAAGCTGCAGAAAACGATAAAAACACTTATTAGAGTCTAGACCAGTGGTTCTCAAACTTTTTACACCAAGTACCACCTGAGAACGTAGCTGGCTCTCCAAGTACCACCATATGACCGGCGTTAAAATACAGTCTATTCAGCTATGCACAGTTCACGCAGGAGGCAAATGTATTCCCGATACCATTATTTATTGTTAACTTTTGTCAGACACAGCCATAGCACTAGAACTACGCTTCCACACAACTCATCCAATGCAAGGGGCATTGAGAACATAATAACTAACATTCTCACATAGCAAGTGAGAAAATTAAGAACTGTATTTCAGCAAATGTACTTAATTCTCTCTCTCTCTCTCTCTCTCTCTCACTCTCTCTCACACAGCAAGCAATTGTCCGTCATTCTCTCTCTCTCACACTCACACACAATTATTTTGTTACAAAAATAAATTTCCTGCATTCTGGTGCAGGCATTTTTGAATTTTTACCCTTTAAATGCCAGTGTTTGTGATGGGCATCACAAATTATTGTAAAAAAGAAGAAAACACATATTCAATACATTTTTGAATGTTTACCCTTTAAATGCCAGTTTGTGTGATGGCATCACAAATTATTGTTAAAAAAAAACACAAAAAGTAAAATATTTTCAATATATCAAATGCAAAGTAAATTTTTCTGGGGGGGATTATTACAGGCTAGGCATGTGTCAATGATTAGCAGCAACACATATTTTGATGGATTTTTTTTGTAATGTCAGATTTAACACCAACTCTTTTCAGAAAAGTGGGAGTATTTCATTTTGTATCTGACATTACAAGAAATCTAAAAATAAATAGTTATGATCAGGGCTGAAGTTGAATTAAAGATTTATGACTGTTTAGACTGCATTACTCTCTGTCACAGTGATCTCCTGGTTGTTCCCCACTTAGATTATCTAACTATCGCGCCGCCGCAACCAGAAACACTGGCCTGGCCTGCTTCTAAGTTCAGTGGCCTGACTGCAATTTTTTTTTTTTTTTTTTTTTTTTAGTTTTTTGGAAATGTTTTCAAGTACCACCAGCAGTACCACCAAGTACCACTAGTGGTACGCATACCACAGTTTGAGAACCACTGGTCTAGACCATATTTTAGTATGAATATGTGAATGAAAAAGTATAACGTTGCTACACCCTGAACAATAGATATAGGACGTTGAATGGGCCATAGTAATGTCAATTTAGCAATACAATTTAAAAAGTTATAGCCCTGCAAAGAAGGGGAACTTCTCCATGTTAAATAGGGCTGGCGAGGGATGGTAAATTATGAATTTAACCCCGGCGATCAAAGTGTTAACACTATGGGTGCCGGAGGTTAAATTCATGCTATACCATGGGTTGCCAGCTCTATTTGTCTATGGATAAGTACCCCTTCTTTGCATGGCTATAACTTTTTAAATTCTATTGCTACATTGCCATTATTAGGGCCCATTCAAAGTCCTATATGTATTGTTCATTGTGTAGCAACGTTAAACTTTTTCATTCAAATATTCATAGTAAAGTATGGTCTAATGCAGTGGTTCCCAAACCTCTCCTCGAGGCACCCCAGCCGTTCCATGTATTTGTTAAATTCCACCACCAGCACACCTGATTCAACTAATAAAGGGCTAGTTAAGTTGAATCAGGTGGTGGAATTGAACAAATACATGGAGCGGTTGGGGTGCTTCGAGGAGAGGATTGGGAAGCACTGGTCTAATGTATAAGTATGTTTTCATCTCTTTCTGCAGCTTTCTCCAGAACGTGATCTATAGCCCCAAATGCATTATATTGATGATGAAATACAGTTTGATGGCAATCGGGGCGATATAAAAAATTTCAATTGGACGTACTTCTAGAATGATCTACGTATGATCTGATGATGACCGGATGGGCGGGGGATAGTTTATAATTCCGTGGGCAGCGTTATATCATTCATCTAGTGTGGGTCATATGTTCATCATAACAGTTTATATGGAACACGTTCAAGAATAACGCTGAATCTCACCGGATCTTCCTCGCGCCGTTGGACGATCAGCGTGGTGTAGACCGTTTTCGATTATGGGATGTTTATCCTGATGAACCATTTCCAGCTTGTATAATACTATATACGTCCAAATCATGTTGTTTATCGAGTTATTGGCAATGGATCGCTATTATATTGTGACGAGCCAGAGTCCGGCAGCCAAACCGAGTGCCCGGAAGTAATATGGCCGACCAGCACAACCTCCATAGCACTTCCTGTTTGGCGATTGCGCCGATCGGCCACCAGATGGCGCTCCTGAACCGCCAGAGAGCTCAGTGGGTCCTCCTGGTGGATCTCAGGCCAGCGGAGGGGAAATATGAATCCGATCACAGATTTTTGAAATATTGATATTAAAGACGCTGTAAAGCGTCCTTCGGCAACTTGAGCATGGCCGGGAATGACGCTCTCAATATACTACACATTGTAGGTGCTGGTAAAAAAATAAATTGAGACAAAACAATATTTGCATCTAAAGCAAAAGTATGCATGCGTCACTAATGAATGGATGCGGACCTTACTATAGCCAGTCTAGCTCTTCCTAAAACTCAACAAGGCCAAATAATCCTGAGATTTGAATATGCTTATTGGGTATAAAACGGCACATATATTTCAGAGTATGCATACATCACATAATCTCAACTGCATTTGCAATTTAGAGTATATACTTGCAAGCTGAATCACATCACACAATCATCGCTTACCCTTAGCCTCTCAAGTTTCTCCCGGATCTCAATAAAGCCCAGGTGCAGTTTGCCCCCAAAGTGGTCTGCCAGGCGGCGGTCATTGTCGTGGAGACCCAAGTAGGCGGAGCAGACCTCACACACTCTCAGTTTCTGCTGCTGGAAGCTGGAGGCTGGCATGGAGTTCCTGTAGACATCCTGCAGGAAAGAATATAGGACTAAGGAAAATGGCAGACACCAAATCAAACACAAAGAGAGAGAGACGCACATTCTGGTTCCATGGGGTAAAGGGGCCTTACCAGATCTATTATGTCTCAAAAAAAATTATTCTATGGCCCATGCATTCACCGATATGAACATTTTGGCCGGTAGCAGTTATAAATGTTTCTGTTATGGCCCGAAAACCAATATTCACCGATATCGATATGATGTCATGTGGTCTATATAAAAATAAGTTACTACAGTAATCCAATTTTGTACATACTGAAAGTAATAAGACAAGAAAATGCTGTAGAATGAAAAATACTGTCTTTATTTGGGTTTGTGCAGTCTGTTTCAATGCCGTTCTGAATGTGCAAGTGTAACGGTTGTGACATCGTCACCTTAAACTCCGATGCCCAGAGGGAGTTTCAAACCCGGGGCATCTTTTGAGTGATTTTAACCCATAGCACCGCTACTCACCCCAGTCACTTCACAATGTCGGAAGTCCACCGACTTCGCGGTACCATCCGTTACACTCACCCTCCTTATAGGGCTGAGCACAAACGTTCGTTACGTTGGCATTCGAATTCTAAATCAACATTGGAATTTTTTATAATTTTTTTATTTATTATTTATTAATTCTGTTTAAACCAAAGGGGTTTTTCTTCACAGTTGCAGATAAAGATTAGGCTACACTAATATTATAGTATTAAAAGAAACTGATGAGTTATACATTTTATTAAAGAAAGTTGATTTAATTGATTTAGTTGGGCTGGGGCTTCTCCCTGGGCTGAGTCTGGGCTGGAAAGTTGATTTAATTAAAAAAAAACTCATTTAATCACTTTATTCAAATTGAGGATTTAGTTTGATAAAAAAAAAAAAAAAAAAATTACAGAGGTTCGAACGTTCATTCGAAAAACCTTGACGAAGTTTGAATCCCAAAAACAGGCTTCGGGGACAGCCTTAACACATTGACCGCCGGAGGTCACTGTGGGCGTATGGCCGTTTGTGCCAGCGCTGTAATGCAATGGGGGTAGATGCCGGTGTTTGTAGTGCTAAAACTATATTAAATATTATAGCTATGGATCTAATAACACCGTCGATTGTCAGTGAGTTTCTTCCGGTCAACATGCAAAAAACTGATTATTTTTCCATATATACTTTTCCGTTTTATACCGTGGTGATTATGAGTATAGTTGTAGAGTGATCCTGTGTAATCCCAGGGAACTCCGTCAAACAGCGCTTTAGTGCAATTCACTAAACACGTTGCCATTTCTCGCCTGATTATTGAATCAATCTGAAATCAACGCTAGATTATCGTGCTTTGATCGCAGCCAACGGGACATGGCAAACACGCACGCTGCGATCGAGGGGGAAAAATTATCGGATCAACGCAAGATTGATAATATATAGTCCTTACCTTGTCTATGATGTACTGCAAAAAGAATAATCCAATTATCTGATCGCCATTCCAAATACTGGTCGTGGTCGTGTGTCCCACGTTATCCACCAAATAAAATGAACAGGGGGGAGCCTCGTCGATGCATCGTTATAAGCGATTGTCTTGCTGGAGTGTTTAGACCCCGCCTGCACGCTGCAGCTCGGCCAGGAAAACAAACCACATAGTTTCAAATGGAGTGCAATAGCGGCCGCTAGGTGGCGGTATCGCACCATTGCGGTCTCAGACAGAGTGCAACACAGCAAATAAAAGAAATAACGATCATAATAACGAGTATACTCGTTGGCGGCCAACGATTGGCGGGCTATAACGAGTTAACTCATTTTCTGCGCAGAAACGGTTAAAGGAACACTCCAACATTTTGGGAAATTCGCTTATTTAACATCTTCCCTGGAGTTAGAAGATGCATACCTTTTTCATCTGTCCATGCATTAGGCTTAGGGAACGCCTGGACTGTTAGCCTAGCTTAGCTTCATCCCTGGAAGTAGGTCCTACATTACGCCTAGTTCACAACAGTCACGAAATACACTCCAAATACAGGCAGTCAGGCACCAGTTCCATTAGTGAGGAAAGGGGGGGGGGGGTTATATTGACGAGGCTTGAGGTTCAAAGACAACTTCACATTTATTGGCTATTTGTTTCTTTATATCGCTTTATCCATCTGGCTGCTCCCGTTTCCAACTCTGTGTGTTGACAATGACCCTGGTGTGACATCATCAACTATGGCAACTTAGGACGCTCAAACCTATTACATCACGCTCTCTCGCTCTACGTTGTCAAACATGTACAGTTGTACACTAAAGTTAAGTTATGTTGAAGTTTTATTTGAGTTTTTTTTATCCACTTTTTCTCCCATTTTCTATTTTTCTCCCATCCCAATTTTCGTATCGTCCAATTCAACCCTCCCCTGTCTTTAAACGCTGTTTCATGCCTCCCACAAGCCGGCTGCAATGTGGACTAAGTCATACATAGCACGAGTCCCCTCCGATACTTGAGGTAACAGCAGTCGCATCTTTCAGCGTCGGGGGTCTGGGCTTTGGATGGGCCCCGCCCCCGTCGCTTCCTGATTCTACTGTGCAGGCGCACCAACCGACCTGTAGGAGTCGCTGTCCACAACGCCCGATCCCCACCCATCAGTTTTCCCTCCACCTAATACTGCCAATGTGTATTAGTGCGGACGACCAGCTAAACTGAAAGCAATGTGGAGAGCTGGGCTCGAACAGGGAGGCATTCCTGTTCGAGCCCAGTCTCCAGTATTCGTGGTGAGCGCCTTGCCCACTGCACCACATAGCCGCCCTTATTCGAGTTGTTTGAGGGAAAGAAACCTCCTGTCCTGCTGTCGTTTTTATTTTCACTTTGTGCCGCTTGATTTTATTGTATTTTATGAAAAAAGTGTTTTTCAGAGATGGAAGTAACTTGAGAAAAGGTTTTGCATTTTTCTATTGCAGTTTTGCACAATAAATGTTCTTAAAATACCTCTGTACTATGTGAAATATGTCCTAGTAATACAAGAGTACAGTAATAGCTGCCATACCAGTGTTTTACCCCTTCAGAGCATCTATATAGAAATTTTAAGATGAATGAATATACCGCAATATATACCGTTACCGCCAGGGGTGCACGATATGGATTCTTTTGACCGATAACTTTCTGCTCCTGATACCAGATATATATATATTTATTGTATTATATATTTTTTTTTATGTATATTCCTGTAGTGTTGACCCAACCAGATTTATCATGACATGAGCGTTACTACTATGAACAAAACAAAGCCAAGAGAACAGTTTTGACTAAAATAAAGTGCCTATATTTATTTTTCCAAATAAATATAATTTGAGTCAATCACAAAATTCACGATAGATACGGTACCGGTACCCGTGAATCGATACCGGTACCCAACGGTACCTTTTTTCTGTACTTTAGTCTCTAAAAATGTAATCTACCTACCGCTTTGTTGTTAAATCAAGTCAAATCCTAAGTACCGTACTTTTCGCACTATAAGCCGCACCTGAATATAAGCCGCAGCAGCTAAATTGAATGATGTGTACATATATAAGCCGCACTGGACTATAAGCCGCAGGTGTTTTAATGTTTAATTACCATATGTAATTAGCATTGGGACACAATACTGTCGGACAAATAACAAGAATTAACTCATTTACAAGTTGTATTAAGTTTAGCAAATAAGGGAACAGATAAATAAAATGTCAATGCAGTCAAAAAAGCAATATTTCGATTTTTACATTTTCGGGTTTGGTCACGTCGAGTCACATATAAGCCGCACCGTTATATAAGCCGCAGGGTCGAAAAATGGGGGAAAAAGGTGCGGCTTATAGTCCGAAAAGTACGGTAAGCATATATTGTGCGTGTGAACGTTGACATGAAAAGAAAAAAAGTGTAAAAAAAAGTGTAAAAAAAATTAAAATATTTCAAGTTAACGCTGAACAATGCTAGTGCAATATATATCCAGTACAATATTTTTACAACATTAAAGAAATGGTTGAATACAAAAGTTGTACCTCTGCCTCTTTCTTCATGGCGCGAGTCTTCTCCACATTCTCCAGCACTTGCTGGGCCTCGTCCACGTTGCCCTCACCCCCCAGCTGCTCAGCCCGGGCCAGCAGCTTACCAATCTCCTCGTTTAGCTCATGGACACGCTCAGCCTGGTCAAGACAAAGTTCAACGAGACAGAAATATGTAGTAAAACCACAGGACAGAACACAAAAACATTTACTATATGCCAGATTCTCACCATTCCACTGGTGTGATTTAGCAGTTTCCTTTATTCAAAACGTTATTCCCCTAACTACATCACGTACCATTCATTATAGGGGTAATTCTGATCAGAACGGAGCAGACTATAATATCTTTACATCCGTTAGCCACTAACAATCTAAACAATCCATCCATGCCCAAGCGTACAATGTAATAGGTTAAAGTGTCACACTGATGACATCAAACCATTTGCATTTGAAAAAGCCTTTCTTCTACCGTATCCTAAAATTCTATTAAGCCCTAGCCATATTTTCAGAAACAAGTAAGTCCATTTGCATGTTCTTGGTATCTAGGGACATCTATGGACCTCGTGGAATGTATTCCCAGTGTCAGAAATATTGTATCTCTAACTATGCTTGAGTAAAAAAATGTTGGCGGCTAAGGGCAGATGATTTTCAGTTTTTTTGTAGATACAGTACTGAATTTTGCCATCCGGATACATGCAATTTGAAATATGAATATAGAATATCAGGCCTATAAATTACCTTATTATGGCCAAGTCATACATGCATGGATCGGGCCAAATCTCCTCTTTCCAATGGCAGAGTTAAATCTGGATTTAGTACCACCAGGCGCCCATTACAGGCCAGCAAAGACCGTGAATGAAATCTACTGTAAGTACAGTTACTTTTGTATAATGTCCATATATCTGCCATTTTTACCGGATTGCGACACGTTTTTTCCTAAACTTTCACAGAAAAGGTAAAGAAACAATATATGTTGTATTTTATGGCAATAACGTTGAGGTTTGTTCAACCCATGAGATATAAACACGAAAATCACTTCAATATTTCTAAAAGAAAAATGGTTGGATTTCTGTTGTCTGCGGCTGGTGTGAGCCGAGTGTAGTTTTATGAAATGTAGACGTCCATCGAAAGCCCTGGGTCTCCTCTTTCTTAGGACTACAACGATTTCATGAGTGCTTCTTCCTCTCACGTCTAAATCGTCCGTTTTCCGGTGCGATGTGCCGAGATTTTTATAAGCTCATAAGCTCACTAATAACACTTAAAAGCATTGGTAAACAAACGTAGAGCTGAAAATATACACGTTGTCTGCTGTTTTGATAGGGTTAGGGTCTTAGCCTACTGTCTAGCAGTCTCTGGAGCGTAATAGAAAGAAGCATTTTGTATAAAAGTATTCTGTACTTCTGTATGACAACTATTAAAGAAACTTGAAACTTTACTCTTGGCTACATTTGAAAAAGAAACGCATCATCACTTAATACGGATTGATCCATTTGTGGCGTGAAATAAATCTTGGCACCGATCGGGCTTAAGAGTAGGGATGCACCGAATGGGAAATTCTTGGCCGAAACCGATACCGAAAATAGGAAACAGTTGGCCGAAAACCGAATGCCGAAAGGCTGAAAATTATAAATATATATAATGTATTTTTTTTTGTTCAGCTACCTGATTATGGCAAAAGACATGATTATGGCAAAACTTAACTTATAAAACTTAACTTAAAATAATATTAATAATCACTATTATAGGTCTATAAAACATTTATTCAGCACTTTTGAATGCATACATTAATTCCAGACTGACTGCTGAAAGATTGTACAATTTAAACATTTTCTCTTTACATACAACAAAATGTGCATTAAAGTCAAGTGCATTTTCTTTTCTCTGTAGGATAACTACAACAAAGTGCATTCAGAACAAAGCCAAGGTAGTTTAAAACTGCATAAAGATCTGCATAAAGACACACACACGAGAGGGAGAATAGCTTATAGCAGACTTAATGATGTTACTGTAGTGGCTACCATCATAATTCACGGCGTTCTAGCCTACATGGAAGGACTGTTGTATTTACTACATCTCCCGTGACTCTTAGCGGGGATGACGTAGCTTAAGTGAGACTAGTGAAAGTGATGAAATGGAAGCGTTGTTAGTTAAAAAGGTTTTTAACCGCGACGGGCATATAGTAATGGCGAGGATATACAGCATGTTAAAGACGCATTTATTGGACGTGTTGCTCGCGGAGTTTACATAGAAACAGCGCGACTCGCAAGAGGAGTTATCACAGGCTGTAGAACGCAGGACTGAAGAGCTCACGTTACACGTTGCGCATGTATGAAGCCGCGTCTTTATTATGTCATCACAACAACACGTTAGGTTACGAACGTAACCCTCTTCTTTGACATTCTGTGATATTTTTTCGGCCAAAAGCCGAAAGTGCCTTTTTGAACCATTTTCGGCCGATAATTTTCGGTGGCCGAATATTCGGTGCATCCCTACTTAAAAGGTTACGGCCGGGAGAATAATTAATGTGTTTGGTGAATTCATGAATGTGGCAGCCACTGTGGTCGGTGGATGAATACGATTCCCGTTCTAAGACGGCGGCATTGCCAATGCTGTGAGCTCTGCACAGGAATGACTTTCTAAGAACTAACAACAACCTCAGAAGCCTTAATGAAGGAAAATACTTGGTGGCTTGTTTTTAAACAGCGGGTCAGTCACCTTCGCAGCCACTTCAGCACTGATCTCCTCCTGTGTTTCAGCCAGTCTCTTTTTGGCCAATTCTGTCCTCCGGTCACAATCAGCGATGAATGACTGAAGGTGCTCGGCAGCCTGTGCAAAAATAGGAGATGAGGGTTAGATGTATGAATGTGTGCGTGTGTGTACAGGTGTGTGCACGACAGCATATGACAGCCGTGTGTGTGAGTTTGTGTGTGAGAGAAACCCGATATTTGACTATGAAAATCAATAATTGACCAAATGAACAATGTATGATCTGTGTAAATGAGATGTAAACAACATTACTCACATCAAGCTCAAAGAAGTACTCCTGCTGCTTTGAGGCAATCTCGTAGTCAGCTCTGAGGGCAAGGTCGTGAACTTTCACACACTCTCCCAGGTCCATTCTCTGGAAGATTAGCATCACATCGACATCAATAGCCTACATAAGCAACTGTGTTTAAATGCTGGCTGAGGGGTAGGTAGTTGAACCAAAGTATAAAGGAGAAGTCGGTCGATTCTGCCGCCATCTTGGTAATGGTGACTAACAAGACCTGACCCCTGTCTCTTTGAATGGAGTCACCAATTTCTAAAAATCTGTCACACACATCATTGTCTTTCATATTTGATGTCACTGGTAAATTACTGACAACACAGAATGGTTAATTTGGTCAAAAAAGACTATTATTAGTAGCCTGACCCCATATAACACATGCACCCAAACAACTCATTGCTGGCCGCACTTCGATAATGCCCGATTCAGAACAAGAATAAATACACTGTTAGTTCAAGTTGCATGTAAAGTAAACGTATCAAAACACATACACACATCCTAATGTACTTCCATAGCATCAGCTGATGCATGAGAGAAAGAGGAAGGTTATAGGGTTGGGCTATAGGTGTATGTCTACTGAACTGGTTGTGCTATATATGTAAATACGTCTAGTGAACTGGTTGGGCTATATATGTCTACTGAACTGGCTGGGCTATATGTCTACTGATCTGGCATATAATGATGTCCAGTCACCCATTAGAGGTTATACACACTTTGCTTGCATTTTCATCACAAAAGTGTGTAAACAGAAGGTGGATGGGTGCGAGTAATGGATTACTAGAGTACTCACCATTTAAACTGAATTTATACTATAAGTATACAATTGAAGCGCACATGCCGTTCCATGACCGGAGAGGCCTGCTGCAAACATAGTGGAGTTAATGTAGTTATTACAAATGGTAACTGACTGTTTTGACTAGGGATGTTAACAATTAATCCAAGATCGATTGATCGTTAAGGATTTACTCGATCAAACAATGATATGTTACAGTGTTGTCTGTCTCTTATTACATTGTAGAAGTCAGTAGAATGGTGTATTTCCAAAGCATGTTTCAATGAACAGATAGAGGGTGCAATATAAGTATGACGAGGAGACGACTACCTCTGTGTCTGGAAAATAAGCGAGGGGGGGAAAACATGGGTGACTGCAACTTGCAAAGTTAAGCAGGTTAAGAGAAGCATGATTTTGCAAAAAAATAACACAAGCCAGCCTGCGCATTTATCGAAAACAGCATGATCGATATGGTTGATGGCGAAGAATTTCGGCAAATGATACACCTGCTTGACCCAGCGTACATACCATAACCCATTGGTTATTTACAAAGCCTTACACACACCTGCTCCTCTGTACATTACATATAGTCCAAGTTGTACCATAGGTCCTCTGAGGGGGCTTTTACTTGTTCTCAGACTAAGTCAAAGGGTGATTGGACCTTTGCAATTCACCTTGTTCACCTCACTGCCATCTTTATTGTCATAGATTGTTATGAACACATTTACATGAGCCAGCGACTAATTAACTTCCATGTATTTCAAAACACAAAAACTACGGCGATGAAAAACAATCCGAGTCAGGTGATCATGAGCTTGTAATTCCAATAATGGTAATGTATTATGCTAGTCTTTATTTTCATTATTTCAGTTCCTGGTGTGGATTTTTATAGCAAAGTTTTAACATTGAAGTCAATGGGCACTTCTACATTTGTACCACACTGCATCAAATTTGACCAATATGGCGACAAAGTGAATAAGCCATGGACAGCACCCAGCAGCTCCGCTACAGAGAAGCTGGCACACTGAAGACTGGGATCAAGCAGGCTACTTTGGTCCACGATGAAATTATTTTCACATGACAGTATGGCAGGGGAGATTTAAATACGGACTTAAACACACTTTCCAGGTAAAAATGTGATAATTACAGAATAACGGAAACCCTGCTTACAACATATTTTTAGTTTTTACCCATTAACCTTTAACTCTGTCCGTCCTAGTCTTGTTTATTTTTTAATTGTTTACAATTCTTTGTTTTGTAAAGCACTTTGAAGCAAACCTGTTTACAGCACTTTAGTTGACTTGACAATTGTGTGTGGCGGGTTGATTGATACTCACAGTGCCTGACAGAATATCGTGAGGACATGAGTCCAGAAGATGACTCTTGCAGACCCGTTCATCTGAGAATTTGATTCTCTGCCGCATGGTATCTCCTATTAAAAGCACACAAACACAACCCAGACAAGGATTAGTAAAAGGCTCAAAACGGTCTAATCTCCAGTCATGTTTCTCCCATGTGGAAAGCTCATTATCAAGAATAGGCAAGTCATTTGGGTGGGGAGGATTTGCAATGAACGATTCCACTCATCTTTAGAAAACAAAAGTTAGAAGTTGGCTCTTCTAGAGAAGTCAACACAAATTAAAATCTGGTGGCCAGAGAGGGGTCACAGTAACGGGACGAAATATTACCGCATTGTTGAGGAGCATTCCAGTCGTGCAGACAATGTTTACTATACTGGATGAGGCTACACGTTAGCAAACGTCATCTATATTCAAAGACAACAGGTAGCTATCAGGCTGGCTACCATGTTGGCTATCGAGTTAGCTAGTAGCAGCAAAGCATGATGCCCCCTCGGCGGTAACTAGGTAGCGAGCTGGCGCTAGCTCGCGAGCTAACACCCCTAACGTTTAGCTCGTCAACAGTTTGCCAGCCAGCGTACGATCTCAAGACGTACAGTTTGTCATCACGTGAACTCACCATCTCTCCCCGTCCCCATGAGCTGGTCCAGCATCGCTCTCATCTGCGCCTGGGCCGACATGTCCCTGTGTGTTGATGTGAGTCACGCCACGCCGCGGCTCCTCACACGCAGCCTCCACCACAGGCCTCTGGGCGGCGACAACTTTTACAGAGAGCCCAAGTTCTCGTGAAACAACTAGTCGCTAGTAGATAGCCGGCTAAACAATGTTTTACTGTTTTATTCTACCACATGAACGGTTGTAACGTCATATGGCCATATAACGTGGGTACACGCACATTGAGTGAACAAGTCTAAGCTAACGTAACGTTATTTCGAAACTGCTGGATTCCGCTCGTCGTAAAGGAACTGGTCGTGTGGCGAGTTGATAGAGCGGTTTACTGAATGTAACGTTACAGAGGTGTCTTGTTAGCTAGCTATGTCTGTATCGAAGGAAATAATTCTCTATAAGTGGAAGATCAACCATAATCTCTAACAATATTTCCAGCAGGCCAGCCAGAAGTTAGTAAGTTTATTGAATGTCCTCCTTTCTTCTCTCTGGACTTCCTATCTCTCCATGATGCGCGCTGCCGCGCTCCGCCCCGCCTCCAGGAAGTGCTGCTGCAGTCTCTGCGCACGCTGGTTGGTTGGATGCGTGAGTGACGCGTTACGTCATACCTCATCTATCAAATAGGGGCACAGTAAAACCGAGTACAAGCCCCGAAGACCCGCCTCAAACCGAGTACAAGCCCCGAAGCCCCGCCCAGACATCGGGCTTGCGGCTCTGCAGATATACCCTACTCCATCTATCAACATGTATCGTGAATGCATCGTTTTAAAAATAAAGTAATAACATTATGGTTCCCCGAGGTGTATTGATCTAATTCGATTCTTCGAGTCAGTGAGGTTTTTCGGTTGTCAATAATAATGTTTGGATAACGATGCATAGGCAAAATGATAATGTACGACTGCATGATGGATGATTTTAATACATATAATTATTAAATAAAAAACCGAACCATTTCAGTTTTGAAATGATTATTTATCATTTGGGCTCATTTCCAAGGTCAAGACACGCCCATAAAGTCTCACCCCCCGCTCTAGTGTATATCCGCCTCAGCGCCACTACAACTGGAAAAATGGCGACAGCAATATTGCGATTTTCACGGCAGCTTGCCACGAAAAATATTGGAATAGCAAGCCGTAACACCGGCTCAAAAACAACAAACATATCGACGATCATTCCATGTCGAACTGCGGTATCATCAGGATCAGGCGCGATCCTAGCGAAACCGGATAAAGTGAGTATTTATATTCGGATATCTATGTAAGGCACAATAATTTGGGTGGTCTTTGAGGAGCCCGGCTTTGATTGACACTAGCTGTGACAAATGAAAAAACAGGATAAGTGTAGAAACATTTGCGACAGCCAATGCACTTGTGTTTATTTTATGGCAGGGTTACGTTAAAGGAAGTAACCTTTTATACAGTGATTTTTCGATTCGAAAACATACACACATCTTAATAGATTTGTTCAAAAAAAGACACTCTCAGTTGGGTTCATTTGTTGTCGATGCAATAGAAAATGTAATGTCATCCACCCACTAGACTAGGCCTATATATTCTATCTTGGTGTCTAGTAGTAGTGGGCAGTCTCCTAAATGCAGTGAACGTTATTGTGCCCATTTAGGAGACTGCCCACTAGTACTACTAGACACCAAGATAGAATATAGCAGGCCTAGTCTAGTGGGTGCTGGTGGATGACATTACATTTTCTATTGCAGAGACTCCTATCCTCCCAAAATTATTAAGTAATATTAATTATTGTAAAAATTGTATTACCTCCGCCGGTTTAATGCCGGTTTGATTGATTGCAAACTTTATTAACAGATTGCAGAATGGGTACATTACAGCACAGCTCAATACATACAATTGTTAAGGGGATGCAGACCAGAGAAAGACTTTTGTCTTGTTCACATCAGGGTCCCCCATTTTCAATTCATCATCATAATGCGGTTATGGTCTGCATTCCAGTCCTATGCTAATAACCGTCGAAATTCACGTGGATTCTATTTAGGTAATATTTACAATAATTAATATTACTTAATAATTTTGGGAGGATAGGAGTCTCTGCAATAGAAAATGTAATGTCATCCACCAGCACCCACTAGACTAGGCCTGCTATATTCTATCTTGGTGTCTAGTAGTACCCCCCCCCCCCCCCCCCCCACACTACTCCAGTTGCCCTGGCCCCTGCCCACCCCGCGTCTCTACAATTCCTAGACGCATTTCTGCAGACCCCTCTCTGATTGGTTGAGCTCCATTTCTGCAGACCCCTCTCTGATTGGTTGAGCGAAGCCCCTCTCTGATTGGAAATGTACTACCAGATTCGCTTATAACGTTATTTCGCGTGACTTCGCGGTTTATTCATAACGTTATGCACATTTCACAACACAGCCAGCTGTCAGAAACTGTACATTGTAACGTTATGTTATTTCGCGGCCTGCCCATTTGATGTTCCCAAATCATATTCAGAAAGTATCACAGAGACTTCTATTGACCAAGGAATTAGTTATTATTAGTAAGACACAACATTTCCGTAGCAATTGACCACCAGACTATTTCTCTTAAGGCATTAACTGGGTTAATTAATATAAATGTTATATTGTAACTGTCTAGTTACACATTGGTTCCGAAACATGTATGTTCCAGGCTGCAATTAAAACTTTGAATCTGAGAGAGCTCTGGTCAGCGAAGCCGGCGAGCGATTATTATTGGTTTTTAATGACAAACCAATTATATAATCCTATCCAACATATGTGTAAAGGCACACACAACATATTCCAGTTAACGGTATATTTTTTTAATGATTCGTTATGGCGTAATCAATACTTCCATGCGTATAAATTGCGTTCGCGACCTCCATGTTTTGGGGCTATTCATCAGAAAACTCGGATCCGGGATTCGGCTCCCATCCGTCGGGCAACAACTGTGGGTTTTCAGCCTCTCTCTCTGGAGCTTAACGGAGTTTCGACTCCTGGCTAGAGGAGCTTGTCGCGGCTCATGCGCATGCGTGCGCTCGGCCAATCAGAGAGGGGTCTGCAGAAATGGCCTCAACCAATCAGAGAGGGGTCTGCAGAAATGCGGCTACGAATTGTAGAGACGCGCCCACCCCCACACCTCCCACACAGTGTGGCTCTCTGCAGACCAGGTGAGTATACAGCTGAGCAAGTTACACGCAGGCAAGGCTGCGGGTCCTGATGGGGTGAGCCCAAAGGTACTCAAAACCTGTGCCTCTCAGCTGTGTGATATTCAATATGAGCCTGAGGCTGCAGAGAGTCTTGACACTGTGGAAAACCTCCTGTGTGGTCCCTGTCCCTAAGTCCCAGCATGTCCAAGGAGTACAGGCCGGTGGCTCTAACCTCTCATATAATGAAGACCATGGAGAGGTTAGTCCTGGAGAAACTCCGCCCGGTGATCTAACCCCACCTAGACCCACTCCAGTTCGCCTACCAGCCCCGACTGGGGGTAGAGGATGCTGTCATCTACCTGCTGAACCGAGCCTACACTCACCTAGACAAGCCAGGGAGCACTGTGAGAGTCATGTTCTTTGACTTCTCCCTTGCTTTTGATACCATAAGGCCTGGGCTGCTGGGTGAGAAGTTGGAGGCGATGCAGGTAGAGGCCCCCCTGGTGTCCTGGGTTGTTCTATCTGACGGGCAGACCACAGTATGTGCTCCTACGGAGCTGTGTGTCAGACAAACTGGTCAGCAACACCGGGGCCCCGCAGGGGACAGTCCTCTCTCCCTTCCTCTTCACTGTGCCTCACTGCATCACTGAGCACAGAGTGACAGTTACCATCTTCCTGGACTTTTACTTTTGAAACAACACTGTGCAATATTACACTTACTGTAGACTTCTGTATATTTTTACTGTATATTTGATTCTATTCTTATTCTTAGGCAATTTGTTTTGTTATTCTTATTCGTGACTTTGTTCTGTCTAAATGTTTAGTGTGAGCGATTTGTAGTGTAAAATTTCCCTCTGGATAATTAAAGTATTTCTATTCTATTCTATAAACATCTATTTCCAAAAGACAGGAGGAGAAACCAAGGCATACATTTCTTAGTTGCATAATGAAAAGAAATGTAGCCTCAAATGGCTCCAATGATGGACAACAATGAGAGGTTGTTGATATAGTGGATTCATTATGTCATAACGGTATGAAACAAAAATGCATACCCTTAGGAAATCATCTTTGGTACCAAGTTGAATACAATTTGAACTTTGAATCCATTCAAGGTCTGTCTGGGGTAAATTCATGATATGTAGCTCAATAGCCTCTTGCTTCCCCCAATTTGAATGAAATCTTCCCCAAATCATGCCAACCCCCTCCTCACTTGTTTGTTTCCAGACCTCATTTGGCCTTATCCGTATGGCCGCAGTGGTGGTGCCTTTCCTCTATGTCGGAACTCTGATCAGCAAGAATTTTGCCGCCCTGCTGGAGGAGCATGACATTTTCGTCCCAGAGGATGATGATGATGACGATTGAGCCAAGGTAAGTCAATTAAGAAAAAGTGTGCCATATCAATGCAGTGCACACACCTTTTTGTAACCTTTAAACCTATTGCCACATGGTCCCTATGCCTAATCGTATGTGTAAAGGGTGTGTCTGTCAGCCACACTACATATTTCTGTGATGACCGTTGGTTTCTATTTCTTTCTTCCCACAGGTTGCTTGTCTCCAGTGACTGAAAGCACGCCAGCCAGTATGGGGGAAGAGGTTCAATGTGACCTCCAATTTCACTCCCCTATGGCCCTCCGCCTATCTCCCTCCTCCCCCCTCTCAGCTTCTTACCAATAACATATTTTGAAAATATTTCATATCATATTCATGTGAGGCTATCAAGGCTATCAGTCAAGCTTTCACTCTTGTTTGCATGTTTTACAACTCAATAAAACGAGTCTACATGTGTGGGGAAAACACTAGTTAGTGTTGACTGTTTGGTCTCATTTTATTCTGCACGTGTGTTTGACTTTTATTATTTCAGAAGCAGTCATTGCATAATGGTTTTAGTAAGAACCACTGTTGTAGTAACAGTCAATGTTAATTTAATTCTTGGCAACTCCCAGCTACAGCTGATCGGAGCCATATTGAATTGTACTGGCCTTTTATTAATCAATCAAAACTTTATTTCAGATAAATGACAGAACATCACATAGAATAAATTACATATAAAAAGCACAATAAAATATCTTGGTTTAAAAATAAATAAATACGAATGTCTTAAAAAGAGACAACTGTACCATGTCTCCACAGCTGGGACTGGTAACATGTATTAACCTACTAAAGCTTGTATTTGATGAAACCAAGATATTTAATTTTCAGGGTCATTAAGCCAGCAAATACATGTATACATGATATTTCTTAAAACAGCAGCCACAAACATTTCACTTGCACTCCACCATCTAGGTCTCTTAAGTAATATTATCATGGCATAATTATAAGCTACTACTTGGAAGGCTTGCTTTTTTGTAGTCTGACCCAAGTGTGTAGTATATAGTGGTGTACAATATGCTCTGAACAGAGACATATTCACTCCATCTGTACACATAATAAACTTGTGTGAAAGAATGTGTCTGCTTGTGCATAAATGTCCAAGATATTTACTAACGTCAGGAAACTTTAGACATTGTCCTCTTTGGTTCTACAGCTCATGACAACACTCTTACTGACATTGTATTTGATATCATATTCCACACTGTGGAGACCAGCGCTACATGGACTAAGGACCACAAGATCACCTGTCTACATAATATGGTTCACTAGAGCAGGAGTCAGCAACCTTTTTGATACAAAGTGTCATTTTAAAATGTTCTTGTTAACCAGTGTCCCATATCAACATTAAGGTAAACATTAAGTTTAATTATGACACCACATTAAAAAAAATTAAATCTCCAACAGATCTGTAATCCTATTCCATCCATATAGGCAACGTGCATAGCAATAGTTTTAATAAACATTTTCCTCATAATTATATAAGAGCGCTATGCAGGAATGCTGCCGTCTTTATGACATGCTTGCTTGCCATACCTGGACACATTCAGCCTTGTCTGCCTCATCCTTTAAAGTCTCAAAATGGCGTTTAACACTTGTTCGGTAAGCAACAACAGACTGACCCTTCTGATTGGTTCTGACCCTGAAATATCCCTGATATATCAGTCAACTTACCATAAATAATAGGCTGTGCAACTGCCAATGGCTGTGAAAGAGGTGACACAGCATGGGGATGAGAGGACACTTAAACATATGCAAAACGGTTCCTCTCACACTTGCTAGCGGGCCATTGGTTTAGATACCTCGTGCCTAAGGTTGCTGACTCCTGCACTAGAGTATTACCAATCATGTACCCAGTATTGCAGGCTTTCAATTGCTTGGACAGATCATCCATATAATAGATGAAAAAGAACATCTATTGCCCCATTTCACTTGCATAATCTGGTGGGCATACCACTACAGTAAGCCTGAATTCTCACAATGTATCAACTTTCTATGATTAACACGATCAGAGGCTTTGGAAGCATCAATAAAACACATATGAACTGATGAGTTTTGACCTCTATATTTGCTTACAGTTTCCTTTAAGGCATATATATATATACACATGTCAGTGCCATGTTTTGCTTTAAATCCAAACCGGTCATTTGCAGAGTTAATAAACCCATTTGAATCTATCCAGCAGGATTCTTTCTAGGCACACTTATTGTATAGTGCATTATACTTTACTGGCTTCCTGTCTTTCCTCTTTAACGGTTATTGTTGACACGTGTGCCCATCCCTCAGGTGTCTCTTGTCCCCTCCTGCAACACAGCATTGGCCAGTCTCAGGTGCTCTCTGACAGAGCCTGTCTCCAATTGGCTGTGACCCTTCATCCCACTCAGCTCCACATAGGCCTCCTTATAGCGCTCATAGGAAACCTCCTTCTCCTAGGGTTGGGAGAAGACACATATGATGGATTCATCATAAGTCAGCCAGGGAAAGTATATCAGAATGCTTTACACCAAAGTTATAAGAATCTGTGAACATCACTGTGGTTTACTGTAGTTGGAGGTTTTCTACAGCATACTGTATCTGATTATTATCTGCAGCCCAGAGCAAAGACTTCAGAGATACCTTAGTGAGAGACTGCACTTCGTTCTGCAGACAGCTGATTTCCTTTTGAAGAGACTCCATCTCATTTTCCTTTGCCCTTAACAGCATCTGAAGTACACAAAATAAGTACAAATTAACCAAATATTTGCCTCTTTACCAACGGGTATGTAGTTATGCCTGTAGTATTGGCACATAAACACAGAGTTGTCATACAAAGACTAGAGAGCGGGATGCTCGACACTCGGTGCACTATACAGTATGTTTTCAATATCTGTCCACGGCCTAAAGACCAATGAACATGTGCTGCTCCATTGACCATATTCACATGGTGGCCATTTTGCTCTTATGTCCGTCTTGTGGATTATCCCAACCTGAGCATGACATAAGAGCAAAATGGCTGCCGTGTGAATATGGTCAATTGGAAACCAATCAATTTAAATTGAGTGGAACGTTTCAAATTTGTTTCACATTTTTGTATATAATATCAAAGCACATAGGCCCACACATCCCATTTTCAGGCCAGATTTGAAGAGGAGCTTCCTATCCCCTTGGGGTCACAACCATGCTTCAGTAGTAGCAAATCCTTAGGATGACACTGGGGAATTATTTCATGGTGCTGAAGAAAGAACCGTATTCGGCCAATAGATGGCAGTAAGTTCTACGTTCTGTGAGTGTGACCAACCACACATATTGACTGACCGAACGTGGTCCCAGAAATAGAATAAAACAAAACAATGGTGGCAGTATATTCACGGGTAGTCAAAATAGACAAACACGCATGTATCTAGAATGTTCTGGTCTGTTCAATTATCTGGTCAATTTTTATCATTCCTTTGGGAATTTAAACACCGTCTACGCACATTTGAAGCCCCCATTTATGACAATGTGTCTGTAGGCGATACTAATTAGCATAGCACAGGACTAGCACTATCAAGGGTCGGTTAAATTAAGCTGGGTGGGGCTGCAGTAAAAAGCTTAGGTTCCAATGTGAGTCTGCCCTGTGGACTCTAGCCCTATAGACTCTGTTCGTATAGACTATGTTCCTATAGACTGTTCCTATAAACTCTGTTCCTATAGACTGGCCCTATAAACTCTGTTCCTATAGACTGTTCCTATAGACGCTGTTCCTATAGACTCTGTTCCTATAGACTGTTCCTATAGACTCTGTTCCTATAGACTCTGGCCCTATAGAATCTGTTCCTATAGAATCTGTTCCTATAGACTCTGCCCCTATAGACTCTGGCCCTATAGAATCTGTTCCTATAGAATCTGTTCCTATAGAATCTGTTCCTATAGACTCTGTTCCTATAGACTCTGTTCCTATAGACTCTGCCCCTATAGACTCGCCTATAAACCATGCAGTTTTGAGCATCACATGGACTTTCGTGGGAAATTGAGAAATCAAACCCATTCTTCTAACATTACTTCATTAGATAGAGGTACATTATAGAAATACCTCCAATTCCGAGGGACTGCGCTCAGTTGGGGACATGGTCTCTGACCTCTGACCTGTAATGAAATAGCGCATGCGACTGATTTCCTCAGCCAGCTGTGCCTTCAGCTCCTGAAAGGAAGAAAAAAGAGGGCAGTTAAGAGATTTCAGATAAATTAATTGTATAAAGAAACATTGTAGACTGAGTGGGTCACTGATACAGACATACAGTACTGTGTCTGCTTTATTTTGAGTGTTTTCTGATTTAACCAGAGAAAGGAAGAAAAGGCATGGCATTTGGGAATCAAACTATTAGCTACTGCTCTTTTGTAATGCACATATAATATGTGCAGCCATGTACAACAGCTCAATCTAGTGCGGGACCTTGACCTGTTGTCTGTTCCCCACACCTGTTTTTTTTATACACCTGTTTTTATACATTTGTTTTTATACACCTGTCTTATACACCTGCTTTTATCTTATCACATTTTATTATTATTGGTAGATATGATTTACTTGAATTTTTATCATGTGCTGACTTTTTAATTCATGATGCAGATTGCAGACATAACTGTGAACGACTGACTGAGAAACTGTCATTGTCTGTATATGTCTATTGTGTGAGCTATGCGAGATACCCTGACTTTCCCCAAGTAAGGGGATGAATAAAGTATCTATCTTTCTATCTATATAACACATATCATATAAAATCAAATCAGACACGTCTTTTGCATCACTTCCCCTTTCACCAAAAACAAAATCATGTTTCAAAAGACAATTGAAAAGGCATCTAGAAACCCAAAGATTGTAAGTTAATGACACAGCAGTGCACACATTTAGCACACACACACACACACACACACACACACACACGTGAGCGAGCCCTCATCAGTGCGATTCATTCTTCTCTTTTATTTTAATTTCAAGAGAATTGAAGGCTGGCATCTGTAAATACAGATATAAGTACTTTATTCTTATTTTATTATCATTATTATTATCATTATTTTCTTTCCAATGAAATTAAAATCAGAAAATAAGTGGTATATGATGTAAGACATGAAAGTCAATGCTTGAAGGAAAATGGACTTCAGAAATCTGTTTTTTATTTTTTATTGACTGTTCTGTAAAAGTCTTGTCGAATGTAATGTTTTGTGTGGACCCCAGGAAGACTAGTTGTTGTCATGCAACAGCTAATGGGGATCCTAATAAACTCAAACTCAAACCCTTTCTCTCTCTCTCTCCCCTTCTCTCTCTCTCTTCCGAACCTTGTTCTCTCTGCGTAGCTGTTCCAGCTCTCTCTCCTTTTGGCCCAGCTCTGTCTCTCTGCCTCTGCCACTCTGCTCGGTCCGGCTCAGCTCCAGGCACTTCTGAGAGTAGCGATCTGACAGCACATCCAGCTCACTGTGTAAGGAGGAGTCAGCCTGGGGACTAGAACACAGAACATCTCAAACGTGTAGCTAGGGAAGAGGCTTTTTGAGAACCTTGGGACCACATCTATCTATAGTAGTAGCCTTTGTCTTCAGTATTATAAACTTACGTCTGTACTCTGTACGTAGCATCCATGGTCCTGGTCCTCTCCAGCTCCTCCCTGTGAACCATTTTCAGTGCCTCTATAGCTGTAAGGAACAGGCATGGTGGTTGTTAACAGAGAGTGTGGGGTATGGACAGATCGACAGGGAGGTTATACAGCAGTGCAGGGTAAATGAACCATTGCACAAGCCAGATTCAGCTAGTGTACTTAACCTTTTTTATACTGTAGTAAGGTCTCTATTTTCCTTTGTAGGGTTGCCTGCATATAGCACTTTTATCCAAAGCACTTTACATACCTCACATTCACCCATTCACTCACACATTCACACATTGATGGCGGGGGAAACCATGCAAGTTGCCGACCTGCTCATCGGGAGCAGTTAGTGTCTTGCTCAAGGACACTTCGACATGCTGCCAGGAGCAGCTGGACGACCGCTCTACCTCCTGAACCATTGTCGCCCCAATGTACAATATAATATAAGATAATTGGATATAGTGGATGCTTTTATCCATAATCTTTAGTCCAGGTGGGCCTGGTGGGAAAGGTACCCCTAAATCTGGCAGTGTTGCATCTTGCACTCATAGAGTTAGAATATTGAATATTCAATTCGGTTTCTATTGTTGAGCTACACAGAACCCCATAATACTTTCTTTATTACCTTCCGCAGCCGCCTGGCTCTCCTCCTGCAAGAGCCGGTCCTTCTCTCTCTCCAGCTCCCTGAGCTCCCTGGCATGTTTCTCCTGGAGCTCCTGTAGGGCCCGGTGGTGAGCTGTTTCCATGGCTTCCAGCCTGGCCCTACAGGGGGCCCCAGGGCCACACAGACTATCCATCTCCATCCCCAGCGCCACCCGCTCCCTCTTGATGCTCTCCACCTGCTGCCTCAGAGAAAGGGCCTGGGGTAAGGGAAAGGGTGAAGAGACATAGGAACAGGGGGAAAGGATGGGGAAGAATCCGTGGGGATGGGATTGGGATGCAATAGATAGAGAGAAAGAGAGAGGAAGGAGAGGGGATCAATGATGATGAAAAAAAAAGAAAAAAGCCTACCATTGGTCAATTGCCCCCAAATACGACTTTAAGAACTTTTCAATAATAATTATTATTATTATAACTTATTGCGTGCGTTCTGCTTCTGAAATGGATTATATATTGCTGTTAGAACAGTTAGATGCTCTGGCTGCCCAGGCCGTACGCATAGACCGCATATTTAGAGATCGTCAGATCTATTTGCAGAGCCAGATGAGTGGCTGCTTAATCGTTTCAGTGTATTGTAATCTGGTGTGTAACCTGACACTGCAACTCTGAGTGAGTCTTGCAGATGTGCATCAGTGAGACCGAGACGAGAGCAAAGTTCCGCGGCGCACGATGTGGAAAAATGTGGGTGATTTTTCGCGAGCTGCCACGCACACGCCCGTGCCGTCCCGACGGTCCCGGTGGTAGATCTCGGCAGGGGCACGACTTCTCCATGCACTTCCATCAGCGAAAACGTTTGGAAAAGGTTGAGGCGCAACGTGGAAAAATCTCGCAGATTTTGCAAAGCATTTTACAGTACGTGTTTTTTTTTTTTTTCATGTGGGGTGATGTCATTGTAGTCTTGATGTTAGTGGTCTAGGTGTGTGTGTTGTCTTTCAGGACCGACCTATGTTGAGTCACATGTTATATTTCATTAGCTACGCTGTCTGCTTCGCACTATGGGAATACACTCAGCGCCTGTGCGTGTCCAATGAAAACTTCTCACATGCACCTCCCATCTGTCCGACCACGCCCACCTCCGGCCGGCTTATAGCCCAGGTGTGGTTGGTCAGCTCCCCCTTCCTCATTGTTTCAACGAAACTTGGTGCTCATAAGCCTTCGGCAGTGTGAGACGTTAGTTAGCTGGGAAGTATTGTGTAAGATAGAAAAAATTTATTTGTCGAGATGTTCGGCGGGACTCCCGGGACGCTTCGTTCGGCAGGTCGACCAAGGGTTCCTTTGGACCGCCATTTCGTGGCGACGGCGGTCCAAAGGAACCCCCGGGCACGACGTGGCGACCTGCCGAATGAAGCGTCCTGGGAGTCCCACCGAACATCTCGACAAATCAATTTTTTGAAGGGATGAAGGAGACGACAGCGGGTGCGGCGGCAATGGCGGCGAGCCGCACGTGTCGCTGGAGGACGCCGGCCTGTCCAGCACTATGGACCTGCGACGAGGGCTTTTGGCCGGACGTCTTTCCCGGGAGGGGAGCCTCCTGAGTGGTCCATCAGGTTCAGTGGAGGTCGACTATGCGGGGCCGGAGGCTTTCGAGCCCGACGTAGACCCGCACCGAGGGGCCCTGGGTGCCTTTCACCAGGCCTACGCTGGGCCCAGTTACAACGAGGCAGACGTCCCCATGTCGGTGTTGTCATTGGAGGTGGGGCAGGTACACCACCCGTCCCTACAGGACATCGCCCAGGAGGAGCTCGTCCAGCGCCAAGAGATGGCCATAATCTTTCCTCAAGTGATGGCGGCGGCGGCGGAGGCGAATGGCGTCCCCTTTCCAGTACCGCCACCAGGACCTCCGCAAGACGACCTGGTAGGTAATTTCCCCCCTCGGTCCTCCCCTATGTTGCCACGGGCCGTGAGGTTCCGCATATTAGGGGTCTGACCAAGGCCTACCTCCCCTTTACCCAGGTAGAGGGGATGGAGAAGGGGATGGCGACAGGTGTGCCACGGCTTGATAAACCGTTGGCATCCGTCCTATGCCCCGAAATGATGTGGCACCCCAGCTTGAAGCCCATGCCGAAAGGCAGGTTGGCTCGTCAGCTGGCGGAGTGGGCTGACAAAACCTACATGGCCGCCACACAGAGCCTGGCCGCGACCAGCAACATCGCCCAGATTTCGGCTTACATGTCGAAACTGGTGTCGAGTGGAGAGCTGCTGAGCCTTGATGCCAATGACGTCATGGCTCAATCCATGGGGGCTGTTCTGCATCTTGTACAGCTGCAGAGCATAGCCGCCGGGAAGATACAGGCGCTGGCGACTCTGACCCAGAGGGCTCTGTGGTTGGAGCACGCCTCCCTGGAGGAACGCAGAAGACTGCCTCTTCTCCTCGCCCCCCTCTCCGATGACGGGCATTTTGGCTCATCCATCGACGAGGTGACGGTGGCCTGCGCAGAGATGAAGGACCAGCGACGGTTCCTGGGGCGGCACTTTCCCGGGGGAGCAGAGGCACAGAGAGACGCACGCCCCAGCGCGAAGCGTCGGAGGGCCCTGGCGCGGAGCGGGCGCGGTGCGGCCCAGAGTGGGGCTGCGCGCAACGCTCGACCTGCCCAAAGAGAGCGCTACACGCTCTACCCTGCAGACGAGGTGAAGTGCCCTGCGCCGTCAGGGTGCCCGGCAGCGGCAAGCATCGCACCATGTCCCCCGAAGGACCGGGACTACAGGTTCGCCCCTCGGGGTAACCGTGGACGGGCCACGACACAGAGGAGGTGAATAGAGGTAACGAGTGTTTTTTTTTTACATATTGTTTTGTTGTTTGGTGCGACTGTTGGTAGTGGGACGCTGGAGAGCATTCCCCCCTTTCGCCCACATTGTACATAATTCCCCTATTCAGTGCACTGTATATACATTTATGTTTGTTGTTTATGTTGTTTTTTTGTAATAAAAAAGCCCGGGTGACACCGTGCAATTATTCCTCTGTTACCATAACTGACTGTTTTAGGGTACGTTTGTCCGGGACCCCCCACCGCATATTTATGATTGTAATATGATTTGGCCTCGCTGCCTCCTGGTGTTTAGCCGAGGGTCAGCGAGCGGTGGTTTGAAATTCCATTTTTGTCTATTTGAAGACTTGGTTCTGGCGTCACATTTGGCGGGGGTCCTCGAACTTAATCGTGTGTGTTGTGATATGGCGTTTTTAGTCATATCCCCCAGGGGAATATGCCTAACATGATTCGCAATGGCTTGACACCATGTTACCTCTCCTCGAGTTGAAATGGTGGTGTGTCTCGTGACTTTTCCGTCAGCGAGTCCTTTTTCAGTAAAGAGAAATGACTGTCTGATGTGCTAGTTTTGGTCAGTGCCCCGCCGGTTCTATTTGTAATGTGATTTGACCCCGCTGCCTCCTGGCATTTAGCCCGGAGGACTGTGAACGGTGCTTGAGGTTCTGTTTCTTTTTATTTAAAAAGTAGGCTTGGAACTGGCGTTACACTCGGCAGGGGCATTGAACTTAATCGTGTGTTGGATATGAGAATATACCTCGTATGATTTCTGACTGTGTCTGATGCTAGATGGTTCAGTGACCCTACAGTCTGTGTTATTTATAATAACAGTGAAGCCGCTGTATCCGGTGGTGCTCAGCCCGGAGGTAGGCGGGCGGTGTCTGGTCCCATTTTTTCAAATTGGAACCAGCGTTATACCTGAAGGGGGTCCTTTACAATCTATTTTTTTTATCCACTTTTTCTCCCATTTTCTATTTTTTCTCCCATCCCAATTTTCATATCGTCCAATTCAACCCTCCCCTGTCTTCGAACGTTGTTTCTTGCCTCCCACAAGCCGGCTGCAATGTGGACTAAGTCATACATAGCACGAGTCCCTTCCGATACTTGAGGTAACAGCCGTCGCATCTTTTCACCTGCGCGGCTCGATCTTTCAGCGTCGGGGGTCTGGGCTTTGGAGGGGCCCCGCCCCCGTCGCTTCTTGATTCTACTGCGCAGGCGCACCAACCGACCTGTAGGAGTCGCTGTCCACAACGCCTGATCCCCACCCTTCAGTTTCCCTCCCCGTAATACAGCCAATGTGTATTACTGTAGACGACCAGCTAAACTGAAAGCAATGTGGAGAGCGGGGCTCGAACAGGAGGCATCCTGTTCGAGCCTAGTCTCCAGCATTCGTTGCGAGTGCCTTGCCCACTGCGCCACGTAGCCGCCCCCCCCTTTACAATCTATTCATATGTGTATATGACGTTTCGGTCTTCTCCCTCGGGAGAAGGCCTGATGTGAGGGGCTGTGCTATATTTATTCATTAAATATCTTACATCCAGCTCCTCTGGTCAATCATGAGCGCGGGCAACACGCTGTGTTGCTGCTCCCGCTGGGAGAAGGTAGGTGGCGACATATTGTATGTCTCTCAACTCGGCGGGGTTTTAGCCGCCTGAGTCTGTTCGTACATATTGTGATATGATACTGTCTGGAAAGAGAAAGCTCTCTAAGGGGGGTTTCTCTTTCGGCTTGGCAGAGCCTGGCGTTTTTAAACATGGTGGCAAGTGTAACTCGGGTATCACTTGTATGTTACACTGGGGAGGGACGGCGCTACGTTCCTCACATAGTGACGTGTACGTGGAAGTCCCGCCCAGGCAGGCTGGCCTGCCGCCGTGTTTGGTGCCTGGGCTGTATTTACATCTTATCTGTTTTTTGCATAAAGGGGGTTCCCCGCTATCCGTTGGCGGATATATGGGGACCCTTGCTAGCTCTGGCGTTAACAACCAGGGGAGTTGCTTGCGCGCTTCCCTGGTTCGAGTTGTTTACTCAAGGCTCTTTTTCATTTTGCGCTGTTTCTGGCTCTGCTGTGATAAAGCAGGTGCCACAGCCACGACGACCAGACAAAATCGGTTTCATTCTAGAATTTTGTTGGCGAAATAGGTCGATTTTCCGGTCCCAGCAATGGGAACTACTAGGGGGAGTGATTCAGACCCATGCCACGCATGTCTCCCGATCGGTTGATTTTAAGTGGAGACATAGTGAAGGTTCCCATCCTCGGTGTAGGCTGCTAGCAGCCCCCCCTCCTGCTGAAAAGGGGGATGATGGGGTGCTCCAGTAGCACACCATGTTACCGCGCTGCGTCGCGGGACTCCGTGCTGCGTCACGGATCTGGTTGACTCCGAGTTCGATTCCCGGACTCGCCGTCATTTGCCGAATGTCTCCCCCTGCTCTCTCTCCCGTTTCACCCTACAACTGTCGGTCATGCTTGACCAGAAAAGCGATAAACGCTAAAAAAAAAGTAAAAAAAAAAAAAAAAAGGGGGATGACGTCTGCCCACATTGTGGCCCTGCCTGTCACCCGAATGTGGGGTGGAAGTACGCACAGTGGTACTGTGCTGTGTTTTTCCCCTCGACTCGTATATGAGTGGATGACGAGTAGAGTTTTAGACTGAGTTCCACATCTCTGATCGTTTTTTAACAGCTGTGTGTATTGAGCGTGGGGTGTGATACCCGTTCTCCAATCGGTTAAGTTGAAATGAAAAGGTAGTTTTCAATTGGTTGGTCAATCATTGATGTGGGGCCTCGGCCACTGGGCTATGTCACATCTCACGTGGCGGACTTCGCCGACTCCCCCTTAACATGGGGTGCCGGCCCAATACGGTGGGGAGGTAGTGGGCCTATTCTGCCTCCCTACGGCCGCCTAACGTATTGGTAATTGGAGGTCAGTACTTCCGGGTTCCAGGTGTTTTTCTATGTGTTTTCTATGTGTACAGATGGGAAGGAGGGTTTTTTATGTAGGTTTCCCTCGTCCAGGCTGACAGTACTAAGGTGTTGGTCAGCCTGTAGGTCCCTGTGTAACCCATGGGGGGCTCGGTGAGAGGGCTCATCTAGTTAGACGCAGCCAGAGACCCCCAAGAGAGGGTAACGAGGCAGGCCTGTGGTCACAGGGGGGGGGCCCCCACCTGTGGGTGGGCCAGTGGAATGCTGCTCTCGGGCGGTCAGTCCCTCTAGCGCCTCTGTGACTTACGGCCAAAACGCTCACCCCCTGTGTTTTACGGGGGCGGCTGCGTTAGGGGACACAGGACTCATCCTGGCCGCGCCGGGCGGGGTCGGTCTTGACCTAGTGTCCACCAGGTGTCAGCCATGCTCTGCTGTACTGGTCACCTGTAGGCCCCAGCATTCCAGGAGGCTCACTGGCGGCTGCCTCGGCAGGCCTGGCTCGGAGCTTCCGGTGTGGGAATGGGTGGGGCAGGCTTGCCGTCACGGGGGGGGGGGTCCACCCGGGGGGTGGGCCGCGGCGGAGCTGTTTCGGACAGCTGGCCCCCGTGGCACCCTCTGTGACTCATCGGTCAAGCATGTGCGCACTCCCTCTCTCTGCGCTTGGCTCGTTAAGTAGCGCAGTGGCCCTGGGGGGGGGGGGGGTAGGGCACTGTCGTCAATCTGGGTGAGGGCCTTTGGTCCTCATCGGAACCTTCGGGGGAGTTCTGTCTCGCGGCCATGGCCGGGGGCCCCGCCTCTGTAAAGGAGAAGTGCAGCTCTTGGAGCTGGAACCCCTTCTGCATCCCGCTGCCGGGCGGCTGGCGGGGTGCATGGTGAGCAGTGATGCCACAGATTACTTGTAAAAGTAATCCGATTACTGATTATTGATTACTCCTTTAAAAAGTAATCCAAGTTACTTTACTGATTACTTGATTATCAGAGTAACTTAGTTACTTTGAAAGTAACTAGGTTACGAAGTCGTCGTCGTTCCCCCAACCGTTTTTTTAAACGCTTTATTGAAAGTGCATAAATTGTTTTTAACTTGTTTCTCTGCACATAACGTAAATTGTTAAACTAGTGCTTCAGCTTCTGTACCATCAAGTATGGTAAAGCAACAGTCTATGATGCTCACAGCATTAGAGCAGCCAGCCAGTGGTTTTACAAAACCAGTGTATCCATTCACATCTAACAAATGCAGGCTGAACTATTCAATTATATCAACTGTAACTATTAAATTGTTTTTATAAATGTCTCTCTATAAACATACAATCAGTCTGAATGAATGAATGAATGAAAACTTTATTAACAGATTGCAGAATGGGTACAGTACAGTACGGCTCAATACATACAATTGTTAAGGGAATGCAGACCAGAGAAAGACTTTCGTCTTGTTTACATCAGGGTCCCCCATTTTCAATTCGTCTCTCTTTAACATGTAAATTAACTGTAAATCTGGCAAATAAGAGCTTTTGCTCTGCCACCATCAAATATACATTAATCAAAAGGGAAAGAAACTATCTCTCTCTTTTGCTGTTTGGCTGGCCTCCGATTCCTCCTGTACCTAGTCGAAGCGTCGGCTAGTGTTGTGATTCCAGATGCTTTCAATGCAATTGGATGTGCTGTTTTTAGCGGTAGACAGTATTTTGTTTCCTCCGCATATGAACGTGAAGTAGTGACTGACGAGCGTTTTGGGGTGGAAGTCTGAACAGAAACTCACACTGGAATTCTCCGACGACGGAGCCCTGCTGTCACACGATTGGCTCATATGTCACATGACGTGCTGTGAAGACCCGCCCTACTCTGCCTCTGATTCGCAGACTGTGGATGGGGAATGTGATTGGACCAAGGCAGAGTCACTCACAGACAGAGTGTCCAGTCACGCCGCGGCCCGCGGGACACATTCTTGTGTAACCCTTTCACTGCCACACTACGTCACTCCCAAAAGAAAAACAGCTCAAAATGTATTTTTGACTGTCGAAAACGAAATAAAATACTGCATTCCGCCTGCATTATGAATTTATGATGAGATAGTAACGAAATAGTAATGCACAGCCACTTGGACAAGTAACTGCAATCAGATTACTGGCTTTTAAAGATTAACGCGTTAGATTACTATTTTCGGGGGAAAGTAATCAGATTACAATAACGCGTTACTTAGTAACGCGTTACCGGCATCACTGATGGTGAGGTAGGCAGCGGTTTTTCGCAGGATCTACTCACCTTGTGCGTTTTTGGACGCATGATTGGCGTCCTTCCCTCCGCTCCTCGTTAGGAGGCGCGAGGGGGCCGGACCCCACCCCATGTTTTTCTGATGGTCGTGAAGGGGACCTCAGGGGGTGCATTTGCCCTGCTTCGCCCGTTGTCCCATAGTGCGAAGCAGACAGCATAGCTAATGAAATATAACGAAGGTTATCCTATAACCCTAGTTGATTAGCGTAGCTGTCTGCTTTTAACGCAGCCCTGAGGACCATAGCTGTCAACATTGGGATTTGAAAAAAACTGGAGATTTCGTGTGTATTGAGCCGTACTGTATTGTCCCCATTCTACAATCTGTTAATAAAGTTTTCAATCAATCAATCAATCAACAAGGACTGGGTGAACTACTAGTTGCTACATTAAATTAATCAGATACCTGGTTGAAAGTGAAATGCTGTAAACATCCCTGCATTAAATGAATGGAAGTGTAAGACAAATTTAGTATAAATTCATTTTATGTAGTAGTATATCATTAACATGTTCATATTTATTGAAATATTTTACAATTCATACATAAATGTTATGATGAATTGAAAATGGGGGACCGTGATGTAAACAATAAGTCCTTCTCTGGTCTGCATCTCCTTAACAATTGTGTGTATTGAGCCATACTGTATTGTACCCATTCTGTTAATAAAGTTTTCAATCAATCAATGTATTACCATAGTGTCTTTATACCTTCATCACTGTACACATTAATACTACAACTCAAGAAGAATCAAGAGGTTTATTTGGAACATACATACCAGGGCATACAGTGAAATGCAAGTGAAATTGATTGTGCAAAATACAATAATAAAAATAGGCATAGAAAAAGAGAATAGGTAAGACACAAGATATGCATGGTAAAAAAAGACATGCTAAGTTCCTGAGAAACTGGTTCCTATGTACACTACTATACAATATACACTTTTAACTCTTAATGTATCTAAACTATACAATACCTCCTTCCTTTAAAGTGACATTTTGTTTAAAGTGATCTGTACATACATCTGATTAGCACTATTACTCTTATAAATTTATATATTTTATACCCAGTACATTGTATATTACTATTGCACTTTACTGTTACATTTGCACTCTGGTTGGATGCCAAACGTCTTTTCGTTGTACCTTGTCGTTTTTTCTGTTGTTCGATTCGTCGCACAACAATGAAAAAGGCTGAGCTTTACATATGCTTGTAACGTCGTCATCAAACTCCAGTGTCCACAGCTATGGCACCTGTTGAGCAAAAGAGTCCAGTGATTAGATTTGATTGTCCTTTATATTTGCAAAACAGTCTATAGATCCTTTTCACAGCAGCCATTTAACAGAAAGCAGGGTAAACATAGGCTAGTATGTTGTCTATTCATTAGTAACGTTAGCTGCTAGCTAGTCTGTGGCTAGCATTAACAAAGCCATCTTACCTTTGATGAGGTGGGTGGCTTTCGTTTTCCTCACCGAGTACCTCTGAGCAATGGCAGAGTTAGGGAACATGTCTGGTACGCTCCGGTTGAAATCGTCACAAAAACTGAAGGCCACGTTGGCTTTTGCACAAAGCATAGACATTTTAAGCTTTGGTGACTTGATCACTTCTTTATCCGGTCCGTCTTCTTCTTCTTCAGGTCGCAACCTTCTTCCAGTCTGACTTCCTGTGCTAACTTTCTAATCTACACTGCTGCCACCTGTCGTCACGGAGGGGAAAATGTGTCAATTTTTTTTTTTTTTCTGGAAAAATACGGGAAAATATTTAAACGGGAGGACGGCGGGAAAGAAGAGTGAAATACGGGAGAATCCAGGGAAAAACGGGAGGGTTGACAGGTATGCTGCTGAGGACCCTTGGCTGTGTTTAGTTGAAATTCAGACTCGGAAGGGGGAGCTGACCAACCACACCTGGGCTATAAGCTGGCCGGAGGTGGGCGTGGTCGGACAGATGGGAGGTGCATGTGAGAAGTTTTCATTGGACGCGCACAGGCGCTGTATTCCCATAGTGCGAAGCAGACAGCTACGCTAATCATATAACTAGGGTTATAGGTTAACCTTCCGTATGTCATTACTTTGTGTTGTCCTGATGTCCTGTGTGTGCAAAAAGAAAAAACTTCAATAAAGTATAAGTCATAAAAAAAGAATGAGTGGGATTCATCATTCAACACACCTGGGTAAGAACAGATTTGGACGTTAAGAACGGGTTGATGAATGCGGCGGTGGCTTTTCTTATTTTTTTCTTAACACACGGTAGAGAGTATTGGTGAATGAGGCCCATTGTGAGTGGCATATGTGATACCCTTTCCAGAGGCTATGAGAATACATGATAGTTCTGTAAAACAGACCTATTTCTCAACACATCTGCCACTTCTTACGTTTTGCCATAATGTTATTGTGTGGTGTAAGGAGAGAATGGTTTCAGTTTCTTACCTCCCTTTGTAGGGCTTCAGGTGTGCTTGATTGAATAATCTGGGCACCACTCAGAGACTGAGGTGTCATTTCGGAGTTTGATTGATTAGTCTGGGGAACAGTGAGAGACTGGGAAACCTCTTTGGTGCTTGACTGATTCATCTGGGAACCTTTGAGAGACTTGATGGCATCTTCACCTCTTGATTGGTAAGTCTGGGGGCCAGTGAGAGACTTGATGGCATCTTCACCTCTTGATTGGTAAGTCTGGGGGCCAGTGAGAGACTGGAGGGCATCTTCACCTCTTGATTGGTAAGTCTGGGGGCCAGTGAGAGACTGGAGGGCATCTTCACCTCTTGATTGGTAAGTCTGGGGGCCAGTGAGAGACTGGAGGGCATCTTCACCTCTTGATTGGTAAGTCTGGGGGCCAGTGAGAGACTGGAGGGCATCTTCGGCATTTGAATGATATGTCTGGACACCAATGAGAGACTGTGCACTCATATCCCTGAACGACAGCCTCTCAAACTCCATCCACTTCCTGTTGACCACCTCTAAGTCCAGCATATCAGTGACAGGGACACTCCCCTTCTTCAGCTCCATGGAGTCCCACCTGCTGCCCATCTCACTAAGGGGGATCCCCTCCTCAAACCATTTGTTCCTTTCCTCCAATCGCTTCGCTTGCTCCCTATCCCAGCCTTCCCCTGCTTCTCTCTGACCGGCTGGGGATATGTTGCAGGGTGCACCCTCAAGATCCTGGTCTATGGAATCGGTTTGGTGGTGGTTGACTTGATGAGAATTAGCAGCAGTGGTGGTGGGGTTGCTGGCGTCAGGGGTAGTTTTATGGCTGGAGCCGTTGCAGGTGAGCCGAGAGGGAGGTTGGCATGACGACGGTCTCCGGGAGAGGGGGTTCTCTTTCTCGCTGCAGGTATCTGATTGGCTAGAAGCAGAATCAGGGGAAAGACAAGAGGATAATGTTACATGTTGGGAAGGAAATGGCTTATGTTCACTACCCAGCAGACCTCTGATAACGTAGTCAACATTTCCTCACCAGGTTCAGGAATTGAAGGAATAGTCATTGAAACACCTGTTCTGTGCACTGGCATATGGCGTTTGGGGTATTGCGAAACAACACCATAACAGCTAACATTAAATATAGAGTTTTACATGATGTAACCAGAGATCTGAATCATCCTTGATCCTTGTCAGAGACACATGATGAATCTAAGGGCCCCTGTGCACCAAAGCTTTTAACATTTACATTTAGTAATTTAGCTGACGCTTTTATCCATAGCCACTTACAAGTTCTGTACAAAAGGTCAGCAGGAAGGGTACAACTCTGGCAGCTAAGTAACAATGTTCGTCAAACAGTGTTGAACAGGCACGTGCACACTGCACACATAGAGCCCAAGGGGTGCTCGAGCACCTGCCCTTTTGTTCCTCATAAAAAAGTGCCCAACCACTTAACATATAATAATAATAATAATGCAGGACTTAGGAAGTCTTTATTTGGCATGCAAATGACACACACACATGCGATGGGCGGCGCACACACACACAGGAACACACACATGCAATTTTCTTGTGTCGCCTAATGCGATTGAGTCTCTGCACTTGACCCATCCCGTCGTCCTTCCCCCCATGGGCAGCCGGGAGCAGATAGGGCATCGACGTGAGCCGCGCCCCGGGGACCAATCCAAGTGCTCCTGCCCATCTTCGTCAAGGATGCCACAGCGTTAGCGATCTGTTGTTGTGCATGTTTTTCCATTGGGTTTATCTTATCTTGGGGGAAACCCTTGCGAGCACGGGGAGAACATGCAAACTCCACACAGAAAGGCCTGGGAGATACCCCACCTGGGTAACTGGCATCATGGAAACCTGGTCCCCAAGCGGGAATCGAACCCTGGACCTTCTTGCTGTGAGGCGACAGTGTTAACCACTACACCACGGTGCCGCTAACCTACATGTGGGCCCATTTGAGGATGATTTGCCCACCAGCACTTTGGCGACCTCTAGTGGCTCCGGTCTGCATATTTCTTTTATACAATATATGTATCGAATTAAAGCCCCATTTGTTGCCTGTCGATAGCCCTTTCAGGTGACAAAATCCGTTCAGCGGTTCTCGAGTTACATGCCGATATTTGAGGCTTGCACAAAGTACACGATATTGCGCAAATACTGCTCCCGACTCATGTGGGCTCTAGTTCCATCAATCAATTGGCGATCTCGAAAATGATTGGACAGGGTTGTAGCCAATGAGTGTGGCTTTCCAATGATACCCCACGTGGGGATGTACGAATCAGGGATCTAGGTGAACTCACGAGCGAAAACAGGAAGAGAAAAACCGCAGAATGAATTGAAGTATATGAGAAAACTGAGCTTTTCTTTTGTACACAATTTACCAAAATCACTCCTAATCACTCATTTCTGAACGGATCTTTATGAAATTCGGACATGTACTACATAAGACCTCATGCTATGGATCTTAAGCCATACACATTTCTGGGGAAATACTACTTCTGGACTACAAACTACTACAGAAAAACTTGAGTAACAAGTTTTTCTACAACTCAAGTTCAGACCTATGTTACTCTATTTCATTAGCACTAAAAGTGATATTTCTTTATTTTATCATAAACTTCAGAATGTTATCTCTCAAAAGAGACCAGGCTTATGCATGTGCTATAAGTATAAAGTATAGTATTTTGGTTTGCAAAAAAGGTATGCAGTCCTCAAAAACAAAAACAAAAATGGCCATTTATTATTACCGTTGCACATATAGACTGCCCTTCCAACTGAAACATTTCAGGATAGAATCAAAATATTAGGTAAAGAGAGAGATGCCCCGTATTCCATTGCAGTTTGCACGGCCTCCTCAGCGTGCCTCTCCGCGGACCTATATATTTTATGCATAGCGTGAGTGGTGATGATGATGATGATAGAAACCGCTGTGGCGCATACAGTTGAATGCTGGTATTACACTCACTGAGGGACATGAAGAAGTCAAATCCGATGGGATTTGGGAATCTCAAATACAAATTGGGATTGGAATAAAAAATGCATTTATATTAAACAATACAGAATATACAGCACTTCTTGAGGTCTGTAGGGTAAGCACTTATTCCCTCCCCCCTGAACATTTATAGAGATGTATGGGCCGTTTAAGTCAGTGATAAAAGTGTCTTTCAAGGATAAGTGAGCTCCTGCACTGATTATTATAGTTAAATATTCAATATTTGATCACCAAAAAACCCCAAAAAGCATAAAAAGGGGGCCCCCGCCCAAAAAGGGCCCCCAAAAATCAGGCTTGCTTTTTTTTTGCCCTTTTCAGCCTTTGAGCACCTGCCCTCTAAAATCCTGTGCACGTCCCTGGTGTTGAACTTGGGTGCTACAGTCTTGAGTGCATAGTAGTATAGACATATTAGCATAGTAGGTAGTAATATAAGCAAGGAAGATTATTTAGTAGCAAAGTGCATTATAGTAAAAGACAGTACGAAGGTTAGTATTTTAGAATTTTTCTTTAATTTCAGATATTGATTGAAGAAGTGTGTTTTTAGTCGACAGTGAGGACCGAAGGCATGTAAACATGCTCCTGTGCATGAGATTGATTAGTCAATGTGATCTTCCTCGAAATCGAACACGCTAACTGCCTGTCAGTCAAAGGAGGTCGGACTCATTACAACTTTGCCAAAACCAAAAGTGAAACTTAACACGGATGGGATTACAAACATTGCGAGAGCAAAGAAAACTGTTTTCAAAGGTTACAGTATATGAGGTAGGAAATGTATTCAGTTTGTAGACTATTGAACAACAATGGAAAATGTTCTATTTGGGTGGAAATGTGAATATAAAGTAAACTCTTAAGTTAAGTTAAGTTAAGTTAAGTTAAAGGTTGGAAGGGCCAAGGATGACGTATAGGTCATAACAGCCTATAGATAAGACTAGCAACTATAGCCCAACAACCAGGTTTTGGGGCTATGTAGCCCATTAGCCCTTGTTGCCCTTATTACTGCTGCATTTTCTGGGTCACTCACTCAGAGGTCTACTCTGGAGCAGTGAGGCTTGCTTGATCAGATTTTTTGCGACCCCTTTGAGGGCCCCCATGGCCTCTGGGCCCCTAAGTCCATGTCCCATTGTCCCGTTTGGCCTTATCTGCCTTATCCTTGCCCCCAATGTGCCCAGGCTTACAAAAAACATTAGCCCATTACCAGTCTGTGCCTCTTGGAAGCAAGGGTACACTCACTGCATGGGTACATTGTATTGCAACGGTCAAAACACAGCTCGCCCCACAGCAGGCCACGGCACACAATCTTGAGAGTAAAGACAGACTCACTGTGTGTTACTGTGGATGGCCTGCTTCAGTAGTTTCACCCAGTTCCGTCGTATTCTGGCGGTCATGACAGAGAGAGTGAACACTGCTCTCTTTGTCTGGTGGAGATCAGAAGATAGAAGGAAGACAGACACACGCTCACTTAAACAGGAAGGAAGCAAACACGCAAAGTATGTGTAGATGTTGTGTGTCCAATCCATGTGTGTGTGTGTGTGTGTGTGTGTGTGTGTGTGTGTGTGTGTGTCTGTGTGTGTGTGTGTGTGTGTGTGTGTGTGTGTGTGTGTGTGTGTGTGTGTGTGTGTGTGTGTGTGTATGCGTGTGTGAAGAAAACACTTAAAACCACACACATGTATTTGCAGCCCATAGTTCATCTCTACATCGCAGTCTGACACGTTCACACTGGATACCAGCTCAATCTCTCCATCCAGATCGTCTGACTGCAACACAAAAGCAGCAACGACGGTTAAAAGATTTAAAGCTAATACCATGTAACTATTGCTTTTCTGCTTAACATATTTTCGGGTTTGATCTCTGCCATGAATTATGCTATGTTTTGTGTTGTAGCTTCACCTCCTCAGCCTCAGTATCTCTGTAGTACCTCAGTGATGCATCACCCAGGACAAACCAGTGCTTCCTCCACTGATAGAAACACACAGAAGTACCATGGAACCAGTTAATATGTTGTTTAATTTCCATTAGGGATGCATCGATCCGATATTGATATCGGATATCGGCCCCGATATCACTAAAATAGCTGGATCGGGTATCGGTAAAATTGATTTATAAAAAAATATATATATATACTATAATAATAAATAAAATAATAAATAACAATTCAGTACATTTATATCTATGTGTTAATTTGTTACATTTAGTTTCACTAAGTTAGGAAAGTAATGTTTTAAGTCAAGCCTGATGTTGCCTTGCACAAAAGAATGATCCCAGTCTCTTCCACACAGTAAGGCATACAGTTTATTAATTGAACAATGGGTATTTACATTTACATTTACATTTAGTCATTTAGCTGACTCTTTTATCCAAAGCAAATTACAAGTTCTGTACGACAAGTCATCAGGAAGGGCACAACTCTATCAGCTGAGTAACAATGTTCATCAAAGTGTTGAGTGCTACAGTGTAGGTTAGTATATTAGGACACGTGCATGACAGTAAGGTTAGTTAGGGTTAGATATATATATATATATATATATATATATATATATATATTATTGTTATTTTTTTTTTTTCAGATAATGGTATGAGTATCGGATCGGTACTCGGTATCGGCCGATACCCAAAGCCAGGTATCAGTATCGGTATCGGGACTGAAAAAGTCGGATCGGTGCATCCCTCATTTCCATAGTAAAAGTATTTGAGATGACATGCTACAGTGCATCTGCCTTGCAGATTTGGAATCATGCACCTTGCATTTGCATTTGTTTATTAACTGTTTTATTAACTGATTAACTGTAAAAGAAAAAGAAGAGACTATGTTGTAGTTTTTCTACCTTGCCATCTTCATCGAGCTTGGACATCCATCCCTTTAAGTATCAAAGATCCAACTGAAAGGAAATAATAGAGAGAGATAGAGCATAACGCCAATCATCCAGAGCCTCCAGTCGTGGTTTCTGTGACTAGAGGAAACCATCCAAAAACTACGAAATATCTTAAGGATGTAGAGTGGAATTCATTCTGAAAACTAATGTTGAACCAGACACAGGAAGACCAAGAGGAACTAATAAAACATTAAAGAAGAACACCACCCAAATAAATAATTCCAATATGTTATTTCCATGGCCCAGGAAAGTTCAATCAATATTTGTGAACATGAGCTAGTTTCTCATAAAGCCAGAAACCAGAGAGAAGTAAGACTCAAACTTGGATGTCATCGGGTTATAAGGTCTGGAGCTGCTCCATAGACAATGAATGGGAGACTGATTGTGTCGACCCATAGAATGTTTGTTTGAGTTTTTATACCCAAACAAGCTTTATTCTATTCCCAGGTCTGAAACAGGACATGTACCTGCTTATGCAGAACATTCCCCTGGGTGCTCTCACTGTCACCTTTACCATCTTCCCCAATTCATTGTCTATGGAAGCTTCAAACATAATCACTAGTGACATCACAAGTTTTAGCACTCTCGTTTTTGGATTTAGGAGTAATTTATTTTCATTAATAATTTGGACTGTCTTAGACCATAGACATGTATGCATTCTTAAATTGGGCATAGTTCCCCTTTAAGTGATAAGCGTAAACAGGAAAAAGGCTTTTCACATTCTTACGTCTTAAAACTGTCCTTATATGGCTATATTTCTTTCTCACGCATTGTCATGAATAGCACATAAATACCACTGGAGTTCTATATTGACACTATGTAGTTGAATTAAACAACAAATGCACTCTTTTTGTTCAGGGAGTATAATGTTTTTTATAGTTAGATTATTCCCTGGTTGGTACCATTTCATATTTATGTGTCAGCCAGACTATGTCATCACAAAATAATATAAAATGCTTACCATGCATGTATGATGTCATCACAGGAGGCAGGCACATCATGAGAAAGAAAAGAAACCCGTTTCATATCTCACATATCCCAAGGCTCTAAATTGTTTTGCATATGTTAATTTAGTTTGACATTTATTGAGAGTTGATTAGTTTGAATATCTCCTCCTGTGATGTCATAAGAGGTGTTAATTACAGCTACATTTTGTATATGGATTGCAATAGGTATTCATCTACATTATTTCATTGAGCTGTAATTAATACAATACAAGGATTCAGTGTCCTCTGATGAGATAAAAAAAAGTGCCCCTTGAACACAGCGGCATACATACATAACATACTTCTAGGGTAGAGTCCAATGTAACTTCAATCTGAAATTGATTATCTATCAAAATGTTCTATATAGTGGAACTGAGAGTAACTGCATGTTATTGTATGATATGCATATAATCCTGAAAATACAATTTTCATTCTGTTTCTTATTGGATTATCAACAATATTACTTTTTTTTATCATTAATAATGCTGTTAATGTCTGCCCACTAGTTTGGGGGATGACAAGGCTGGACCTGGATGCACCAGCATAAACCTCCCTTGAGTCTATTATTAAACATGATAAATCAACATGAACATGCCGTCCTAAACTCTGCAGGGCTAACAAATGGCTTCATACGCAGTTGGGCCTGAGGAGAACAAGCTGAACTAAATGTCAAGGAGCTAGTATAATAAAATTAATGGTCCATTTTCTCCCTTAAAATCACGTGTGATTTTCATGCTGTGCAAACGGTGGTTACTATACCAACCTGTGTTTCAGTGTGTTCAGGTTTAGTTCTCTCCTTGGTCTTTGACGATCTAAGCTTTGCACTTTGATGATCAGAACTCTGCAATGGAATGTATAGAAAGACTTCTGTTTCTTTTCAATGGTAACATGCAGTGTAATAATGGTAACATGTGGTGTGTTAATCGTAACAAGTTGTGTATTAATTGTAACGTGTATTGTCGATCACAACAAAAAAACCTCATCTCTATTTTAGATTAGGGTGGGACGTGAGGTCTCCACTGAGGTTAAGATTAGGATTAAGGTAAACAACCTATTAGATGGAAATTATGCAGTGACGACCTGCCTTGCTGGAAGAAAAGATTAAAACAATTCTGTGAAAGGTTGACAGTTGGTCAAACTACACCTCAAGTGAGAAATAGTTCCTTTACTGATTCTTTGGAAATGGCATGATTAGATAAAAAAAATAAGTACCTTTGACACAGACAAACATATATTACACAGAATAATATTGCTGTATAGTTTGTTTATACTTCAGAAGTATGATATTCTCAAAATGAATGGAAGTGAATGAAGAGTCATGGTGGGGGAATGGTGGGGTTGACAGGGATGACAGTGACAGCGGTGGTCGCTAGCTTGATTGATTGATTGATTGAACATTTTATTAACAGATTGCAGAATGGGTACAATACAGTACGGCTCAATACACACAATTGTTAAGGGGATGCAGACCAGAGAACGACTTTTGTCTTGTTTACATCAGGGTCCCCCATTTTCAATTCATCATACAAGCTTACTTGTAGATGACTTTAGGTAGAGGTAAGACTGCTGACTTTGACAAATTCTACTAAAGTGAAATATCCCTTTAAAGGTGAATAGCTATTGCATTGTTACCCTAGAGCTGTACCTGTGTGTGAATAGATGTTGTTGAGTGCTGTCGGGACAACCTCCCATCCTCTGTGTCCCGACTCTTCTCCCTTCTGTCTCTCCCTCTCTCTCTGCCTCTCCCTCTCTCATCTGTCTCCACCCTTGAACTGTAGACATCTACTTCATCTTGATACCTTAAAGAAGAGATAGCCATGGTACAAAGAGACAGAATGAAGGAAAATACCTTACAAACTCAAATAAGTACCACAGTACACTGTACCATGCGACACCATACCACTCACCTGGGTGTCCTGAAGCTCTGGTCCCTGCGTGGGCTGGGACTCTGGGTCCTCCTCCTCAGCCCTAAAGCCTCTTCTTCTGACTCAGGCTCCACGTGGATCCTGGGGACATCAGCCAGGACAATGTAGTCGTCTATGGTCATCCCGACCTCAGGTACAGATTGAGAAATATGTATTGGCTACCACATTTGCTTGAGACAGAAAAATGTGTTTGATATCTTGCATTACATTTGCTGGATGTTTTTATCCAAAGCACCGTACAGTATCATGAGTGTGTAATTTGTCTTTGCTTCAGTGGCCCCAGTGAGTGAGACCGAGACCTGGCAGAGTTAGTGCCATTCTCTAGCCGTTGAGAAATACAGGACAACAGGGCTCATAGGGCTAATCAATGAACAAGGACACAACGTGTCATAGATGCAAAGCATTCATCATGCCTTCCAAGGTCTTAATCTTAAAGTGTCATGCCTGTGAGCTGCCACTAGGGGCAGTGGCTAACCATTAGTCAATTGATTACTGATCGATTGAGTGAATGAGTGACTGAGTAAGTGACTCTGCCAGCCTATGAGGTGCTTTGCATCTAAAAATGCAAACCAGAAACAAATACTCATGGAAAAAACAAACAGCTGTACCTCCTCAACTGCCACCGCTGCTTTCTTTGTCTCCGAGGTTAGCAAGGCCTCCAAGCCCCGCCTCATATTGCTCCTGCTTCTACCACTGCCGCTATTGTCCGTTTCCATGGTTACAGCATGGGGCGTCAGCGAATGAGATAGGAGCTGGGAGTCTACGCCTCGCCTTGATGGGGAATCACCACGAGAGGGGGCGGGACTGACTAAAGACTGGGAGGAGCCATGCCAGGAGCCTGGAGGCAGGGTAGCGTTAGGCTTGTCTAGCCCCTCTGTGGATCTCTTTGAATAGGTTTGTGTTGTATCAGGTCTGCTATCCCTAGAATGGAGTTCCCTTTGTGGGGTGTGACTCTGTGTAGCGTAGCCACTCCTGGTTGGTGAGCAACCAAGGCTATTACGACTGTGTGTGTTGGAGGAACTGTTGCCAGCTGCTCTGGTTCGAGGAGATCCTTGAGATCCCTCATATGAGTTTGGCTGCATGGCTGAGGAACCCCGGCGAGAAATTGATTCCAAATTCCTATATAGCCTGTCAGAGTCCAGACTGTGACCATTTGAAGTTTGGGATGGCCGCCTCGACTCTCGACTGCGTCCCCTCTGAACAATCTCTTCCCTGCCATTTTGTAAGTGGGAGGAGTCTGTGCGCTTGTGGGTGGGGCTAGCACGAGAGGGGGAGACGGGACGTGAGACAGCAGAAGCCGCCCTGCGAGATGGACTGGACCGGCCCGATGTACGCCGAGACGGAGCCTGAGATGGAACACGAGAAGGAACATGAGATGGGATGTGAGACGGAGCTCTACTCCTGGACTGTGAGCTCCTTCGTTGAGAACCCGAAGGAGACTCTGCAAGCTTGTAGCGGTCCGGGCTGACAGAGTAGTGACGGGACGGAGACGTCTCCTGCGAGTCGGTCCCTCGTCTGAAGTTGGAATGGCAGGTGTACCTTTGAGGAGACTCACTTCTCCAGGTCTCCTGTATGAATGTGTCTGTAGTCCTCCTCTGGGAGGGGACACCCAGGTTGATGTTCCTGAAAGGAACGCAGGCTTTGGGCTCAGAGGTGAAGTTACTGGGGAGAGCGTGGCCCCTTTCATAGTAGCGATATGGACGTTTGTTGACCTCTTCCGTTTGTGGTGCACTATCACCCCTCCTTTCTGGAGAGAAGTAGCCACTCTCTCGCTCCCTGTCTCCTCTTGACTCTGAAACCCAATAATGTGTGTGGTGATATTGTGTGACATAATTTGAGTATATATATTCAAATAATGATCCAGGTATGCAGTATTCTCATCACCCCATGCATTGTTTATAAAGTTAACGTTTATATCCTGAACCAAACGTGCCGAATTCAGTCACGACAAAACCTTCACTGAAATGGTGATATCAATTGTGTCTCTGACCTGATGGTTGCCGGGACCTGTCCCTGCTTCTCCTCCCTTCCATGCAGGAGCTGTTTCTGTCTCTGTGGGGAGAAGAGTCCAACCGGGTCATATCTGGCCGGGCCCCACAGAGCCCCTCCGGGCTGAAGGAGCTCCTCCCTGCGCCGCCACACCGGTCTGGGGAGCTGGGGACGGGTAATGGAGAAAGTCATTGGGTGTTTGTATGGGTATGTGTTCCAGTGCCTTATATGCAATGGCATAACCAGGGACCTCTGAACAGCCACAGGGCTGAATGGCTGGTGAACCACAGCACAGAGAAAGTTACAGGAAGTTAGACAGATGATGAGGTTAATAGACGTAAGTATTTCAACAGTTATCTAAATGAGTAATTTCACTGCTGACTCACAGTGTAACATGGATTTCATATCCAAAGAGGAGTATGAGTCATTAGAATGAATTGTCCTCCATTTTATACTTTGTTACAACAACAACAACAACAACAACAACAACAACAACAACAACAACAACAACAGTAGTAACAAAACAACTTTAGCTCACACTGATTCTACTCTCACTCGACACCTCTTCTGGTATTGCCCAACCATGGCTCTATTTTGGTGTCAAATCAATCAGAAGCAATAGAGGGAACTTGTGTCTAAATCGGTAAACAGTGATATCTGAGGACTGGATACATTAATGTTATAATCATGTTCGGAAAAACATTCATTTTCAGATCAGCAGCAGCTCAGTTGAGAGTGGAGCGGTTTAGAATGTTTTTAACACAACGCTGGAATGACCACAAGGGGAAAATGGCTAACTTTGAGGTTTGTAGGGCATGTGAAGACCTTAGCCAGGAGGAAGGTTGGGATGTGGACGGTGCATGAGATGTCCTATTTGTCTGTGCTAGGGAGAGCGTTCCTTGTTGGGGGCGGGGGGTGCATGGGCTAGGGAGAGCGTTCCTTGTTGGGGGGGGGGGGGGCATGGGCTAGGGAGAGCGTTCCCTGTTGGGGGGGGGGGGGGTGCATGGGCTAGGGAGAGCGTTCCCTGTTGGGGGAGGGGTGCATGGGCTAGGGATTTTGTTTATAAGTATGTGTGTGTATGTAAGTGTGTGTGTGTGTCTGTTTTCTTGTTTTTCGTTTGTGTATTATTATTTGTGTAATTCTTTAAAAAAGTATTAAAAAAAAAACATTAGCTCACTGTCCAAATACTTCTGACTGAAGATCACATGAGGCAGGTTGCTCCCAGCTCCAATGTGTGTAACTGTGTGAGTTTGTAGTACAAAGAGGCATTTCTCACTCAACCTGTTCTTGGTAAAAAGAAATCTTGTTAAAAGAAAAAGCCACAGACTCAGGAGACAAGTCACCTGGATTGTGTGTCAGTGTCACAGATATTGAGTTCCCAGTCAGGGCTCAGAGTGTGGTCTAGGCTCCAGTCGTAGGTCCAGCCACTACCGATGACATCACTGGAGGCACTTGTGTTCCCCTCGGACAAAGCATCGTCGTCATCCTGATTGGTGGGACAAAAACACACATGTGACAAATTTTTTTAATATTTCCATTTTGAAGAATGTTTTTTTTTTATCCACTTTTTCTCCAATTTTCTATATTTTCTCCCATCCCAATTTCGTATCATCCAATTTCTTGCCTCCCACAAGCCGGCTGCAATGTGGACTAAGTCATACATAGCACAAGTCCCCTCCGGTACTTGAGGTAACAGCAGTCGCATCTTTTCACCTGCGCAGCTCGATCTCTCAGTGGCGAGGAGTAACGCGTGGGAGGCTCACGCTGCCCCCGACACTTCCTGATTCTACTGCGCAGGCGCACCAACCGACCTGTAGGAGTCGCTGTCCACAACGCCCGATCCCCACCCATCAGTTTCCCACCCCCTAATACGGCAATGTGTATTAGTACGGACGACCAGCTAAACTGAAAGCAAATGTGGAGCACTGGGCTCGAACTGACGAGCCCAGCGTCTCCAGCATTTTGTGGCGAGCGCCTTGCCCACTACGCCACGTAGCCGCCCTCATTTTGAAGAATGTTTAACACTGTATTCTATCATGGATTTAACTAAAATAACTGGAGAGGAAGTAAGTCGAGTTATGATTTGTTTGTTCATTTAAAAAATCTTAGCATTTGTTTGATAACCATTCCTGTTTATCCTTTAAAAAAAGCACCTAGTTACAGTTCTACAGTCTGTGTGTGCAGCAAGTCAGGCTCACTCAGCCTGAAATGGGCTATTTCAGCTCCTGTCTCTTTAAATGCAAATAATTGACTGCTGCTTCCCACGTGTGAAGGTGTCTAGTTCACGAAATTCAGATCAAAATGTCAAACTAGGCATTGCAGATCAAATATGAATGAAGCTCCAACAATTGCAAATATTATTAATATATCATATAAAATGTTGTCGGAAACATATTTGTGTAAACCGTTTAGGTGGAAAAAGAGAATGTTTACGAGCGAGCCGCCATGTTGAAAAACGGAGAAACGGAAGTCAGGACCAGAGATGTGTAACAGAAGAAAACGCTGGACTAAAATGAGGTATTCTAGCAAGAAATGCTGGACCGCAAACATGGCGTCTCAGGCAGTTCAGAAGCAGTGTTTTCTGTGAGAATAACTCACTTTGGCGTCAGAGACTTTGGATGTTGTAACTCTGAGGTTTTTCTACGTGCACCTCCAACTATATATCACACTATTGGCAAATTGGAATCAGGTTTTACCTTTCTGTACTCTGTACTCTGAATGCCCTTTATCCTTTCTTGTCAGCCCATCCAGTTTATGGGATATTTGTGAAATAACACACAACAAAGAACAACAACAACAACAATGCAAAAACATCTATGAATCCACCATGTAACCTGTTCCAGAAATCTAAGCAATTAAGGTGCCTTTAACTCACTGTAACTCCTTGATGTCCTCTAACTTCCCATGGCCAAATCTGCTGTCAAGTCTTGCAGGAACTCTCCTCCTCCTTTCTGTCCCCTCTCTCCACTCATCTAACATTAGGACCGCACGTAACGTAACTCAACCTTGTCTTTGGCCGCACGCTCATCATTATTTCATTGCTCTGGTGCTTTTGCATTACAAGAACCGCCCACTGTCTTCTTTCTGCCCCTTATCTTAATCCCCCTTTCATTTCCTGCCCTCCTTAACAGACATTGGACAACAACTACGTGTTTTACCTTCCTAGTTCTGTGTCGTGTGCGGGTGTGAAGAATATTTGGATCATAATAAAGACTTAATGTTTAAAGCGGACAGGTTAAAAGCACTTTGCTTGTGCTGTATCCTTAACTTTAAGTGGGCCAGGATTGTGTGAGGGTATACACGTGCGCAATGTGTTGTTTGAGCTATTACATTACAGCCCATTCCCCCCTAGGATTGTAATGAGGTTTCATTAATTAATGATGAAGAATCAAACGCCACCCTAGTGTTTCGTCATCTCACTGACACACAGCAGTTTAACTTGGTGGGTGTGATCCATGTTTGAGCACAGCTTATACATGTTGTTTATTTATTTTCAGACCTGTCATATTCCAAGTCGATGAGGATATTCAGTCAAATGAAAATCATTGACATTTTTATATGGAATTTTACTTGCTAGAGGCCTTGCACTGAATGTTTGTGTGGTTTTGCACATAGCAACCACTGTTTCTTCCAACATGGAGGACAAATGGGCATTCCAAACATTCCGTGCAAGACCTCTATTATGCATCTTAAAATTACAATCCATGTGTTCATAAAGCTTATGAGAATGGCAATAATGACCAAGGATCAGATTAAATTAACCTACAAACTAACATCACTATTGTTTCAGTGGCACTTCTGTCTCAGATCAGCACTACATGTATACAAGCCCAAGTGTTTCTCAAAACCCTGGCCCATATTTCTGCAGCCATTTAGGCCTTGTCAGCTCACCTGTGGGATAACATCAGAAGCAGCAACAGCATTAGTGGTACTGTTTAAGTGCATGTGATCTGGACGCAGGCAGGAACCACAGCGGGAGGGGTCAAAAGAGTTGGCCTGGAACTGGTGGCAGTAGTAATCCTCACCAGAGAGAGCCATGATGTTCCTGCCGGATCCTCCCTGGTGTGCCCTAGTTCCTGGTTTCAGCATTGAGCTCAAATTATAAATTCAGTCTGGTCATGGGACTCAAGTACATTAAAACATATAATTATTCTTGTCTTGTAGTCAGGGGCGTAGCTGTAGAATCTGGGCCCCATGAAAGAATGTATTTGTAGGCCCCCAGTGAATCCGAGCGCGCGTAAGAGCGCGAGAGAATTTTTTTTTGCCATTTATTTATTGATGAAAACACATAATATGGTTTTTACCTATACATTCGGATCAGCAGTTCAGCACCTGCACTGTTGGTGGGTGAGCCTAGTAAAGGATGTCGCATTGCGTTCATCTTCAATGAATGGACCAATGCAATAGTCTACCAAAGCCCCCCCTCTCTCTCTATATATCACACACACACACACACACACACACACACACACACACACACACACACACACACACACACACACACACACACACACACACACACACACACACACACACACACACACACACACACACACACACACACACACACACACACACACACACATACACACACACTTCAGAAACAAACAGTATCAATGAGAGCATCAATAATACACCTGGGTGATGTCTAGTAAAAAAATAATAATAATAATAATAATAATAATAATAATAATACTTGTCTAGCCCCTAGCCCATGGATTCACAGTACGTATGACAGGCAACCTATAGCACAAATACCACCTTTGTCCCATTGATTTACAATGGAACTATGATCGTACTCCTATGGGCATTTTTGGAACTAAATTCAAGTTCAATAATATGCTGGACAAAACTCATTCACAAAAAGTCTTAGTCGCAAATATTATATATATATATTCTTTGGTAGTTCATTGGCTTGAACAAATCAAATGAAAGTGTACAGTTTGCCAAGATATTCATTTTAGAATTCTCTGTTCATGTAGAACAATATATCTGTGGGCGATATTAGGGGCATACAATGCATGCAACAAATAACATAATGTTGTTTCTATAAATAGAACTCCATTGAATGTGTAATCGTGGCAATGTAATGTCATCTTAGGACTTTAAACGTTCCTTGAGGTGAAGAACAATTACTTAGACAGCGAGTTCTGTGAAACACACACCAATTTTGACGGGATACCCTTACAGCTCTGGCCAGAAAGTTCTGACATTGAATACTGTAACCCTTACATAGCAACCCAGAAGGGAAACCACCACAAGCATTATCTATCTATGTCAAGTAGCACAATGACACTGAAATACATGAGACCATGACAACTTAACATTATCTACCTGGTTATGTTATTCCCAAGTTCTCCACTTTGAGGACAAAACGTAGAAATAGCCTTTCAAATATTTCTTTTCGTGGGGAGAGCCTTCATTCAAACCTCAGTGATGTTGATACTGGTCTAGTGTGATCATGAGGGACTTTGAGACTATGGTCTTTGTCAAATAGGAAAACGTCCATTGGTTCTTACTGGGACTCAATATGGGGACAGGTGCCCTATCAGATATCATCATCTTTAGAGAGTCAAATGTGCTACTTGCTTCATGCAACAGATGTCATATGGACCTGGTGATAGGCCACATGGCTGGTGGGACAATGCAGTTGCAGAGCAGAAAGACCACCTGGAAGACTACACAGTGGGCAGACTGGAATAACAGCCTTATAAATACAGTACAAAGTCAGATGTAACCTTCATAGTACTACTCATGCAATAATAATACAATGAAAATTAAGTAAAAATATGTTATAATCAATTACAATTCAAATATTCTATAATGAATAACAATTTATAAATATGTTTATTTTTCCACCAAATTGTCACTTTACACTAAGGGGCAATCAATCAATGATGATTGTGGGGTCATTGATTCTGCTGAAGGTGGACTTGGAGCTAATGGTTTGGTTCGGTTTTGTCACTGTTGAGTTTGTGGAAATGTTGTTGCAGTGCTGAGGTATATCTGATTGTCATCAGTATAGTAGTGGAAGTCCAGGCTGAAGTGGCTGAGAATCTGTTTGAGAGGGAGGATGAAGATGATGAAAAGAAGTTGACCAAGTACCTTGAAGAACACCTTGTGTGACTGTCTGTAGATGTGACAGAGAAGTGGTTGTGTAGGGAAGTCCGTTCAAGACCTGTCAATACCTACTCGTGCTTTCTGTGTATGTTGACACGAAAGGTGTGAAGTTACCACATATTGGACATATGATAGGTTTGACCTATTATTGACATCACACATGCAACTCAGTTTTCATGGAAGTATAGAGGAGTGTGAAAAGGGCACTCTGGTGACAGGTTCTGCACATATAACAATCTGTATCAAAAGCATGCCTCCAAGAGGAGTTAACTATAAAAATAAATAAACAAATAAATAAAAACGTTTTGTTTGAGTGGAGTAGATCTTTAAAATGTCTATTTTACACAATAATTAAGACCAGCATCAACATATAAAACGAGGTGACCTCAATGAGACAGTATCCAGTATTTCTCACCTTTAAAAGACTATGAGGCTGTAGCCACATTTTGCGGACATGTGTGATGCTGCCAAGTTGGTTCCCATTGCACAATGGAAGTTATTTATGGCAGCACTTGTACAAACGAAAGCACAACTTTAATTCTGTGCCAACTCCCATGGGTAAATGTCTAAATGAAGGTGGTATTTAATTATTGCAAGCAAGTTCAATGTGGTTGCAAAAGCTTTGTTGAGACTATTGTCCATTGGGGATGCCATGGTTGACAGAAACCACCAGAGGGGGCCGGTTATCTTAACAGAATTGTATACAAATGCACGCACATACACACTCACACACAAACACACATTCAGGAGCAAGACACACGCGTGCATGCACGCACACATACACACGTGCATACCACCAGTCATTCTCTCTCTCATACAAGCACACAGATAAAAACAGGCCAACAGGCAGTCTACTCAGCAGAGATTCACAGAGATGGTATGTATTAATAGATGCTCTGTTGCTAGATTGAGAAAATAGGTGAGTGTTGAGCTCAGGCACAATTTATCAGGTGAGGTATAAACTAAAAGCATGTCATAGATTGTTAATGATTAATTACAACCTCCACAATTGCAGTTTTACTCAAAGTTGGCCTTTAAGTTTTCTATGTTTTTGTTATCCTTAAAACCCTTTCAGTGCCACGGACGACATATCTCGTTTTATCAGCCCCCCCATTGAGTGCCCACGACGACAAATATAGTTGAATTTTTTTTATTAGTGATCTGAATTCATATTTCATCAACCGAGTCTCCCGTTGGTACACCAGCCCTTACAGGAGCTCAGATTGGAAAAAAGCGCCCCATATCGTCTATCCCTGTGTAACTGCAGGTCAGTCGCTTAGACTGACCTGGGATCTGTAGATCTGTAGAGGTGGAGCTAACTGGCTCCTTGTGCTGGCGAGCAGTCTGCTCAAGAGGGATCTGATCGCGGGACGGAAATCAGCCTGGAATATATATTTACAGCAGCCAATAATCAATCAATAAGCGTGATCGATATTTGGAATGGCGATCAGGAATTGGAATAATCTTTTTGGAGAACATCTGATCTAAGGTAAGGAGTCTATGTTACCAGTCTTGGGGTAATCGGAGCTGTATTCGCTGAGATAACAGCGTGTGTGATGTGGCTGTTTGGCTGTGATCGCTGATGAGGAAATAAGATAATCGATTTTTCAGCTCGCGTCTATAGCGTGCATACGTACACTATCGATAATCTAGCGTTTATTTGAAAACGATTCATAAATGGGCCGAAAAATTACAACGTTTTTGTGTATTCTAGAATATTCCAGTAAATGTCTTTTATCACGGAATCTTTATATTTTCCTTGAAAACGAGGGCTTTTCAAAATGCTATAAAACGAAAATGAACCGATAAAAAAACAATCCGTTTTGACAATGTTGACTGCAAACGAGTCATTGATAAGCGATGTGCAGATTAGACACATAGCCATAATTTAAAACATAGATTAGGCGTTTTTAACGCTAACATTGAAGTGGGTGGCGGCATTCAAGGAGGTTCCGGGGCACCGAGCTCCGGCACGGAAAGTGTTAAAGCAATTTTCACTGCATATCACTAGATAAGCCCCTTAGATAATAATGATGCACTTTGGAAAGAACAACTAGTGTTCAAAAGAGTTATTTCTGGCCAAATGCATTTGCTGAGTGTCACAGTTGCAGACACTCAGTTGCTCCAGCAACAGTTGCTATAATGAGATGAGTTTCAGTAACCATGGAAATACGACAGGGAAAGGTTCAGTGCACATACTGACACATTTGAATGAATGTACCCTTAAAGGTAGTGCAAGAAAAACACATATTCTTTGCAGAAATAGATCAGAGTGTGAAGACCCAAATAAAATGGCAGTCTAAAAGAACGACACCTTAGATCTAAAAAGTTCCTCGTAGTTGTAATCAGAAGAAGGCCGACTGTCTCCCTCCCAAACATTTCCTATGGAACAGCAGATAGAATAAGAAACACCATGAGGAGTAAAGTGGACGGCAGAGCACTTGAACAGCCGAACCTGCATTCTTCTCATACATAGACAGCAGTACAATTATTTAAGGTATTAGAGTATACCCAACAGCTTTCTCTGGTCATATGGAGTATACCCACAAGAAGATGTACACTGTCGTGGATGTTGGAAGCAATAATTCGCTGGTCAAATAGTTGGTTGTTTTTAGGTTTAAAAACAGGAGTTGACTTGAGAGGACCCAACCGGAAGTCCCTGGCCTGGGGAGTGGGGACCCCGGAATCAGCTCCCAGATTCTTTGTGTACGTCGATATTTATACACATGATAGAAGGGGGGGTGCCAGGTAACCAGGTGGGAGGAAGGGGGTGATTTCGATAGGAGGATGGTGAGACACAAAGGAAGTTAGGAAGGTAGGATAGAGGGGGGGGGGGGGGGGGTAGACACAAAGGAGCGGTATTCAATTAGTCTGGGAGTGGGGACGGTTTCTACTACAACACCATAGACTTCTCTGGTCATATGGAGTATACCCACAAGAGGATGTACACCATTGAGTATACCCCACAAATTACTATTTGCATATGGGATATTAGGGTCACAGTATATACCCACCTTGTCAGAAGTACACTTCAAGTCTTCCACCATTACATCACCACACATACTACTTAAAGTCCGGATAAAGCTAATTCAGAGATTTGTTTCTACACAGAAAATAGTTAGAAAATAGTTTCTGAAAACATGCGAAAAGACTAGTGATGAATTGAACAAAATTGCATTTGTTCTCTTATTTAACTGATTAATAATCTGTAGTTCTGTAAAGACTAGGATCACATAAGCCTTTTCAGCCTACATTATGAACTACATTATGAACACATTATTGGCATTGTTCGCGGTGGGAAGCCAGTAGGGTATGAGTCCTGGTAATTGCAATAGCGACTCCTACTCAGGGCCGGCTCTAGGCATAGGCCATATAGGCCGTCGCCTAGGGTGCCATCCACTAGGGGGCACCAGCTTGCAGGCCAAAAAAAGGAAAAGGAAAGGGATTATTGAGGAAAAATCATGTTGAAATCATCGTCTTTCAGAGGTTCTAGCATCAGATCTAAAACTACAGTGAAGATAGAGACACCACCTTATTGGGAAAGGGGAGACATTTTGCTTCAAAGTTTAAGCCTAGAAAACCGGCTGAAAGTACGAGAAGAGAAAGAAAAGAAAACAACCTGCTGACATTATCGTCTTTTGGATACTCTTTCTGTCTCTACGTTAGTGCTACAATTAATATGTAGCTATCATCTAAAACCAGAGACCCTGAGGAATCTAGGCGTACCAGCCAATCTATGCTAATTTACTGTGAAAGAAATTCTGCTCCATAAACCATTAACCCTATAAACCTGTAGCTGTAACACAGCAACCAACATGCCTGTCTTTCAGAGGCTGTTGCAGGTGTGATGGTAAAGCATGAGTGTAGGTAGAGGTATCAATTGAAACTGTGTAGACCTTGAGGAATCCATGCTATCAGGGTGGCTAGGTGGCGCAGTGGGCAAGGTGCTCGCCACCAACGCAGGAGAGGCTGGGTTCGAGCCCAGCTCTCGGCGTTGCTACCAGCTTGGCTGGTCGTTCATACTAATACAATTGGCAGTATTAGGGGGTGGGAAGCTGGTGGGTGGGGATCGGACGTTGTGGACAGCGACTCCTACAGGTCGGTTGGTGCGCCTGCGCAGTAGAATCAGGAAGCGACGGGGGCGGCGTGTCCCTCCCACGCAGACCCTCGCCGCTGAGAGATTGCGCTGTGCAGGTGAAAATATGCGACGGCTGCCTCCTCGTGTACCGGAGGGGACACGTGATGCAAGGCTTCGTCCACATTCCAGCCCGCTTGTGGGAGGCATGGCAGGGGAGGGTAGAATTGGACAATACGAAATTGGGGAAGGGAGAAAAATTGAAAAATGGGGAGAAAAAGTAGATAAAAAAAGGGAATCCATGCTATCAACCCTTACATGCCACCTTACCAGGAAACTGATGATAATTTGCTCCAATTGCTCCATTTGACTGGAATAAAATCAGTACAGCCATTAGAGCCACAACAGAGTCACTTGACCTCTCACCTCAAGATGTCTGAATGAAATTGGGCTCACTGGAACCATAAAGGTCTCACCTTTACGGCCATCAGATTTGCGCTAATCGTATACAATTTATGGTACATTTTCTTTTAATAATATCTTTCCTATTTCTGCATACTGAGTTATGAAGCTGAGACTCTTGTGAGTCCAATGAGTACAATTGTCTTTATGTGTAGGCTAAGGATGTGTGTAGTCATGTTAGACCTTCCAATGTGGTGACACAAAATATTGGTATTAGGCCTCACTGTATAAAATGATCTCATGAACCTTTACGAGTTGATGGTGTATCTATGTATTTTATTTTTTTATTTTTTATTTTTAAACATAACATAAAATTAGACACACAAGCATTAACAGTAAACATCCAATGAAATCACCATTTAAATAAATGTAGTATACGAGATATATACCTAATACTTGCTATCTAATACCCTACATACATATGCTCTTGCTCGCTCACCCCATTCTACACATTCGTTCCTAACCAGGCACTACAATTCATATGCTAGCTTTTATTCTCTCCACCACTTCTAACCAGATTGCAATTTTGGTTTCACTGACACCTAAAATTCTTGCTGTAGATATTTCTAGATAAATCACATCGAGATATGTAAGAACCCATACCTTCCGACAAATTTTTTCCGGTTGAAACCATTGTGATGCTATCAGCTTTTTAGCCGCTGTGAGACCAGATAAAACTAGTCTCTTTAGCTGTATAGGGGCTGCAAACTCAAAAACATCATTCAACAGCAATACAGAGGGGTGTACAGGTATGTTCAGAAATAAGAAATTTGATAATTGCTGGGACACTTCTTTCCAGAATATCTTAATTGGAGGGCAATCCCAATACATGTGCATAAATGTACCCTCATCCCCATTTGTACATAAGGAACATCTGGAGTCTTGTTTAAGTCCCATTCTGTTCAATCTAATAGGAGTCAGGTATGTCCTATGAATATAATTAAGATTAATTTGTTGATGGTCCGGGTTACGTGACGCAATTCGAACGTTTGCCCAGACTTCTTGCCAATCAAAATTTATTTCCAAGTCTGGTATATCCCTCCTCCACCTCCAGACTGAGTCTAGGGGGAGGATTCCATACGAGGACGTTAGTAAGTGATGATAAAAATCAGATACGAAACCTCTCGATGTCTCTCTTTCATAGAAGAATTTGTGATATCTGTGGTGCTCAATTGGTATCCTTAATGGGACTCCATGAACCTTCAAACAAACCAATAACTGTGCGTCAAAATAATATGTGGAACTGGTGAGATAAAAAATTTTATGTATGTCTTTATAGCTACAAAAACCCTGTTTGTTGAAAACATCTCCTAATGTGTGTATGCCCTGCTTTTCCCATTTAGGGTATCTTATAGGTCGTTTTCCAATCAGGAGTGCATTGTTATTGAATAGGGGAGTATGACTATGCTATTAATGTTGGTTAGAATTTTATTTTTGTGTTTCACGCCATATCCGAATCACATGAGTAATAATGGGGCCAAATTTCAATTCGCATTGCTTAATTGATAATATGGTGTATACTATGTCCTGCAGTCTATGTGGTGCTACTATATTTTCTTCTAGGTTTCTCCAGGATACAGATGCTTGGGAATCAAACTAGGTTGTCAGTGGTCTTAAAGAGTACGCTTTAAAATAGTGGTAAAAATCTGGAAATGCCATACCTCTGTCGGCTTTGTTTCTCTGTGCGGTGGATCTTTTTATACATGGAGGTTTGTTATTCCAAATAAATTTGTATGCGGTGGAGTGTAATTTTTTCCAGTAACCATCAGGAGGGGGTAACGGTAACATTGAGCTAATGAAGTTGATTCTAGGTAAAACATCCATCTTAACTATTGATACCTGTGCCTGTACTGAGTTTTTAAGTTTGGACCACCTGTCAAAGTCGTATTTGATCTTATCTTGGAATTGTATGTAATTGTACTTCACCGTTTGGCTTATAGTAGGGAATACTTCAACTCCTAAACATCTGAAGTGTTTAACCATTGGTATTTTTTCTGGAGGGAGTATATTCTTTGCAGGGGTATTAAGTGGAAGGAAGGCCGACTTTGGCCAATTTATCCTAAATCCCGATAGATTACCAAAGTCATCAATCAACTTGAGAAGCTGAGGCATTGAAGTGATCTGGTTTTGCATGAACAATATTACGTCGTCCGCATATAAACTAATATGATGTTGTGTGCCCTTGATTTCTATTGGTTCTATGGATTGGGATTGTCTTATATATTGTGCTAAAGGCTCTAGTGATAAAGTGAATAGTCGGGGACTAAGAGGGCAACCCTGTCTGGCAGAGCGCGATACCGCAAAGATTTCGGAGGTGATTATACCTGTTGTAATCATGGCCGATGGATCTTTGTATAATACTTTAATCATATCAATTAATCCTTTTCCTAATCCCATCCTTTCTAGTACTGCCCATAAATAAGACCATTCCACCCTATCAAAGGCTTTCATCGCATCCAGGCACAACATCGCTATAGGTGGGGTGTCATCCTTGCTGGCATCTAACACGTGTAATATCCGTCTTATATTATCCGTGATCAAGCGGCCTCTTATGAAGCCAGTCTATGGTGTATCTATGTGCATTGAAGATAAAAGGGGGTTTGTGGGCCATTTTCACAAATAAATGCTGGGGCCAATTCTTTCAGGACTCTTCTCGTCTCCTGGCGCTGACCAAGGTGATGGATGCCTCGGGGTCTTGGCCAAGCTTGTAGTGACTGCTCTACATGCACCTCCGAGGCATTGGATCAGTTATTCACCGCCGTCTGTCCGTGGTCCTGTCAACTGATTAACAGACTGTTAACAGATTAACAGTCAACGCGGTTTCATTGCTGGGTTAAGTACTTCTATTCTATTCACATAATACGCTTACTTCATATATCTACTCCATTCACATATATGCCTACCACTTGTATCTATTGCTATGTCCGCCTACTACAATCTCATGAGCTGTCTAACGCCTGTCCCGTCTCCCTGTCTTCCTATGACTTGCTGTCCTGGAGTGTTGACCGGAGTGTTGGACGTCCCGTGACGAAGGCCGGGAGATTGCGACCCCCTCTGCGTGCCCCCCTGTCTTCGGAGGTCTCGTAGTGGTGACCGGAGTGCCGGATGTCCCGCGATGATGTCGGGGAGTTCGCGACCCTCTCTGCGCCACCCCCCTTCCCCCTGTCTCCGGCTGTCCCTGAGCAACGACCGGAGTGTTGAATGTCCCGTGACTAAGACGGGGAGGACGTGACCCTCTTGCGCCGCCCCTGTGCCTCAAATAGATCCGCTATCAACTCTATCTTTAATCTTTCAAAATGTTCAGTTGCTATCGCTATTAGCTCTATCTTTAATTTTTCAAAATGTACAGTTGCTATTGCATGCACTCATCTGTGTTTCACCACACACATGAGTGCATGCTTACCAACTGTCCGTCTGCAACACTACTATCACCGACATCTAAGAAGGGAGATCCCCCCTTGAACGGCCCTTCTAAGGTTTCTCTCCTCCACATTGCCTGTGGAGCTTTTTTTTCCCTATTGTTAGGTTTTAGTGAGTTTTTCCTTACCTTCGCGTGGGGTATGTCTGGGAGTGCTTGCATTCTTTCATTTATTTGCATTCATCTAGTGTTCTTGTTCTGTTCTTGACTTATTGTTATGTTGTCTTCTTGACTTGTTTAAAGAAGACCTGTACGGCCCATGGGGACATTAACGTGTGTTGTCGGGCCCTATAAATAAATTTGATTTGATTTGATGATTTGATTCAGATGTCAGGATTGGTTTGCATTATATTGTATTGTCGATTGTGGGGGTAGTATGAATCTCGACTAGGGACAAATGTTACAGGGGGAGATAGCGTGAACCACACGTGTTACGCTCTCTCAGCGAAACTTCTAGCTGTCAAGTAAAAATAAGTGGCTGGGGGAGCTCCAGTAGCTCACCACGTACCGCAAGTGCTATTTCAGCGCCGTGGACAACCGCGCTCGCGCGGATCTGGGGCTGAGCGCGTTCGAATCCCGGACGGCAGCCGTGCCTTTCCCAGAGTGTCTTCCCCCCCATCTGAACCCTTTCAGCCTGCTTCTGTCGGTCGAACTTGACCAAGTATGAATGCGAAGAAAAAGCGATAAACGCTAAAAAGAACCAGCTGACTGGTCAAAGTTAAAAAAAAAAAAAAAAAAAAAAAAAGTGGCTGGCGGCTCCACATGTATCGGAGGAGGCATGTGGTAGTCTTTTGTGGTTATAATCATGCAATCCAACAGGCATACAGCATTGTTGTCAAGACTAACACACACATATGGGCAAAACCTTTTTTGCAAAAACTGCCTTTTGGGGTTGCAAAATCTCGGGAATATTCAAAGGTGGACACTTTCCATGGGAAATATATTGGAATTAACAGGAATATATTGGAATTAAAGGGAATACAATTAAATTATAGGGGTTACTTATTTGCAAAGGCTGTGTTTACTATGTCATATGTAGATAGAAACATAAACATTTTACCCTATCATAAAGAGTTGACTTTTTACATTGTATTATTGTATTACATTAGAGTGCACTACACATGGGAGAATGCACTGTGCATGCAGAGGGTTGTAATTCTGCTGAATTACCATTGGCTGCAAAGTCTGTCTAAAGAGTTCACTCTGCCGCCATCTTGATAACGCTGACTAACAAGATCAGACCCCTACAGTATCTCTTTGAATGGGGAGTCATCCACATCCAAGAATCTGTCACAGGTCGATGTCTAAACCTGGAGTAATTTATTCCAGTAATTTTATCCCAAAACAGCTATACAGACACAGTGGATTGAAAACACAAAATCTTCTATTTGGATGTTCCTTTTAGGTCGGCTTGCCGACAGCCAAATACTGGTGCCGGGTGGTGTCAGGGAATATCCAGCATCACATGAGAGGCCACTGGGGAAGGGAACCTACCTACTGTACTTGCAGCTAAACTGTGGCTAGTGCCAAAATAGCAGAGACTATCACAAATGACAAACCTCAGTATTATGGTTACACACGTGACTTAAAGAAAAGACAAAAGGCCATGTTCTGTCACGCATTATAAAAACTGGCGCATAACTCTATGCATGCTATTTGCACATTGAAATACTACACCTAGGTGTCACTCAACACAGGAGCCAACCACTCGCAACACAGGAGCCAACTCGTTTATATTAAAGCACCGCCCACCACACAAGCTAATACTGCTAACAGGCCAGCTAATACACACTCGATGACCTGTACTAAATCATGCACAATAAAACATTCTACCAGTGACTGCTAAGGCAGGAGGGGGGGAAATACGCTGCTACGGCCCCCTGGAAACCCGTCTACCATAGTGGAGTACTGTGGAAGTCGTACACACACACAAGGAGCAAAAAATACTACCTCCTTGATACTTGCCTACGCTAAAAACAAGAGGAGGGGGATAATGTAAAATGTGGCCACTGACCTTGGGTCGGCAGACAATATACTGTGCTAGATAGCTTCTGTAGCTAACCCACTAATACTGACTTTCAAGAGGGGGGGGGGGGGGTTATGGTGGTGTAACAGCAACAAAAAAATAAAAAATAAAAGGATGGTTCCAGCCACACTTCTTCTGTAATATAGCAGGGTTAATCCACCTAGTAGAGGAAAACGCAACCAGTTGCATGTTTATTCACAGCTTAACATCCAAACATACATATGGGCAAACAAAGAGGATGGGAAAGTGAAGCCAAGCCAAGCACGCTTTCGTGAGATCTTCATCTGAAGTAGCCTGCCATTTTGGCGCTCACCTGCCATTTTAAGCCCAGGTGTGCTGCCATGACATCATCACTTTCCTATAGGAAATTTAGAAAACAGTGGGCAGACCTGGGCGCCTACTCCTCCAGTCTACAGCAGGCATCTCTGGTATTCCCATAATTAGTTCACATTGCCCACAGCTGTGCATAACTATCTGATTACATTAAGAATTGTCACAAGTTCTAATCAACATAGCCATGGCGCAGGGGAAAAAGTAATCCACAGGTCCAATACATTAAAGGAGAAAAAGGTTAATCCACAGTTTTTTCTTGTATGATCAAAACACAGTATACGTATATCCAAGAAAAGGAGCAAAGTCCTCTGAACTTGTGACAGATATCATTGTTTTTCTCAGTCACTGGTAAATTATTTCAACTACAATTCACTTAAATTACGTCAACAGTTACATTTGTCAAAAATGAACATTTTGTGATAGAAAATGACTTCTACACAGGTGCCATGTGGTGGAATGTATCCTGTTCCTTTGAGTAAAGAAAGGATTTTCTACAAAAGTACAGAAATGTAAAGGTTTCAGTACCAGGATAATAATCTGATTGGTCACACAGAGCATATAGCAATATTCTCAAAGTACATTCATTATTGATACAGTGTGTAGAAAAACATGCATGACAATTCCTTAATGCACTATCATTGATTTGAAATACAAATTCTTAATTTTGCCCAAAGACAGTGAATGAACATATCCTAATTTGGTCATACTTCTCACACACGCACGCACGCACACACACACACGCACACAATATATTATATATATATATATTATAATAGTTATAGTTTTGAATCATTCAAATTTGGCTGAGTGGTAACCAATTTCTCTGTGGTGTGACAAACTCATATTTTCACTTCACCCCAACTTTAAGGTCTGTCTAGTTAGTAAGATACAAAAACTCTTCAGCACCATCTCTGAGACATGAATGTATTGCCTGTGAACCAAGCTCCCCCTCTTCAAATCCAAGTTGACATCACATGCCACAGTTACTTCATTTGGTGAAGCGTCTAGTAAAATATCAGAGACAGACAGCTCTTGTTCAGTTCCACACAGAAAACACCCCTCCATGCCATGGTGCATTCATTGCACCCAGTGATGCAATTTAAATCGAATTAGTAGTAATATCTCCACGAATATGATTACATCTGACAAGTAAAAGAACAGGGCAACCTCAATTTTAACTTACTGTATAATTGTAGTCAGACTCACAGCCTAATCTGAAATGGGCCTGTCGTGACTGTCCTGTTGGCTCAGCAGACTGGGATCTACACTAGGGTTTGAAAGCTCGGTGTTGCTAATAATTTTATTTTTTTTAATTTATAAACTGGTCAACACAGCTTTATTTCCGGCTTTGTGTGCCTGATGCGCATGCGCTGTGATCACGGTGCATCAGGCAGCCAAAGTCGGAAATAAAGCCGCTTTTAGCCGTGTTGACCAGTTTATTTAAGGGCGGCTGGGTGGCGCAGCGGAGATTGCGCTCGTCACCAATGTAAGAGACTCCGGTCTCGAATCCGGGTGTCAGCATTGCCTCCGGCTTGGGCCGGCCGTCATACTGGCTCAATTGGCAAAGTCAGCGGGTGGAAGTCGATGGGTGGTAATCTGGACGTTGTGGACAGCGACTCCTACAGGTCGGTTGGGGGACGCCTGCACAGCAGAGACAGGAAATAGCGGGGGTAGTGTGAGCCTCCCACACGAAAAGATGTGACAGGCTGCCTCCTCGTGTACCGGAAGGGACACGTGATGCAAGGCTTCTATCCTCCCTACAACCGACCAGTGGGGGGCATATGCCAGCAACGTTCAAGACAGGGGTGGGGAGAATTGGAAACATGAAATTGGGATGGGAGAAAAATAGAAAATAAGCGTTTGTCTTTCCGAAACCCTTGTGCAACTGTGAGTACCTTTGAAATTCCTCTGCGATACTTGTACGACGAGCGTTTTGATAGAGAAAAGCGAGACAGAGTTAATTGTGAGATTTTTCCATGGTCGTATAAGGGACTGTGTATTCACTCGTCCAACCATGTTGGCATGCATCACAGACTCGAAAGGGGCTATGGCACAGTATGGTACAGTATCAGCACCACCATGCATCCCGTGTCCTCCCCCTGTCTAATACACCGTCTCTCTCCACAGTGGAGCAGGATCCATAATGTGGTGGAACCGGATCAATCCATTATGCGCGTGGACAGATCTTCCTGATCAATATACATTTATTATAATACACATGGATCAAATACAAGTAAGAGAGGTCAATGGGCTTTCAACTTATGTAAATGTCAATGGGCTTAGCTAAGAGGAGTGTGGTGTCTGGCCACCAACATCACACTGAGGGAGATAAGGGGACCCAGACTTTTTCTATGGCGGAAGAGGGGCCACTGGCCCTCCTAGGTGTGAGATTTGGGCTATTGACAAGGAATGTAAATTCTTCCACAATACCAAGGGGTTTCAGTGTAGGACAACTGCAAACCGGGGGCCTGTATTTATCAAGCATCCTAAACTAGGAGTGCTGATCTGAGACAAGATTGGCTCATAAGTCATAGTGAGATGTACATGGCCGTATGACCTGAGCAGTGATCCTAGATCAGTACTCCTATTCTTAGCAGTGTGATAAATATGGGCCCTTCAAGGTCCCCTTGAACATCTTGCACACGGCCACATGGAGGGTAACAATGTATTCAGCACTCCTAACCCTGATCCTGAACAGAACCCAATGTATCCAGCATCCTAACCTACCCAGTCTGGAACAGCCTGCCCAGCAGCATCAAACAGGCCACCATGTTAACTGGCTTAAAAAAGTCTGTACGAACATGGCTATCAGCATAGGAAAGTGAGGGTAGCATATTTATTATTCTTTTATCTTCAACTGCATATTGTATCTTAATGTTATTATGATGATGTTTTATGTTGATGTATGTCCTGTTTTTTAATACCAGGGACCATGATGGAAATAAGTGCTTGCATGTTATCATGTTTTTATCCCTTGGATGATGTCTTTAATCCACAATAAAATCAATCAATCAATCAATCAACCCTAATCCTGAACAGAACCCAATGTATCCAGAATCCTAACCCTAATCCTGAACAGAACCCAAGGCACAAACTGCCTGGCTCTCCTACATTGCAATACTTTGCGAAAATGGCCCAAGAACAACCTCCCAAACTCTGCAATCCTAACTCTTTTCTCTCTCTTTTAGATGAACATGGTCTTGTGTTTTCTTTATTAATTCTGTGTTAAGCAAGGTAGTAGTTTATCATGTCTTGGATATCAGGGAGCAGAAAACCAGATTGGACAATGTTTGCTTGTTAACCAGAGGCAAAGCCACTAACCTTAAGTAAGTTCAAAGGTAAGAGAAGAACTGTCAACATTTGATTTGATTTGATTTGATTTGATTAAGGATCCCCATGAGCTGGTGCCATAGCAAAACATAATGCATGTATTCTGTATCTGCTTCATTATAGGTAACATAACATAATACAACACAACACAACACGTCATAACACAACACAACAAAACACAACACAACATAAATCACATCATAACATAACATATATCATAACAACAACATAACATATAACATAACATAACGTAACATAACATACATAATATAACATAACATACAGTTAATAAGTGATATATCCAAACCTGAGACACCACCTACAGCAGGGGTCAGCAACCTTTTTGACATGGAGTGCCTGTTTGAAATATAGTTGTAACTAGTGTGCCTCAACAATATTCCATGCATCGTAATTTCTTTTTCTCATAATCAGGTCTTTTTAATGATAATTTTTACATTATTACATCATTATTGTTATTATTATTATTAACAATATTATTATGATGGCTGTATCAACCCTAAATCTGAGTTGGGGGGGGGGGGGGAATGCAATGCAGACAAACAGCTGCATACAGTGCGACCATTTTACTCACATTTGCCCATTCATTTTTGCACACATCACACACCATCGGTGTGTGTACTGTACGTGTGCTGTCATAGCTCCACCTACAGGCCTAATGGAGAACACCAGGAGAACACCAGGATGTGAATGGAGGGTGAATGTGAGGTATATCGTGTAAATAAGTTTTGATTGATCGCAAGACTACACTGTAAAAAAATGTATAATAATAAGTTACCAGAACTTAAAAATATTGAGTTCAGTTACTGTGCATTAAGGTTTTCAAGTTTTCAATCCATAATAAGTTTACAGAAAAATAAGTACACAACTATGCAGGCACGCGTGCCTAGGGTTGCCTACCCCTGACCTACAGTAACAGTATTATAGCAGTGCTGTTGTGACACCTTACACATGGTACAGTACACAGTGCTTACATGGTAAATGTACAAAATGGTTGGCCTCTCACTCCCTGCACCCGCCTCAACCTGGTTTCCTAAAAACATGTTGACCTGGATCTGCTTCCAAAATGAGAAATGAGCAGACCGCCTGTTTCTCAGTAAACTGGCTCACATGGCGTCCGCGGGGGAGTCGTCAGGCAGGCCCGTCGAGACGCTCTGCACAACAGAAAATAGCTCTCATCAGCTGCTAGTCATATTCAGAAAGAACATTGATAGGAATAGGCTTGTTATAATGGTGGTGATAGCGTTCAGTGTTGATTGACCTGTCATTGACCTCTCTTATATAAGTTTTGCAAGTGACTATGTTGTGGCCTGAAAATGATAAATGGATAGATGGTCATGATGGAGACAAAAATTCTGAATAGCCTTCAGCAACATGCTGCTTCTAAAACAGTATTAATATCCAACTGGCTATTAGACAGACATGCTATTTCTATGCACAGATGGCCGTTTTGGCAGGGAGGACCGTCTTTGCTTCACCTCGCTGAGCTTCATGTCATGCTGGAGTGTTTACTGATTAGACAGGGAAAACAGGACAGTATCTTCATTCTGCTTTTAGAAATAGCCTATGCCTTGCCAGGAGGAAATTAACCGGTATCAAACAAAGAGCCCATATCACCCCAATTCTAGCAACCAAGCAACAACATAAAAGCAACTTTAATTTCATGACAAAGTCATTAGATGTTTTTACAGATAATACTTTTTAACATTTACATTTTGTCATGCATCTGTATGTCACACATTTAGCAACAGTGATTATGGCTAAGTTACCCCATAACGCTAACTTTCTGAGATTGTGGCATCATAATAGAAATATTGCCGCTAGTGGCATGGATTTCACTCTCTCTCTCTCTCTCTCTCTTTCTCTCTCTCTCTCTCTCTCTCTCTCTCTCTCTCTCTCTCTCTCTCTCTCTCTCTCTCTCTCTCTCTCTCGATGCAATACCCACCTGTTCTCTAAATGAGAACTAAACTGCAAACATTTAAAAATAAACTGCAAGGAGAAGAGTGTTTGTGTGTCAGAGAGAAAGAGAGAGCGGAAAGGGAGAGAGAGAGAGGGGAGGAAAAAAAGGAAAATTAAAGGTTTCCATAGAAACTATTGAGTTGAGTGTAGGCCTAATTGCCACTAACATCTCAACGAGACCTGAAATAGAATCTATAGAGTCATGTTCAAGACAGTGTTGTCACTGAAAAGAAAAGATTATTTTGTATACTCTGGATTTGATCAGATCTCCCACATAGGAATCCAAACATCTACCAGAGTCCATTCTCTTCGGTTCAAATAACAAACTCAGCAAGACCGACGGCTTCTCAGTTACAGTGGGTGACAATATTGTCACAAGGAAAGAAGAAATTACCTATACCTGGGTTCCATAGAGGCAAATCTTTCCTGTGACAAAATGGCATCCAATGTAATAAAAAAAGTCAACCAACGAACTCGATTCTTGTACCGGATCTCCTCACTGGTAAACAAGAATACCCTGAAGACTCTGGCAGGAGCACTCATTCAAGGGTACTACGACTATGCTTGCACCTCATGGTACCAAAGCACCTCAAAGGCGCTAAAAACTAAATTACAAACATCTCAAAACAAACTGGTCAGACTACTGCTTGACCTTACTCCTAGAACCCACCTCACCCCTGCCCACTTTGACAACCTAGGAGGGCTTAGAGTAGACGACAAGAGTACAGCAACTTGCAATGGGCCTGGTCTACAAGATACACTACACGACCAAGGTACCCATGTACATGTCAAAATACTTCCCAAAGGTCAGTGAATACCACGATCACAACACCAGAGGGAGCTCCACAAATCATGTTAAACCCAGATTTGGCTCAAACAAGGGACTAAACACGTTTCGCAATTATGCCACATCAATGTGGAACGCCCTACCCAAAGTTGTAAAGGAATGTGAATCACTACCCACTTTCAAAAACACTCTCAAAGAACACCTACGGGAGACTGCATTTCGAAACTGGCCCCTGTAAATGTCCTAACACAACCCCCTCCAATGTACAGTAAATGACCAAGTATGGTTTTGTCAATATTCCAATGTACAGTTTTGCTTGTACAGTTGTACAGTGTCCCCCCCCCCCACCCCTCCTACCCTACCCCCCCCCACCCACCCAACCACCTTCAATGTACAGTCCCCCCCACCACCACCCCACCTACCCAACTTCCTCCAATGTACAGTTTCTACGTCAAATGTATATACTCTCTTTTCTGGACTCTTTTCGTATCACAAACAGTACTGTATTTGCAAATCTGGTATGTCATAAATGTATAGATGTAGCAGTACTGTCTATCTGTATGTCATGTATGTCATATATGTTATGATGAATTGAAAATGGGGGACCCTGATGTAAACAAGACGAAAGTCTTTCTCTGGTCTGCATCCCCTTAACAATTGTATGTTTTGAGCTGTACTGTACTGTACCCATTCTGCAATCTGTTAATAAAGTTTTCAATCAATCAATCAAAAACCAGCATGCCAAAGAAGAATCCCTCTTTCTGAAGGATATATTTTGCCTTGCAAAGTTTGACACGTGGCACCAGTGCTATAGCCTGCAATTATTTACACACCATCTCTGAGTAATATATCTGATCCTATAGGTCCCATCTAAAGGTCAGTTCTATATATAGTCAGTTCTAACACTATAATAGCCTATACTGCTTTGAGGCCCTCATTAGTGCAAGACTCGTTACTGGAAGACTAGTGGCTATACTGACCATCATGTTACATCACCATCACTTTGGTCTATGGAACACATAACAGGTCTGATGACGAGTTTAGGATGGACAAATGCATTCAGAGAAGTGATGCTAGCAAACTTTTCTCAGAGAGAGAAACAATTTACATCAATATTTGTGTAAATGCAATATAGTATGTGTATATTCAACTGTTTGTGTAATGGCCAATCAAAAAGGGTGTATTCTGTCGGTATTTTTGGAATGTTCTCTATTTCATAGAATTCTAGAATTTCATATATTTCAAGGACCATTTACCATTGTGACATGGTCATTAGAATGTTCCGTTTTCATCATTCTAATCCCACATGCTAGATCACCTGAACGGGTTAAAACGGCAACATCGTTGAGTCAAGCATGACTTTTTACAGTGTGGTTGTTAGCGGGGTGCTGGAGCTGGAGGCTGAGTGCCTGTGACAGCCTTGGCCAAGGTACAGGCAGCGAGGAGGCAATGAACTGTTGGAAATTCGCAATTAATTGCATCTTCAACTGGTTACGTTCAAGATATTGGCGTTTGATTCATATAGCATTATCATTATATTGTCTTGACAAGAGAAGACGGCAACATTTCAGTGTTTTGGGAATATATTTTTCCAATACTCAATTATTATGTTTCCTTCATCCAGTTCAGCACCCTGGACAGTTCCCAAGTGTAGACAGTTCCCAAGTATACAGCGCCAAATGTAATGCATAAAACAGTGCTGGTAATCCTGGTATACAATACAGTACTGCACTGCAAGTGCATTTCACATAATGCCAGCGAAAATCTGTGCGAGTAGATTCATTATGCACTGCACACCTACACTCTCGGGAACACAATGGCATCTAAATAGGGGCACAATCTGAGTGACAAGCGGCCACATCCCTCCTCCCTCCGCCCTCCCTCTCTCCCACACTAGGACACGGGGGGGAGACGCGCGCCGCAGTGTCTGTGTGGCGAGTCAAGTTCGTGCAGCTGCGCGGGCAAACTAAGGACTATGGAGCAAAGAGACATATAGACTAGATCTATTTTAAAGTTAGTAAAGGAATGATTTAGGTAGCTACAGATTTATCAAAGCTCTGGTGGTTTAAGGAGTCGTCGTAAAAGAAGACTGAACAATTTTTTTTGGAGGATGAGGTTGACCTTATTTTCAAGTAAATCCGTCAACTTTTGTTAAAGGTAAATGTTTTGCATTTTGGTAGTTTACCTTTTCACCTAATTAATTGGTGTCAGGCGCTTACCTCCGAAACTAGTCTTAAATTAATTAAATTAAACTCATGACTCAACAATAAAAACAAGTGGTTAATCAAGTGTTGATGTGTTTTCAAGTCGTTTCGGTAAATCATTGCTTTCTCGTTTTATATTTGTAGTAAATACGTAATCTCTACCTTTCCTCTTACCTGTCCATCTCAAACGAAAGGAAATGTAGAGGCGGCATAAATGCAAAGTCAATTGAAAGACGCGAACGGAGGCGAACAGACGCAGCTTCGCTCTAGTTTCTAGGCGATGCGAACACTCGAGTTAAACATAATTCAACTTGAACGAGAAATTCGCCAGGCGAGATGGAGCAAATATAGGTTGACAATAAATATTAAATAGACTGTTATGAATGCTCTGTGTCATATAGATCTTGAACAGGCCACATTTAGAAATGGTCTCGTTTTGTAAATGTCAACAATGACACGGTTGAGACCCAACGCATTAGCATGTCTTCACGCCAGTGTTGCTATAACGTTAGTTATAAACCGTCAAACTGACGAGAGTAAGCGAGACAATATTTCTCTTTGTGTTGTATGTCTGAACGTACTAAAGTTAGTCCTCTAAAATGTGCTGCTGATCTCTGTTGCTGACAGACAGACTCTACCCAGAACACATAAACTAAGTGTTCATCTTGTTTAATAAATCATCTGTGAATGTATGGTGTGGAGGGAAATAGAGAGGAATATTTGAAGGTTGAAGGCTAATATTCAGCGTTTCCCTGTCCAATATTCCCTTCAGGCTGAATTGATTTCAGAACTGGACAGCTCCATGTGAATGGACGTCATAGCCGGTGCTTGGACTAAAAGCCACATTGGCTCATGTCTTTCAATAGTCTTCTGAACCACATTACATCACGCCTTCCTCTGACATATATAGGCTACACATTGCAATAATTGCCATTGCATGGGTGCAGGGAGACAGAAGTTCTTTAAATTCTCCTAGGTATATACAAAATATATATTGTCCACAGTCCTCCAGATCCTGTTCTAGACCATGTAACATTTATTTGTTGCTGCTTTGTAGCCTCAACTGAAACACCAGGATATAAGCCATATCAAAAATACATTATATTACGTTTGTATGCTCCTAAAAGTGTATATTATTTAGAACCCTTATGAAAGTATCATGGTATTTCTATCATTTCTGATGAGAGAATGGTGGAAATATCATCTGTATCATGGTTTAAATTGGATCATACCATGGTATTATTTAAGTAGGCCTACAATATAGGTACAGAAGTGATACCATAGCGATACATTACTTTTACTGGCAGTACCATGGGAGATTATTTATACAATGGCTGGTACCATGGTAAAACTGAAATGACCATAAACTACAATTATAGTTATTTTGTAAGGGAAGCCAGTGGCAAAACATAAAAGCCCTCCAACAACACATACTGCAATAATATCACATTCTTGTGATGTCATAATCCCCTCTTCTTCCTCTGGAAACACCCCCTTCCTTTCATCCCTGATCAACACATACCTGTACCTGCATACCCAACCCTCTTTCTTTCTTTCTTTCTTTCTTTCTTTCTTTCTTTCTTTCTTTCTTTCTTTCTTTCTTTCTTTCTTTCTTTCTTTCTTTCTTTCTTTCTTTCTTTCTTTCTTTCTTTCTTTCTTTCTTTCTTTCTTTCTTTCTTTCTTTCTTTCTTTCCATCCTTCCTTCTTTTCTTCCTTCCTTCCCTCCCTCACCCCATCCCTTTCTCATTAGATCTCAGATTAACGGTCTTAAACCAGGTCGCACAACCGCTGTCATCTACCTTTCATATTGCTGTTTGGATTGGGAGATTAAGGGAATAGTAATCTGGTATTTGACAAAGGCTCCCTCCATCCACACACAAATACACACACACACACACACACACACACACACACACACACACACACACACACACACACACACACACGTGCATGGTCATGTGTGCATGTGCAAGCGTGATGGACACACATACACACAGATATATATATATATATATATATAGAAGCACATTCAAAACCTTTGTTCTTTCCATGGGATTAAAGTGTATGTTTGTTTGATGTGACGTGGTTGAGAGATATGTCAGGCACTGACGCTCTTACCGGGGTTATCCTGAGACAGGCACTGACGCTCTTACCGGGGTTATCCTGAGACAGGCGCTGATGCTCTTACCGGGGTTATCCTGAGACAGGCACTGACGCTCTTACCAGGGTTATCCTGAGACAGGCAATGATGCTCTTACCAGGGTTATCCTGAGACAGGCACTGACGCTCTTACCAGGGTTATCCTGAGACAGGCGCTGACGCTCTTACTGGGGTTATCCTGAGACAGGCACTGACGCTCTTACTGGGGTTATCCTGAGACAGCGGTCACCAGTTTTGCTGTGAACTCCTGTTATGTGTTAGAGCCCTAGGAGATTCTTATTGAAAAGTAATGGAGTGAGGAGGTAATGCACAACAGATAGCAATAGCAATCCACATGTTGTATGCATTTGTTTCTGTGTGTATGTGTGTATCTGCTTGTGTTAGTTTGTTGTTTGCTTGTTTGTTTGTCTACGTGCATTCTATTCATTGGTCTGTGTGTAAATCTGTCCAGGTAATCAGCAACTCATTCAAGTGGCCATTAGATCTACCACTCACGTCATGGTCCTCACCATCAGTAGATCTACCTCTCACATCATGGTCCTCACCATCAGTAGATCTACCTCTCACATCATGGTCCTCACCATCAGTAGACCTACCTCTCACGTCATGGTCCTCACCATCAGTAGACCTACCTCTCACGTCATGGTCCTCACCATCAGTAGACCTACCACTCACGTCATGGTCCTCACCATCGGCGACACACACTCACCTTGATGTATCAGCCTAGTTGAGAATGGAGAGAGGGTTCCTATGGAAACGGCTAATAACTATCATCAACATTTAATTACTACAGCTCTCCCTCAGGGACTAGTGGCTCCTGTCTGCTGGGAGAAGAACATTCAGCTACATTTACATACATACATAGTTGTTATAGCTGTTATGGATCTTAATGCTTTGCTCTCTGTGAAAATCTGAAGATTAAGTTTATTGGTCTTTGTGAGTAGTATGCTACTTTGTGTAGAAAGTCCTGGACTGTGTTACAATGTAACATTTAATTGATTGAGAGAGATTTATTTACCCATTGCTTTGGTAATATGGCTGTCGCTTTGTTTTTAGTCTATTGTTGATGGATGTGTTATGCAGCCATATGTTCATATTGGGGTTGTGTTATAGTTGTAGAATCTTCTAGAAACTATGCACAAGTGGTGTAGAGACCGAGCAAGTGATTAGCTATTAAATAATTAAACTATTAAATTCATTCTCAGTTTGAGTTAATGTGCATTATGTTACCATGTCATCTGTGCCAATTCAACCTCAGCTTTTATTACATGAAAATTAATGTAACTTGAACCTTTAGATAATTTTATATTGTTCTACATGCTGGTGGCTACAACATACAGTTTCTGTAAATAATGTTAGTCGTGCGGCTACGTGGCGTAGTGGGCAAGGCGCTCGCCACGAATGCGGAGACGCTGGGCTCGACTGGCCGAGCCCAGCGCTCCACATTGCTTTCAGTTTAGCTGGTCGTCCGTACTAATACACATTGCCGTATTAGGGGGTGGGAAACTGATGGGTGGGGATCGGGCGTTGTGGACAGCGACTCCTACAGGTCGGTTGGTGCGCCTGCGCAGTAGAATCAGGAAGTGTCGGGGGCAGCGTGAGCCTCCCACGCGTTACTCCTCGCCACTGAGAGATCGAGCTGCGCAGGTGAAAAGATGCGACTGCTGTTACCTCAAGTACCGGAGGGGACTTGTGCTATGTATGACTTAGTCCACATTGCAGCCGGCTTGTGGGAGGCAAGAAACAGCGTTTGTGACAGGGGAGGGTTGAATTGGATGATACGAAAATTGGGATGGGAGAAAAATATAGAAAAATGGGAGAAAAAGTGGATCAAAAAAAATTATGTTAGTCGTAACATTAAACTTCAAGAAACATTAGTCCCACGCAACTATGTTGGTGGTATTTGTATTCAATACAGCGCTTCTTAGGTGCAATTTGTTCAATAAAAGCATGTTGGAAATAATGTTAATTAAAAAAAGAAAAGTGTATAGGCTATTCATTGTCTGCAGCGAACCTAAAGCAGAAAGACATGACTGTATACATATTTGTTTATTTATTACAAGAAGTATCGTCACCACAATATTCAACAGCATTATTGTCCTCATATCATGCAGCCTTACAGTATATGGCATTAATACAATGAACAGTCAATTAAGAGGAGGTTCACCCTTAATTCTAGCATCTGGGCCCCACTTACATTACTGCACTGGTTTAGAGACGTCGATCATTTAGATGATGATGTCAAAATCATCCATATCACTTTAAATATTGTATTCACAGAAAAGTGTAACAGTGGAAAAAGATTTAGTACTCATTCACAAAATGCAATGGTATACAGTATAATCCAGTTTGTGACCTGGGGAGGTTGTGGTATGAGGGCTTCGGGGGCCATTCTTGCCACCCAGGCCCCTCGCCAGGGACGTAGAAACAAAAATCCATTTCATACAGTAGTTAGTTATAAAGGTGACACAGACAGCTAGATAGAGCTAGATAGTGAAGATAGTGAAAAGTATTGGCTGTAATATTTTCTAAGGGGAAGTTTATCCAGTGCACAAACACATTTTTATTGACAGGGATCGCAAAATGTATTGTTAAACGGGCACAAAATAATTGAGTTTGAAAGTAAACTTTGATGAAGATGTATGGTTAACTTTGCAACCATTTTGTCAGTAGATCAGATATACAGAGGAGATGCAGCACAGTGCCTAAGGCCTACAGGGACGCCTCTGGGGACAGACTCATGACTGTGTAACCCTGCATGTTGGCCCAGCTCTGACAGACTCATGACTGTGTAACCCTGCATGTTGGCCCAGCTCTTTAAGACAGACTCATGACTGCGTAACCCTGCATGTTGGCCCAGCTCTTTAAGACAGACTCATGACTGTGTAACCCTGCATGTTGGCCCAGCTCTTTAAGACAGACTCATGACTGTGTAACCCTGCATGTTGGCCCAGCTCTGACAGACTCATGACTGTGTAACCCTGCATGTTGGCCCAGCTCTTTAAGACAGACTCATGACTGTGTAACCCTGCATGTTGGCCCAGCTATGACAGACTCATGACTGCGTAACCCTGCATGTTGGCCCAGCTCTTTAAGAGCCGTATAAGACAAATTGACGATGCCGCATAGATGTCATTCCCTCTGTCCAGCTGTGTATAACTGAGCTGACGTAATCTCCTGCGTTGTTGGGATTACTTGATTGGGGAGTAACTTTTAATCTGAACAGCTAGGTGCCAGTCCCTGACATCTGTCCTGGATGTATTCTGGGGAAGAAGCATGCTGTCACGCAAGAGTTCTCCACAGTTTCTGCCAAATTACAGCAAATTCGATCGGAACGGGTGGGGGTGGTGTTGGGGGGGGGGGGTAGACACACAGGGGGGTGGGGTGGGTAATGCCTGCATTTGACATGACAGCAACATTGACCAGTGCCTTTTAAAATGCAGTTGTCCGAAAAATGTCAAAGACCATCCATCACTGGCTCGGATAATGTGGCCCTGCCTTGTCAATTTGCTCGCATTAGCCAGGGTAATCCATCACCATATGCAACTATGAAGCATAAAGTCCATTGCGCTGTTGTGTTACGTGCGACTGCCCCTATTCTGGTTATGCAACCCTGGTGCTTTTTGGTTCCTCTGGTTTGCTGCCTTTTGACATTACAGTGAAGTCACAGGGCCAAAGTGCTGATCAATTGTTCCTCTAACAGCATATTAGCAGTGATTCCTCCCCCTTTTAGACCTTTTAGAGGCCCCTCAAATGGCCTTCTGGTTTTCCAACTAACCTTAACACTTGTTGGCATGCAGGTCCCTAAGGCTAACCGGTAGCAAGAACTCAATCGATAGCTTTCATCACACAAATATCTATCTGGTTTGCTTCATGCATGGTTTGGTGGTACCTACATTTACTGTGAGGCATTCTGTTGATGTTTTGTCTCAGGGGCTTTGTTGACCCTGTTTTCATCTGTTTGAGTTTGGTTTGAAAAATGCCCTAGTCCAGTACTGAAAGAAATATGAAAAACAACTTTATTTGTTGTGTTTTTCTACTTTTTACTCCTCAGAACATGCATCACCAGGAGCCAGTGCTGATATCTCCAGGGAGACCTCAGACTTAAGTCCGTCCCGGTCTCCTTGCCGGGCTTCCTTCACACCTACACATCTATTTTGATGGTTGGCACTGCCCGTCCTAACCTGCATTACTGCCTGTGCAGACACAGACTGATATTCACAGGTGCCATGGGAGCAGTGCGAGTTAACAGGTAAGAAGGAACAAGGAAGAGTATTTATGTATTTCTTGATCAAGTCACAAAACTTGAATAGTATGATTATGATATATGTTTTAAGTTTTTGCTTATAACATAATAAACCAATTTAAAACCACCTCAATATAGTTATATAATGCCAAAGCAAAGATAAGCATCAAATTACATTGAAGAACACTGAGACTCTGAACTGACTCTCTCCTCACGCCTCCTCCAGATATAGCATCGTATCCACAGACGAAGAAGCCTTGAAGATCTCCACCCTGGGTCTCCACAATGGCCACGGGCCACTGACGCAGCACACAGTTGGTGGGGTCCAACTGGGGGGCGGGGGAGCAGGAGAAGTTGGATGTCTAGGGAGTGAAGAGGGAGGAGGAGGAGGAGGAGGAGGAGGTGCATTAACACTGAGAGTGAACAGTGAACCGATCGCCCACAACGGCCGTCGTACCTCTCCCTCATGTCGCCTGGGCCTGGATCTGGGCCCCAACCAGTTGCGCAGCCGCTTTGTGAAGAAGAATGGCCAGTGCAACGTGGTGTTCAACAATATGGAAGACAAGTCACAACGCTACCTTGCTGATATCTTCACCACTTGCGTGGACATCCGCTGGCGCTACATGCTGCTGATATTTACCACCACCTTCCTGCTGTCCTGGCTACTGTTTGGCCTGGTGTTCTGGAGCGTGGCCCTGGTCCATGGTGACTTTGACCTCCGAACCCCACTGGGGGAAGGGGAGACTCTAGGGATCCTGGAAGGGGAAGGGGAGGAGTGGAAGCCATGCATCCTCAATGTCCAGGGCTTCCTTGGAGCTTTCCTCTTCTCCATAGAGACCCAGACTACCATCGGATACGGTTTTCGCTGCGTCACAGAGGAGTGCCCCATCGCCGTGGTGACAGTGGTGGTCCAGTCCATTGTAGGATGCATCATCGACTCCTTTATGATTGGCACCATAATGGCCAAAATGGTGAGGCCCAAGAAGCGAGCCCAGACTCTGCTGTTCTCTCATAATGCTGTCATTGCTCTGCGTGATGGTAAACTGTGCCTGATGTGGCGCCTGGGGAACATGCGCAAGAGCCACATCGTTGAGGCCCACGTGCGCGCCCAGCTCATGAGGTCGCACGTGACCACAGAGGGGGAGTATCTTCCTCTAGACCAGACAGACATCGACGTGGGTTACGATGATGGCTTGGACCGGCTATTCCTGGTCTCGCCGTTGGTGGTGGTCCACGAGATCGGTGAGAGTAGCCCTCTGTACAGATTGAGCTGCGCTGACCTGCAGAAGGCAGAGTTTGAGATCGTGGTGATCCTGGAGGGGATGGTGGAGGCCACGGCCATGACCACCCAGGCCCGCAGCTCCTACCTGGCCAGAGAGATCTTGTGGGGCCACCGTTTTGAGCCTGTTGTGTTCGAGAAGGGTGACCGCTACCAGGTGGACTATTCACGCTTCCACAAAACCTATGCGGTGCCATCCACGCCCCGATGCAGCGCTAAGGAGCTAAGCGAGATGGACGGAGGAGGGGGGCGTTCCTCGTCCTCTGCTTCCACCTACTCCCGGTCCCCGTCTCCGTTTGGCCCCCGGGCGACCCGCCGCCTCTTAGCCTCGCACTCCCCCAGCGCCTTCTGCTATGAAAATGAGGTGGCCTTGTGCTGTGGGGAGGAGGAGGAGGAAGAGGAGAAGGAGGGCAAGGAGGTGGTGAAAAACAGGGATAGGGAGATAGGGAACCTGAGTGGTAGGGACGACGAGAGAGAGGACATTCACTTGGGATTCAACGAGATCCGAGTGGAGGAACAGACGGTAGAGATGCTGTGTGTTTTGGACATAGAGAGCCATAGACTCACTGTAGACTTTGACAGGCTGCAGCCAGCCCTACCTTTGTACATCAGCAGGGAGTCTGGCGTTTAAGGCCACTCCATGGTTAATGTCTGGAATGAACAATGTGCCCTTTCATTTGTTTTCTCTGCTTGTCTGTATGCATCCAACCAAAGTACCGTGAAAAGTCAAATGAATTACAGGATCCAAATTATAGGTGTTGTGGAAAGAGAAAGGGAACTATGCAGTTTTACACAATCTGCAAAGATCGAGATTGTTATGGTTTGAGGTGTTTTTCATTATAATATGTATCAGTAGCCTATAAAGCGCACAAACTCGTTTTTTTTTTGTTTTTTTGTTAACCTCATCAGATAACCTGTTGATCAGATGGAGCTTTCTCTGAAATCTTGAAGTGTTATTGTAATAAATACTGTATAATGAAGATGAAGATATAATGTATTGTTTTATTCAACATGATGTATATGATCTACAATTTTTTTTTTTTTTTTTTTTTTAATCTCCATTAGATCATTTTGTAGATATAATGTACTTTTTAAAATAACATTAACACAAATGTATTTTTAAAATCCAGATAAATAAAAGAGTATAGATTCCTTTAAAAGAAGATATAAGAATATTTGAATGAATGAATGCTTGCCAATGTATACCAATTATTTTCTCAATGTAAAAACAAAAACACCAAAAAAAACTATTTCTGTATTTAAAACCAATGGCCATTCTGTCTTCCTGCTTGAAGTGTTTTACTGTTAAGGTTCGAATGAGCTCTGTCCAAAATATTGTTAATAAATCCTAGGAAATAAGGGATGAAAATGTGATGAAAAAGCCAGAACACTGATATGACTTAAAGAGTTTGTCAAACTAACATATAAAGTTGAAGAAGAACAAGCACTTTATTCTGTCTATTTTATCATAAGATATCCATAGATACTTTGTGATCATTTGGTGTTTTGTATGAATAAAACATCAAAATAAACCAAAATAAACCAGCAGACTTTGCTGTTCCATTTGACTTTCCACCGGCTCTCTCATGTTCATTTCCTTTCTTACCACTGGTTTAAGGTCAAATGTCAACTCTCCCCATGCTGATGACCACCTGTCTCCGATCACCCAGGGTGAAATCTCTCTCAACACATTGGCCAGCTTGATTTTGGCATAAGACAGAGAAGGTCGCTCTATTCCGGTGACAAGGACAAAATCTAAATACTACATCCGGATGATGAGCTTATGAATCCACCTTCTTGGACCAAAACTGAATGGGGGTTCTTACAGTTTTTCTCAATTGCTTTGGTGCATTTCTCTGATCAGAATTAAAGTTCTCATAACAGTTAGTGCATTTATCAAAACAATTAGTACAAACTGCAAAACCTAGGTGATAACCTGCAGAAGCGTGTCACTTGCTCAAAATGGATAATTCATTCCTCAAAAGCAAGTATTCATGTCAATGAAAGTGTCACTGTCATAAAAATGAAAAGTCCTGACACCATTGTTTATGAACAAGATAGTCAAATGGCTTTGCCATGTTTTCGTTATGACAGTTCACTCTGTAAGTGTTTTCCAATGCAAAAAAAGTCAGATCTTGGTGACACTTTCTGAAAATGCTCAAGACAGCACTATACACTATTTTCACAGCCATTTGAAATCTACAGTTACACATTGCTGTATTTAGTGAGGTAAATTAGTACAAGACACGTATGTTTCACATTTTTACTGCATATGCTCTTGCAATTTTAATTTGTTCACAGCATTGTGCAAAAGAAAAATACAAACTAATTTACAACAAACATAAGAAACACCCTTTGGCCTTTGGGTAGAGCTGTGCACAACTGTAAACAATATTGCAGTACATATTGGAACTGAATTGGAACATACAACATACACAGTACTGTAAATAATTCATTCACATCCAGACGTTCCTGTCTGTCTGGCTATTGGATTCAGGAATGGGGAGTAGGGAGGGAGATATTCCACCAGCATCCTTTCATGTGCTGCAAACCACTGTGTGACCAAAATTGCGTAGTGAAAACGCACATTATCCCATACAACAACGTACTTGGTCAGATGGTCGCCATTTAGACCCCTCTCATTCTCAGGGATTATGTCCCTGTAAAGAGTGTCTAAAAAAGTCAGCAGATGTTGTGTGTTGTATGGACCAATGCGGGTCATATGGGTGAGGACGCCGTTTTCTGATATGGCTGCACACATTGTAATATTCCCTCCTCGTTGGCCTGGGACATCCAATCCCAGTGTCCAATGCGATTCCTTCCACGCCTTCTACCTTTTGCCAGATTGAAACCCGCCTCATCAACATATATGAATGTGTGCAGCGATTCCCTGGCATCCAGCTCCATTCAGGAAAAAAATTATAAAGAAATGTATAAAATTTGCTTGACAGATTTTGACAACTAGTTCAACATATTTGTATGTAATGACTCAAGCAATGAAATGAGGACTATTAGTTTTATAGGGAATGACTATTCAGCAGTCATAAGTATAGTTCATTTTGACTGACATGACCTAAGCAAATGATAATGTTATAAAACAGCAGAGAATTGTATGAAAGCAATTGATGCATGTCCAAAAGCATTTGCAATTTGTTCGGAGGAATGAGAAACTGCTACTATGATGTGCACAAATTACAAAATGTTGTGGAGGTTGAACTAACAGTTATGAGAACTTTAATTCTGATCAGAGAAATGCACCAAAGCAATTGAGAAAAACTGTAACAGTGCAAAACTGTAATAATCCGGGAGGAACGGTTTAAATTCTGGCCATGTGCACCTACTGGTATGTCCCTGTCAGTGAAGGACAGATAGAAATAGATGAGATGTAGTCTGGTGAGAGAGACAGAGCAAGGGCACTCTGAGCTAGGGAGGCACAGGAGGGACTGGAGGGCACTGGGCGAGGAAGAGAGAGAGAGACTGAGTGAGAGAGAGAGAGCTACCTGATACTGAGATATTATTATAGGATGGCCGCGCACTTACCAGAACGACCACCAGGAGGCACCCAAGGCCATATCAATGTGAGAAGGCAGAGGTGATGGTGTGTCTCTCAGTTGTTAGAGCGCCCTCAAGTGGTGGATCAGTCGGCATTCCTTTCTGACTAACTCACTTATCAGATAATATCTCAATCAATGTCATATTCTAAATCCAAACAGCTTTTAGTGAAGCTGAAGTTGTAGTTGTAGTATATAATAAATTGTATATTTTGTACATGATGTAGGATCTCTGAGATAGCAGTGTCACAAAGAGTGTGGGCCTAGCGGCAGGTGGTTCCAGAAGGCACTGTTGAGCTCCCTTCAGGTGTTGTGGGTCTAGCCCAGTGAGAGCTGTGATGGGAGGTGCCCACTCCCCCCCCCCCCCCCCCCACCCCCCCTCAGATTCATATCATTCACCCGTTTCTCTCTATATTACACTCATGTTCT
>NC_140171.1:44895550-45103050 GCF_963971535.1 Notolepis coatsorum
AAAATCCCTCTCTCTCTCTCTTGCTCTCACCCTTTTTCCTAAATTTCATTATCCTCTCTCTCTTTTTCAGTACTAGAGCTGTTTCCATCTCTCCCTCCCAATCTCTCCTCCACCCATCTTTCCTCCCTCCCTCCTTCCCTCCCTCCCTCTATCTCACTCCTTCTCTCCCAGTCAAGACGCGGTAGCTGTGGCGAGTGCAGAGAGATGCGGACACAGCAGAGGCTGAACAATAGACCATTCATGATGCTCTGCAATGCAATGATGATCTTGCCCCCACCCACCCACCACCCCACCCCCATCCTCCGCCAGCCTCCACAGCTGCACAGGAATGTGGTCCAACAAGTTGCCCCCCTCCCCACCACCAGCACCACCAACACCGCCTCACCAGTACCACCACACCATCACAACCGAAGCCAACCCATCCACAACCCCCTTCCCCAAATAAAAAGACGAAGGAGGCGAGAAATGAAGAAGGGGGGAAACTGTGGAGACGGAACACAAAGAGAGGATTCATGGTTGGTCACAGACACTCTGGAGAGAGAAAAAAGACGGGGACCCATTTAAGTGTGGCGCAGCTGTGCTAATTCATTGGGCGAACTGAGAATGGGCGAGGAGGAGAGACAAAGGTCAGATAGCAGAATCTTTTTTTATTCATCCCTACAGGCGGTGGCTCGCTAAATCATAACCGTTGACCATCAATCACGGCCACTAATAAAAATGCAAACGATGGACAAGTCAAGTGGGAGTATTCTGGAAATGTCACAAAGCACCTGCACCACTTGGTATCGTAACGCTCCGTTTCTTGTATGCTAATATACACACAAAAACTCAGATGGTGAGCAGACATGTTAAACCCAAGCAACATGCCATGGCAAAAGTATGTCTATGACCCATTTATATGTTATAGCAGGAATTCTCTCCAATGGACCCAAACTGAGTGAGTACAGGAAAACCACCTGATACCAGTCATAAGCTCCAACCCAGACCTTCAGAAACAATGTTTTACAAAATTATAGTTGCTTTTCATCCATTTTACATTTCCTTCTTTCTCACCCGAAACACTAAGATGGCGCCCAGTCCAGGCTGTTCAGTGTGATCCATGGCCATTACAACCACCCCTGACCCATAAAGCCCTGGATAACACATGAGCCCTCTCCATTTTCAAAGCATGAAGAGGAGCAACAGCATATTTTCACAGGGGTTGGTGGCTTCTGATGTCACTGCATAGGTCTAATTATAAGTGATGAGAATTGATTCCCGAACGTTATTAATAAGAGGTTTGAGCGTAAATACAACATTTGTGAGTCATACACGGTTGAGCATCATTAATATTCTGTGGAGAGCTTGGAAATTCCCGCAAGTCGACCTCACCCCATGCTGACACAAACCACGAGAAGCATAATGGATTTGTGATTATACACACATACTGTATCAATCCGCTGTTAGCTGTAAAATGGAGATCCAAAGCTAAAGTTAAATATATATATATATATATATGTGTGAGTGTGTGTGTGTGTGTGTGTGTGTGTGTGTGTGTGTGTGTGTGTGTGTGTGTGTGTGTGTGTGTGTGTGTGTGTGTGTGTGTGTGTGTGTGTGTGTATGTGTGTGTGTGTGTGTGTGTGTGTGTGTGTGTGTGTGTGTGTGTGTGTGCAGATAGAGAGAGAGAGAGATTTTTAGAATGCGTGTCTACCAAGGCTGACAGATGCACAATTGCATGTGACACTAGAGACAAATATGCTAATGTCCCCAATTTATGTCATTCCTGACATATACTTTCAGACCCTGTTATTGAGTTCGTCATCATTTGGGATAAATGCCAGCATTCATTTCTATCCAATGTGCCCATGCCCCATTGACATGGGAATGAATGCTTTTTTCCCAATTATACAACAGTTTAATGCAGAATGTGACCCTGCCTGTGAATATTTGACCACTGTGCATGATTCCGTTATCTGCATCCCTCTCTCCATCTCTACCGCCATTGTTAGATTTCAGGAATTTCCCTGAGGAGTTGTCCATGGAATTAGGCCAAAGCAAAAGGGCAACATTCTCCCTCTCTCTCTCTCTCTTCAATCATTTGACAGTCAGCGTACCTCCTTCCGAGAAGAAAAACCACCTCTCTTTATTCCAATTATTTTCGGCTTTCAAGCAATACTATAATCATTAGAACTGTTGTGCTGCGCAGTTGCGATCGACTTTTGAAGAATGGTGGCAGAGAGCCGACCCCAAAAGAGTTGATTCTTCAACTCCTACAGTCCAGTGTTGACTCCTTTTTTGAGAGTCAAAATGCAAAAGAAACTACTCTTTCAACCCACACTATTTTAATATCAATGATAATCCTTGACTGGCCTGCATGGTGAAAACAATTGCTTCCAGAGGCTAGACATCATTATAACAATGGTCAAGTCAGCAACAGCTCCGTAACATAATGGCCATTATGTGCCCGCACTTCAAACATCGGAGTAGAGGAGTCGACTCTCCTCAACTGCAATGGAATCGGAGTCGCAGTCGAATTGTGCACCACGACCGAAGAACACAGACGAGAGACAAAATGGCCGTCCCATCATGTGTATACCTGAGGGGTGACCCTTTGACCTTTCTGCAGATCATGAGTTATCCTGTTGCCCCCCCTGCCCCCAACTCCCCCCAGCAGCAGCAGGAAGGAGGCTCTTGTGACACAGCGGTCTAAGCAGCTATAGAGGGGCACATTACTGCAGTCACATGGCAGGTTAGCACAGGGGATGTATGTCTCTGGTTAATGAGACCATGTGAGCTCTATTTTCCAAACAGTTACAGCTGCCCTCGGGGCCCGGATGGCCTCAGAGAGGAGAAAGGAGATAGTTGAAAATGTACGAGTTAGAAATGGAAAGTGAGTGGGTAAAGTTTATGAAGATACGGTTTAATATGAGACTGGGTTACTACAGGACTTAGAGGCACTTGAGAATGTGCTTTTTTTGGTTACAATGGAAAATTAAGTTCTAAGAAACTCTGAGGCATTTATAATAAAAAAAATAATGATAGTATAACAACAATACTAATAATAATACAATTATGCTGTTGTTTTAAACCGTTGGGCTTTTTGTAAAATATTGAAGTAGGCACAATTCAATATTTATGATAAGAATAAAAGTAGACTAAATGTGATAGAGGGGCATACCCTTCACTTAATTTATAGAGTTGCACCAATTGCAATTTTATTTTTTCTGATTACAGATTTTCTTTTTAAATGTCTGACCTACCAATTCAGATTTTGGCCATACTGGTTTTCTTTCTAGAACTATAATCGACAGCATACACAAACATTGTTGTAGCTTTCCATCAATAGAAACTGTAATTGTATGTTCATAATACAACATTGACTATAACTTTTACATTTCCAAAAGGGCCTTCTCTCACTCTCACTCAAACATGTTGTGACTGTGAGTGTATGTGTGTGTGACGTTACTGTCTGTGCCATTGTATGTGTGCAACGTATACACAAATGTAACAGTACTATATACCTGTATGTCATGTATGTCCCTATATAAATGTCATGATGTCATGTATGTTGTGTATGTCATTATGAATTGAAAATGGGGGACCCTGATGTAAACAAGACAAACATCTTTCTCTGGTCTGCATCCCCCAAGCCGTACTGTATATTGTACCCATTCTGCAATCTGATAAAGTTTTCATTCATTCATCATTCAACGTGAACCATCGTGTGGCGCATGCGTGTAAACTTTACCGGCACAGAGACTGATCGTCCGTCATCAGTCATAGCCGATCGATCGGTGCATCTCTATTAAGTATAGGCTGGGGGTAAAAAATAGGCTGCTCAGGTATTTGCTATATAGCCCATGCAGGCTGGGTCGGGACCGCTAATGTGAACATGTTGTCACTAGAAAACATCCTAATCATAGAATTGTAATAATATTCAATTGTTATTTTGAAATAAGAACTACTGCCAATCTGCACGTTTGGACATGCAGCCATGCAGCCATGTGTCTTTAGTTCACCAGGTCAAAATAACGGTTGGGTTTCATACAATAAACAGAAACATCCTATAATTTGAAAAAAGCACAATGTCATGTATTTAAATATTGTGGTCACAGGAATTTTCTGACCATAATAGCCTATGGGTCAACCCGAGAGCATAGGCCTATAGCATTATGTTACAATTTAGTCCATGTTCCACCCCACACCCAACCTCCTCCAATGTACAGTTTCTTCCCCCTCAAATACTCTTTTTAAACTCTTTAAACAGTACTGTATATATATCTGTAGATCTGGTATGCCAATGTCTAGATTTAACAGTACTGTCTATCTGTATGTCATGTATGTCATGTTATGATGAATTGAAAATGGGGGACCCTGATGTAAACAAGACGAAAGTCTTTCTCTGGTCTGCATCCCCTTAACAATTGTGTGTATTGAGCTGTACTGTACTGTACCCATTCTGCAATCTGTTAATACAATTTTCAATCAATCAATCAATTCGAAGCATTCACGCCATATTCACACCTCTTTCAGACTCAGTTAAAGGGGCACTTCACAAAAAAAGTTGATTTATTTTGCACATAATCTACCCCACATAACCCCAAACTCTAAGCAGTTTTACAAATGCATTTAGTTTGACAGTTATCAAAAGTTAATGAGTATATAGGTCCAACAGTCCTCAGATGACATCACTGGAGGACATATCTAAACTCATTAACTCTCAGTAACTGTCAACCAGTGTCTGTGTACAAAACTGTTCAGAGTTTGGGGATATGTGTGAGATTACATGTGCAAAATAAATCGGCATTGTTTTTTTAGTTTTTAAGTGCCCCTTTAAGTTAAAGCTATAGGGTTTGTGGACCATGTCATGCCTCCTCTAATGGCTTTTAAAGTCATGGTTTGATTATCATGTAGGCCTTATCACGTTTTATTTGCTATCGGCCTATCTTCTGGTAACTGCAAGTTATCTCATAGCCTAAATGGGAGTAACATTGTTTATTTATTTGTGGTAAAAAGTGAAAATAGTAATCTATAGAATAAAAATTGCTTAGTTATACACTAAACTGTTAGCCTATAATCCACTCAGCTCAGTAACAATTGCAATGTGGAGGACGTTCTAAAAAATCCATCCATTTATAAATTCTCCGATTAGGATTTTACAAATGATGTTGATTTAATTATTTCTCGGCCCACCAATAATAATGCTAACTTTTCTTAATGTCAAAATCGAGTAAGAAAAAAGCTAGAATAAAGACAGATAATGTGTAGACATGATAAAGGAATAGCTATCCCATAGGCCTGTATACTTCTTAATTGTTAAGACGCTTTTACCCCCTTTTCTTAGTTTTCTTTCCCTTTTATTTTATTCGTTATTGAAGTATACACTATACACTAACATGGAACGTTACTATATATGTAAATTCGATACAGCTTGGAAAAACGGACATTGAATGTCACATTCGGACAAAAACAATGTAGGCTGTAGTGTACACCGATTTTCCCTCCCCGGTAAGCCATATAGTTTACGTGCACTTTTCATATTTCGAACATTAATTCATGGAATAATCCAAAAAACAAGAAAGCTCACGTAATAACACGTTGCGACACGTAAGTAATTCGACAAATATAGAGCAAGATATTAGTTATTAGTCATTTATAATTCCAGCTGAAAACGTGGACGTCTCCGTATGTTTTTTATAAATAACTGACCAAAATATTCATTTGGTCAGTATCCTATAGCTAATCGGCTATACGTGATTTGATGAGAAATTAAGGCTGAAAAAAATATTGCTCCTTTACTGTGAGTCTGTAGAAAATGTGATGCTGTCTATAAATATTGTTAAATTGGTTGCTATGTATTCACAACTCTCCATTATGTCCTATTGTAGCCCATACAATAAATTCTGAGAAATATGTAATGCATCTAAATAATGTAGTTGTCTTTTCAATCTCAACATTTTAATGTTATATACTTGCATCTCATGCCTTCTAGCTCAAGTGATCTTCTTTCAAATGTTTTCCACAAAATGTTTTTTTTCGTTTGCATTTAACAACAATTTAAAATACATCTATGTTAGCTTAAATACTTGTTCAGTTTACACATAATTGATTGAGGATGCATTTCCACTATATTCAAAACAGCAATTTGCTCTCACTGAGCAGAAGAGATTCCCTGGAGGCCAGTTTCTCATATCAACAACAGACGAGCACTCCATTAAAGTGGTAAAGCACTCCATTAAAGTGGTAAACTGCTGTCCATTACAGTGGTAAACTGCTGTCCATTACAGTGGTAAACTGCTGTCCGCATGAAACCACAACTCAATGTACGTTCCATAATTTTGCCCATACAAAACCTGCAAAACATTACACACATTTTAACACTCTCTCTATTTCCCTCCATACCTGTACTCAGTGCACAAACAGACAAAACACTCACATCAAGGCCACCACAAGGCCTTATAGGATCCAAGTTGGTTAGTCGGGGTGCACATTATGTCCCCCCCTCCCCATCACCAAAACCAGACCCTCACACACCTTGCGTACTACCAAAGACCAAAATCCAGGCATTGGGAGGGGGTATTCAGAAATGTTTTAAAGCGGATGGAAAAATAGAAAGAGATAGATCCATGTGTGTCCCGTCCCGTCCAGAGTATTTTCTATGTGTGTGCACTAGTGTGTCTGTGCTCTAACATAAGGAGAGAAAGACACACATCTCTCTCTGTTATCAATTTTTTCCAAGTTTGCAGCACAAAACTGCTTTTTGTTCCCCCATTTTTTTCTCCATTTACGAGGGTTAATGGAGAGAGAGTTGGGCGTTTGATCACATGGTTACTATTCACCTGAGATGGAAACAAAGAGTGCAAAGAAAGAGAGGAGAGAGAGGCAGAAAACTGAGACAGAGATTCAACATGAGAGGCAAAGGGGATACACAGGGGCTATTGTTGTATTGTGTGTGTGTGCGTGTGTGTGTGTGTGTGTGTGTGTGTGTGTGTGTGTGTGTGTGTGTGCGTGTGTGTGCGTGTGCGTGCGTGCGTGCGTGTGTGTGTGTATTTGTGTGTGTGTGGTGTGTGTGATGCTAAAAAGCATCTCCCTTCATTCCTTAACAAATGTGTGTACAAATTGACTGTAAAGTGTGCCATATAGTGAAAACCCTGACATTTTCAGTCTTACTGTATCAACAACATGGCACAAATCTTTAAGTATTTTCTACATGAAGCATTTCGGCATTGTATTTTTGAGTGAGGAGATTGTTAGTTCAAGGCTGTGCTGCATGTGTAAAAAGTGGACATGGTAAATGTTGAATTCAGCATAACTCTTTATATTAAACTATAATCGCAGTTTTCAATAAATATTTGAATTCTGATATAAAAAAAAGCATACCAGCACCACGTGTACCAAGCAGAGTTATTAATTGTATTAAAGGTCTTCATTTGAAATAGTTAGTGGAGAACTTCAAAGTGAGAAAGTGTTAAGAACTGTCCTTTGATCTCAGTTATAAAAAAAATTAAGAATCCTAATGTCTATTTATAGAAATTTGTTTTGGCATTTGTTTTCCATTATTATATAGGATTAATTGAAGTCCCTACTTGGCTATGATACAGGATAACAATTTTCCTAAATAATATAAATATAATCCTGAAAATCTGAGAGAAACGAACTATACTTTTGTTTATGTAACAAAAATAGCATAGTGGACAAACTATTAAACATGAATCAACATGTCATCACCAGCTATACTACACCAAAACTATACCTTCACATCCTGCTATTTTAGAAATGTCGCATAATTTGACCACAAATAACTCTTCTCATAATTGTTTATTTATTTTATACATGTCAACACGTTCAACAAAGCTGGCCTTATTTTGGTTCTAAATGGGTGCACTGTAAAGTCACTTAAACCACTCCGATGTAAAATCTCACCTCTTTTCATTGGAAATATTCATGGTGACGGACGGGCAGGCATTAACAGTATTCCTCTTGGCCAGTCAGAAACGAGGAGAATATTGGACGGCCAATGCAAGTTCAGCTGTGCGCAAGAGGGGTGGCACCGTGACTGTGTGTTGGAATGCTGCCTCTTTGGGAATGTTTTCCACTTTCAATCACTTTTTTTTTCTCGTTCCCTCTCACAACGGCGCTCTTTAAGCTCCGGTGTGCGACACAGAGCAGCCATTCATCGCAGGGCGAAGCGAACGAGGGGGCAGGGGACGAGGAGCCAGCGTCACAGCGTTCTACAGTGGGCCACACGGACTCCTGCATGTTAAACCACTGGAAATCTAAATAGGTAAGTTATGTATTTTGTATTTATTTTAATTTAATTTTACATTTAAAAACGAAATACGACGTATAAACAATTGGCGATTACTCTGCTTATAGGCCTCAACTAACTTGACATTCTTAGACCAAACGTATAGCCTATAGGCTAATTCTTTCGTTTTAATAGGATTTGTTGTATCAATAAGCAGAGCCTTTCCTTGGCGGGTAAAATATACTTTTTTAGATTTGCTCTATAAGCCAAGATATATGTGTCATACAAATTCACATTTTAAACAGAAAATGTTCGAGAATGGCCACCTGCCCGCACGCAACAGACCTTATAGGCCTAAACTAGGACCTAGCACTTATTTTTATTAATTTTTTATAATCGAATGACAATTATAATTAATCTTGTTCATTAAATGTTTCTCTATAATCGAATGATGTAAGTCCTAAACTTTACCCCGATTTCAGGTGAGACGAAACCACCAGTGAAAGGATCCTTGTGGTGAAACGGATTGCCAAATTACACGGGCCAACGGTGGAAAGGCTTTTGGAACATTTTTACGCACAAGTATGGGTTTGTCTTGGAATAATTTACAGTGAAGGAGATCGCAATAAACTCGAAGCATACTGCTCAACCATAACTTGTTATTATCATCCAACAACTTTTGATTTTTTTTTAATATTGACTGAATAAGAATGTCTGGCGAGGAGCACAGCATGTCCGAGGCAGAGTTGAGTCCAGGGGGCTCAGATGACGGTCACTCGCTTTCACCGACGCACTCCGGTGCGACAGGTGGCCGAGATTCGCCTCTCATCGGCCCGTCGCAGCAGTTGACAACACTATGTGGCGCGGAGGGAGGCGGAGAAGATGACGGGACTAGAATTGTAGCCAAATCAGAAGAGGACGACGACCGTTTCCCCATTGGCATCCGCGAGGCAGTTAGTCAGGTGCTTGACGGATATGACTGGACGCTCGTGCCCATGCCGGTACGTGTCAACAACGGGAGCAAGAGCAAGCCGCACGTCAAGAGGCCCATGAATGCCTTCATGGTGTGGGCGCAGGCCGCGCGCCGGAAACTGGCGGATCAGTACCCCCACCTGCATAATGCGGAACTCAGCAAAACACTCGGCAAACTGTGGAGGTAGGCTATGTATGGGGGATTGTATCCCTTAAAAATACTTAGGCCTAAAACTCGTAAAGTTGTTGTGAAGTGTGTGCGTAATGACGCTTTTACGCATGATGGATATGTACAGAAAATACGCATTTTATGCATATTCTGATAAAAATCCTTCCACACCAATATAGCTGGAATGAATAGCCTTAAAGCCCATAATTCATTTAATATTTTTTCTGTCCCTAGGCTGCTGAACGAGAGCGACAAGAGACCATTCATCGAGGAGGCGGAGCGGCTCAGGAAGCAGCACAAGAAGGACTACCCTGAGTATAAGTACCAGCCCCGGAGACGCAAGAATGGCAAACTAGGGGCTTCAGGTGATCCTGAAAACCCGGGCGAAGGGGAGGCCAGCCACTCCCAGTCCCACTACAAGACCCTCCACCTGGAACACAATGGAGGGGCTGGGTCCCCCCTGGGTGACCTCCACCACCACCACCACCATCACCACCCTGCTGGTAGGTAGCCCAGGGGTACCCCTTTGGTCCTTCATATTGTTTCTGACTGCAGTCCTCAGTACTGAATCAGCCATGTTATTAATAATGATTCATGATTATTCAAACAATGTAAATTTCCAGGAGCTGCTGTCTTTTATGCAATGCCTCACTTGACCGGCTGTCCCTCTTTTCTCTCCCTATAGGTCAGGGTCACAGCCCACCTACACCCCCCACCACCCCAAAGACAGAGCTCCAGTCTGGGAAGCTGGCGGAGGCCAAGAGGGAGGGAGGCGGAGGAGGAGGTGGGGGATCAGGAGGCTCCAGAGGGGCCCTGGGGGTAGGAGCTGAGGGGGGGTCCGGTGGCCCCTCATCATCGAGTGCTAAACCCCACATAGATTTTGGGACCATGGACATTGGAGAGATCAGCCACGAGGTGATGTCCAACATCGAGCCCTTTGATGTGAACGAGTTTGATCAGTACCTTCCGCCAAACGGGCACCCCCAGAGTGGTACTGGTGCTTCTGTTGGGTCCTCCGCCACATCGTATGCCTACGCCCTGGCTGCTGCCAGTGGGCACTCTGCCTGGCTCTCCAAACAGCAGCAGCAGCAGGCTTCACCTTCCTCCTCAGACCCCACCAAGGCCCAGATCAAAAGCGAGTCGGTATCTGGGAGCCACTATGAGACCTCCTCCTCCCCCTCCTCTGGTACCCATGTGACCTACACGCCGCTCAGCCTCCCTCACTACGGCTCTGCCTTCCCCTCTCTGGCCTCCAGGGCTCAGTTTGAGTATGGAGAACACCAGGCCCCTGGGGCCTACTACACCCACTCCAGCCAGGCCCCAGGGCTGTACTCAGCCTTCTCCTACATGGGCCCCACACAGAGGCCCCTGTATACCACCATAGGAGACCCGTCCAGTGTGGCTCCCTCTCACAGCCCCACACACTGGGAGCAGCCTGTCTACACCACACTCACAAGACCCTGAGGGAGCCACGCAGAGGAGAGAGAAATATGGGAAGCGTGTGAATGTGTGTGCAGCGTGTGTGTTTTTGTGTGAGTGTGTATGTGTATGTGATGTATTTCTATGTGTGTGTGTCTGTGCGCGCGCGTGTGTGCTGGTGCCATAATAATGTTCAATTGGACATTTGTACATGTTTAGCCAATGTAATGCAAGATGTGTCGATGGGCCTTTCTAAATAGTATACTGAAAATATTCACAAACAATACAAACTGAGAATCAATGGTTTATAGCCAATCAAAATAAATAAACCCTCACAAACATGTGCCATTTTAAGTGTATACGTGGGGATGTACAGCAAGTGTGTATATGAGAGGCAGGTATGAGAGATTTTGCATGTTGAAACTGAACAGATGTTGGCTTGATAATGGACTATGATATGACCCAGTAGTGGGGGGAATTCTTTTTTAGACTAAAATAATCAGATTATATTAACCAAACTAAAGGAAATGTTTTTGACGTCATAGTGTTATTTTATATGAGTAGCAAGTTTATTATTGTTGTTGACATTTTAGGGTGTAACTGTTTTGTGACTGATTTGATATTACACTCAAGCATCTGCACCACTGCTTTTGGGGGATAAGTGTTCTAGCTCAAAATTTGTTCAGTGAGTCTGTTGGAATGGCCAGATAAGGATAGTTGTAACTCAGCTTACTTCTTTATCTTTAGATAATTTAGTCTGCATCTCTTTATGGGGAAAAAAAGGAAAAAGAGAGGGAAAGACAACTCTTAAAGAGACATTTCAGCTTGTATACATATCGCTCAGTTTGGAAATATATTACCTCGACTCTATTCATATTGTGCCAATAGTAATAGAGAAATAGTATCCTCAGTACCTGATCGGATAACGTTGATGGTATTAAAGATTTCCTTCAGTTTAGTCACTGGACTTTTTTTTATTTATGCTTTTGTCTGTATACCTCTTTTGTTGCATTACATTTATTTTGTCCAATTAGTGAGGTAAAATCGTATTTGTACAAACAAAGTCTCAACCAAATCTTTTGAGATAATTGACCAGCTTTAGGTCCTTCTTAGGGATTAGAATCACATGTATTAACAGTTGTGAACCAACATGTAGGCCAAAAGCGTGTTTTCCTCTGCAGCTTTTCCCACATTGTTTTAAAAAAAATCCCCTTTTCTCTTCAGCAATGTGAATAATGGTCATTACCACATGCTTTATCTACATTATATGATGCATACTGTATCACGTCATACTGACTCTCTTGCCTTGTAGTTATTCTTACGTTAGTATAATAATGCATTGTGTGTGTGTCATATCTTTTGCTCTTTTCAGTTTTGTATAATTCTGGATAGTTTTGTAAAGTGTGTTTGCTATACATTGGCTGAGTATTTTTTGCTTCCTTACAAGAAAAAGCGATGTTGAAATATTATTGATGTTGTCATCTATTAAATCATTTTATTTATAAAAAGAAAAAAAACACTGTAAAATCAGTAATTATTTCATAGTAGTCCACAATATTATCACTATAGGTGATATAATAAGCGAATAAAGGCGGCATGAAATCTAAAAACAAATACTGCTGACATGTGAACTGTAATAACTATGATCAATGTCCCACCTAAGCTAAGCTGTTTAGTTTGTGTTTGTGTGTTTGGTAGGCTAAAATTGACTACTAATTCCCTGCATTTAATCAGCTGGGGCTGCATGTTACAGAACCAGACAAAGAGAGCCATTCAGTATGAGAGAGAGAGAGAGAGAGAGAGAGAGAGAGAGAGAGAGAGAGAGAGAGAGAGAGAGAGAGAGAGAGAGAGAGAGAGAGAGAGAGAGAGAGAGAGAGAGAGAGAGAGAGAGAGAGAGAGAGAGAGAGGGAGCATGGGGTAAAAGGTAAAATGACCAGAGGCAGGCCAATTGCAGTAACTAGTAAACATTTAGACTTTTATACATGACCCTCCTTCTCTTTATTTTCTCCACCTCAGTAACTACAGTAGTAAACACTTGGACTTTTATAAGTGAAACTCATTCTCTCTCTTCTCTCCACCTCAGTAACTAGTAAACACTTGGACTTGTATAAGTGAAACTCATTCTCTCTCTTTTCTTCTCCACCTCAGTAACTAGTAAACACTTGGACTTTTGTACGTGACCCTCCTCTCTCTTCTCTTCTCCTCTCCACCTGAGGCATCCTCAGTCTGTTACTGTTACTGTACAGCTAATGAGAGCTGTCGTGGGGTTAACTGTCGGGACAAATTCACGAAAGGGGCATCTGAAATAGAGAGGCCACTTCCTAAGAATGGGAGTCGCTGGATATCTCATCTCAAAGAAAATGCTTTTGGAAATGTGAGTTCACACTTCACAGGCAGAGGGGGAAAGGACATTGCTCTAGTAGTCTACGAATGGGAAGAAGGAATTCACCAAAGAATCCGCAATTTCATAGTTGCTGGCTGCTATGAAGGAATGAAAAGGGTTGGAATCATGCCGGAAGTGTTGCATGGTCTATAGACCACTGCACTTCCGCGTTACATTGAGCTCATGGGAGAGAGAGCGGGTGGAGAAAATGAATGAATGTTGATGAGAGCCTTGACGTAAGTGGTTGTAGCTACGGCTGTGGGGGTGCTGGAGACATGATCCAATATAGTTTTTTATACGCCTGAGTCTCCTGAACACAGGGGACCAACCCCAAGGCTATCTGCACTTTCTCGGCTGAGCTATAGTCACTTTTCCACACCTACTCCTCAACTCCGCATGCGCAGATTGCCCACGGAGTCTCTCTGGATTGTCCAGAGATCTAAGTTTATCAATCTGTGCATGCAGAGTTGGGGACTAGGTGCGAAAAAGTTACTATAGCTTGGCAGAGAAAGTGCAGATCGACTTGGGATTGGTCTCTCCGTGTTCAGGAGACTCAGGCGTATAAAAGTCTATTGGATCATGTATCCATCACCCCCACAGCCGTAGCTGAAAACCACTTAATGTCAAGGCTCTCATCCACATTCATTCATTTTCTCCCCCCATTCTCTCTCTCCCATGAGCTCAATGTAACGCGGAAGTGCAGTGGTCTATAGACCACGCAACACTTCCGGTATTCTGAAATCATGGGAGAGAGAGCGGGGGGAGAAAATTAATATTACCCATCAGCACTGGCGGACTGGCGATCGCCCCCCCTGGTTGAAAAACGCACGCTAAAGTGCTCTTTTGAGTGGCGAAAAATGAGAGGGTGTGCCCTATTGGTGCTCTTCCAATGGTCTAATCTTGACCGTGTGCCCCACAGTTAAATAATGTCATGCAAAAGTGCCATTTTGAGTGGAAAATTTTTGAGGATGTGCCCTATTGGTGCCCCTCTAATGGTTAAATGTGACCATGTGCTCCCACAGTTGAAAACATCACACTAAAATGCCCGTTTGAGTGGCAAAAATTAGAGGACGTGCCCATTGGTGCCCTTCCAATGGTCTAAACTTGACCATGTGCCCCCACAGTTGAAAAACATCACGCAAAAGTACCCTTTTGAGTGAAAAAACTAGAGAATGTGCCCCTCCAATGGTCTAAATTTGACCATGTGCCCCCACAGTTGAAAACATCGCGCTAAATCTAAAGTGCCCTTTTGAGTGGAAAAACTAGAGGACGTGGTCATTGTGTTATAGTTTGTAAACAACCCCAACAGCACGGCACAGACAGGTAGTTCAGAGTTAGCCAAAAACCAGGGCGTATTTATTTCCAAAAACAGAGAAGAGCAAAAACAACAAAAAGCACAAGGGGAGAATGTCCTTGGGCAGAGTAGGCTCTGCGGCTCTGCAGCACGGCTCAGAGCAGAGACGGCACTGTGGCGTTGCGCCTCTGACTCTGCGGCTCTGCAGCTACTTGGACATCCACTCGGGGAGGAACAGAGAGAGAGAGAGAATGTCAACAAACGAGCGTATGGAATACGAGGCAGTCCAGTATTATTTAGCTGAGTCCAGTACTAACACAAGCGACACATCTTAAGTGTTTACCAAAACACACAAAAAACAGAAAGGTCCCGAGTCCAGGAAAATGCGAGGAAAAAACAGAGCATCCAAAAAAGTATGTTTCCAAAAACTCACCAAGGCGCAATTGCGCAAAGCGGTCTACGAGGCACAGATCCAACGGATGGCAGAGAGGAGCAAACAGCTGCGACTTCCAAAGACGTTCTGGAGAACAGACGGGGAACAACACGGGAGGAAACAAGCAGCAGCTAGTGGTAAGCCAAAATGACCGACACAAAACGTTCAGAACCCCAGAGTATATAAGGGCTCCACCGAGCTGATTTGAAACTCACTTCAGGTGCGTGAAGGTAATTGGTACCTGGAAGCGTGCGGTCTTGGACCAATCCTCACACATTGGTGCCCTTCCAATGGTCTAAACTTGACCATGTGCCCTGACGGTTAAATAATGTCACGCAAAAGTGTTAGCTACAACTCTGAGCAGCCCTGTCACTACAATATTCCATCCATTTAAGTTTTTTCAGTTTTAGACACATCCCCTCTTGAATGTTCAGATGCCAGAGGGCTTAATGCAGTCTGAGCTGTAACCCTGCATCCTATGAGGTAGGTAATACATCAAGCTTTCTTTGAAGTTGCAAAGATTGAGTTTGTTTTACCAATTATGCATTACTAAATATGTACACTGCAAGTGCTTTTATTGATGGCAGTATGTTTTAGCCTAGGCTAGCTGTATTACTACTGTAGCTAGCTAACTAAACAGGTATACTTGCTTAGCTGATTCTATGCTATCCTGTGTTCTCAATTTAGAAATAAAGTGTACAGATTTGTTTTTGTATTATTTGCACAAAATATATCCATAGCACTTTAAATGCAGTGTGAATTTCTTTTTAAAGCTAATTTAAGAGTGGTAGTAAACTTAAAAGTGGGTTTAGCTTTGGCCTATATTCTATGATTACAGAATGGAGAGAAATAAATCGGAAGAATATTAAAAAGCAGCTGAAAAATGCTGCGAGAGGCAGCTTCTCTTTGAAAAATTGGGTCCAAAGCAACAATAGTAAGGGAGGAGATAAGGATACAGGTATGTATTTGTAAGTCCTCACTACATAGTTTGGATTATAACTGAGAATCTGGTGCGAACATGGTCAATAATGCTTATTTTGGACAGAAAAATATGTCTTAAACATTTAAATTGACCAACCATAGACCCTTTTTATTCCAATCAAGGCAAGAGGGCTAGTGGTGGGTAGTGCTATATGACATATTATTTTATAATACAATTATAACATTGTAGGCTACAGTACGAATATTATATACAGTACAATTATATTAAAAAAACTAATATTATTTGCTCTACCTTAGATAAAGACAGTACAGACAATGAAGATGGAGATATTCAAGAGAGAAATGATGATATTAGGAAGAGAGATGGTGAAGAAGTGGAGGAAAGAGAAAATGCAGATGATTCTATGGAGAGAAATGGAGACGCGTTGGAGAAAAGCTGCGTGATTACCAAACCTAGCCGCATTTCTCGGAGACGCTCTCTGATTGGCACTGACTGACGCTCTCTGATTGAACACTGACGCGTTTGCCCAATCCGTGACGAGCTGTGTCTTTTCCCATTTCCACGTCAAACAGCCTGCAAACTACCTGGCGTTCTATCGCCATGCTCTAAGACAAACTCTAACCTTAAACAAATTTGAAGGGTGCCTAAGCTTAACCAGTGTAGAAACAGGCGTCGGCCAATCAGAGAGCGTCTCCGAGAAATGCGGCTAGGTTTGGTAATCACGCAGAAAAGCTACACGCATCCCGGAAGTGTTGCTGTGCCAAAAGAAAACTACATATCCCAGCAGGCACTTGTTCTAACGTCATTCCAAGGGCGCCAAATCGGCAAGCAGTAGACTAGACGGCAACATTCTCAAATCGTGAAATCCATTTGAACTAGTTTTGGTGAGTACTGTTGTTTTCATACGGATATCAAATATAGCTAGCTACTCACATGGCAGTTCAAGAGGGTGCTTTAATGCATCGTACATGAAACATTAACTCATGGTATGACGTACCTGACAAGGCTGACATCCCTTATATTTTGTAGCAAAAAGCCTCCAACGTTAAACGGCATTCGCGTTAAGAAGTTAACATTAGCCCTAGCCCCTTTCGTGATTGCTGTATTCAAAGCAATGCATCAGCAGTCACGAAAGGGGCTACATTAGCCCGTTTGCAGAGTGTTCGAGCTAACGTCTAACCTTGTGTGTTGTTGTGTGTGTCAGAGTTTATATGTATGAGTTAAAACATATAAATTATATTATTATGTTTTATATGTTTGTGTCAAAGAGTTATAATATATTTGTGTATGTATATGATGTGTTTTTGTTGGTGAGTGTGAGAGAAAAGTCTGCAGGCTTACTGCTTGCAATGCAATGAAGACCTGTATGATTAGTCTACTATTTGCACGTGATGCTGTGTGTGAAGCATGAATGTCTTCTTGTGCTTATGTTGCCCCAACACCACCAGATTTGGAACAGTGTAGCAACAAGCAACCATGGATCTCAGTGACTTCGAGACAGACAATTCAGTAAGCTGTCGCCTGGCCTCAGAAATCCCAGATGCCTGCAAGAGCGAGGACTGCTGCTTAGGCATCGATGAGGCAGGCAGGGGACCGGTGTTGGGTATGCTTGTTTAATGACTTTAAAACTGTTTCTCCAGATATCTACATTTTCATTTAACTAAAATGGAAGGGGTCTGTATCTGTTCGATTTTCTCGAACTTTATATCCGATCGACTTCACACTTGGTGAGTGTATCGCTGAGGGCCCAAGTGAACAGTAAACACTAGTAGATGTAAAATACATGTTAGCGAGCTGTTATTTAAACATAAATCCTTTTAATTTATCAGGTTAACCCCATATTATTCCATCAATCAATGATCAAACAATTCAAGTAAATAACAAAGAGAAATATCATCAAATACAAGCTATGACATTAACTTTGTTCAACACGTTTTTGTCACAGTCAAGAGGGGCAGAACTATGGTGCAACCAACAATTGTGAGCTGCTAAGAACATATGACAGATGTCGTTTTTTACAAAAACAAATGGCTGCACACAACCTTGCAGAGGCCATTAGGGGTGTAACGGTACACATATCCGTATTCCGTACTGAACTGTTTCAGTACTGGACCTTCGGTTCAGTACACACTGTGTACGGAACGAATGCAACGGTACGTTAACCAAAGTAGCGTGCAGAACTTTTTTTGCATGCAGAATTTAATTAAAAACTCCCAAGTTCGGGGCGCCCTCGTAGCGCACCGCATAGTGCCTCGCACACCTTACGCGGCCGTCCCGGGTTCGCCTCCCACTCCCGGCGATGATTTGTCGCATGTCCTCCCCACATCTTCTCCCGTTCTCCCTCTCCTTCTGAGACGCGTTACTAAGTGACGGCAGCAGCTCGTCACCCCTGACTCAAAGAGACCTACCGCATTACTAGCACTCTGTCATGGGCAGACAAGAATGCCAACCTTGAGCTCTGTGCAACTCTCTCTTGTCTGTCCCTCTTCCCCCCCAGAACAGGCCTGAGCTGTCATGTGAAATGTGTCTGTCCAAACACCTTCTGTGTGAAAGACTAAAACCACTTTACCTGAATTAAAAGGTGTTATACCTACGTACTTTACGTATTTATCCTGTTATAATCATAATGAGAACCAGTCATATCTTTCAGCCACAATAAAGCTAGCTTTCACTGATGCATCAACTTTTCTCTTCCTGGACATGTTGGAATCATTAATGAAGATATTTCTCTATTCGACTTGTTTGTGAAACCGCCATAGTTAAACAGTGACTGATGTACAGTACACTGCGATCTACACGGTGTCACTTCGTGGGTCACATAATCGACATGCATTGTTGGATATGTAGTTCATGGTCAATGCATGCTTTAAAGCAGCATAGACTTATTTGAAGACAATCATACAGATTTTAAGCTCTCGCGGCACAGACTTGTCTTTCTTGCCTGCAACTTAAAGTAATGGCTTTGCTTGTCCAAATGACAATACTGACCAAATTGAGATTTATTTTTCTCTTGTCCATTTATTTTGTTTGCTTTCTAATTTAAAATACAGTTTGAAACCGTCTGTACACAGTAGGCCAGGGGTGGCCAACCTGCGGCTCGCGAGCCGCATGTGGCTCTTCCATCCATAAAAAAAAAAAAAAATATATATATATATATATACCGGTGTGTATATAATATATATATTTTTTTTATGTCACTCATTCCATAAGGACGTAGAATAAACATTTACAGATATTTTTTGTAAATGGTTAATTTGCATGTTCTTGGTATCTGAATCTAGGGACATTATGGATATCAGGGAATGTATTCCCAGTGTCATAAATAGTGTGTCTGTTACTAGGCTTGAGTAAATTGTAATGAACCAAAGGAGAATATCAATTATATAAAAAAAAAAAGATTTTTTTTATTTTTGACTGTGAATAACACCATGCTAAAATTGACCAGACCTGAAAAATTTAAGCAAATGAATAAAGGGAAGATGATTAAACGGAAGGTTTTGTAGATACAGTACTGAATTCTGCCATCTTTTTTATAATGTAAATTCCTCCACCATTTTTCATCATATATTCACAGAAAGGTAGAGAAACTAACTGCGTTCTGTTTTATGGCAAAAACGTTCAGGTTTGTGGAAGATAATCCCAAAAATAAAGTAAATCCAGAAGTCAGATGATTGACGGGTAGGGTAGTTTTTCGAAATTCAAAAGCCCTGAGTCTCTTCCTTCAAAAGACTACACTCACTTTTGGCTGTGCCACTTCCTCCTGTCAATATGCGCCGGTTTCCGACTCAATGCCCTGAGATTTCTATAATCTTATATTTCACTAATAACGGTTACAATCATTGGTAAACAAACGTAATGCTGAAAATATACACTTTTACTGTATATCTCGGGCATAAGAGGTTAACCCTGTGAGGCCCAAATTAAAAAGACAGTAGCAACTTCAGAGGCAAGAGGGTGGGACATATAAACACATTTACTATCAAATAGCATTGTGAGGCTGAACAACGGGACCAATTGACTATACATGTGCTTAACATTTTTTTTAATAAACATTTACAGATTTTTTTTTTTTAAATGGCTAAAAGTGATTTTGTAATTTTGCAACCTTGGGTCTCACAGGGTACTTTTAACCCTGTGAGGCCCAAATAAAAAAGACATTAGCAACTTCAGAGGCCAGAGGGTCAGACCTATAAACACATGAAGGGTGCCGTGACTGAAAAAAAAGGTTGAGAAACGCTGGTATATGGTGTGGCTCTTTGTGGTACCACAGTATTTTTTGTGGCTCTTAATCTCTGACTGGTTGGCCACCCCTGCAGTAGGCTATGTGTGCTAGCAGAGCTAGACTCCAGTCACGAGTCACGGTGCACATGTGCGGTGGTTTGTCCACCAAAAAAGCGCCAAAAGATAGAAAAGCAACTAGCAGAGCCAGAACTGTTCAACTCCCCTGGAGCCACAGCCAGCAGAGAAGCTGGTTTACTTTCGCTTTCAAACCAGCTGCAGCCTGAGAACTGGAGTGTGATTGGATGTAACACTAAAGATGTACATACATCTGTTCTGTAAAAAAATAAATAAAAAAACTTTTATACAAGGCCTGATACAGGCTGAAATAGCTTTATGCCTTGCTGTTACAGATAATATACACATTAGTAGTGTGCGTCATCTAAGAAGACGGTTAGCAAAGGCTCTAGCACCTACGGGAGGCTGCAACTCGAAACTGGCCCCCGTATGTCCAAACCCCTCCATCTCGAAAGTCATGGACATTTTTTATACGAACAGGTCGAAAAGTACCTCGCGGAAAAAAATCGAATCTACGAATTCCAATCTGGCTTCAGAACATCCCACTCCACTGACCCATGCCTTCTCTATTTAAACGACCACATCAAACAAGAGGTGGACGTGGGCAAATACTGCGGCATGGTCATGCTGGACCTACAAAAGGCCTTCGACACTGTCAATCACACCATTCTGATTGACAAGCTAAACGTTTTGATAGTCTTATCAGTGAGCTGGATGCAATCCTACCTGGAGGGGAGAGAACAGATGGTGGAGGTAAATGGTACCCTATCCCCCCCCCCCCCCCCCTCACAGTGAGCTGTGGTGTTCCACAAGGAAGCATACTAGGACCGCTACTGTTCCTAATTTATGCAAATAACATGTCATCAGCTTGTGACTGCAACTTGTTCCTGTTTGCGGACGACTCAGCCCTGCTGGTCTCTGACAAGAACAAGTTACAGGTTGAAAAACCCCTCAGCTCGGAACTAGGCAAAATCTGCATATGGCTCGCTGATAACAAACTATCATTACACATGGGCAAAACAGAGTCCATTCTCTTCGGTTCAAATAACAAACTCAGCAAGACCGACGGCTTCTCAGTTACAGTGGGTGACAATATTGTCACAAGGAAAGATGAAATTACTAGGGCTGTACCGAATGTTTCGAAGCTTTGAACCTTCGATCATAATGTTGACATTCGAATTCTAAATCAACATTTGAATTTTTAATAAAAATTATTATTATTTTTTTAAATTGTGTCTATTCAATCTGTTTAAACCAATGGGGGTTTTCTTCACAGTTGCAGTTAAAGATTAGGCTACACTAATATTATAATATACTATAAGACGTCACCATCACTTTCATACCAACCGTGCCCTTATTGGATTATTTATGTTGACGAAACTGATGAGTTATATTCATTAAAGAAAGTTGATTTAATAAAAGAAAAATACTAATTTAATGAGATTAATCACTTTATTCAAATTGAGGATTCAGTAAAAAAATTATATAAAAATATTTAAAATGTTTAGTAATATTTTTTTTATAGACATTCAAAGCTTCGTTCGAATACTTCAATCGAAGCTTCGAATGTTAAAAAATGACATTCGGTACAGCCCTAGAAATTACCTACCTGGGTTCCATCCTAGAGGCAAATCTGTGACAAAATGGCATCCAATGTAATAAAGAAAGTCAACCAACGAACTCGATTCTTGTACCGGATCTCCTCTCTGGTAAACAATAATACCCTGAAAACTCTGGCAGGAGCACTCATTCAGGGGTACTACGACTATGCTTGCACCTCATGGTACCAAAGCACCTCAAAAGCACTAAAAACAAAATTACAAACATCTCAAAACAAACTGGTCAGACTACTGCTTGACCTTACTCCTAGAACCCACCTCACCCCTGCCCACTTAGACAACCTACGATGGCTTAGAGTAGACGACAGAGTACAGCAACTTGCAATGGGCCTGGTCTACAAGATACACTACACGACCAAGGTACCCATGTACATGTCAAAATACTTCCCAAAGGTCAGTGAATACCAAAACAGTACTGTATTTGCAAATATGGTATGTCATAAATGTATAGATGTAGCAGTACTGTCTATCTGTATGTCATGTATGTCATATATGTACTGATTAATTGAAAATGGGGGACCCTGATGTAAACGAGACGAAAGTCTTTCTCTGGTCTGCATCCCCTTAACAATTGTGTGTATTGAGCTGTACTGTATTGTACCCATTCTGCAATCTGTTAATAAAGTTTTCAATCAATCAATCAACCACGATCACAACACCAGAGGGAGCTCCACAAATCATGTTAAACCCAGATTCGGCTCAAACAAGGGACTAAACACGTTTAGCAATTATGCCACATCAATGTGGAACGCCCTACCCAAAGCTGTAAAGGAATGTGAATCACTACCCACTTTCAAAACCACTCTCAAAGAACACCTACGGGAGGCTCGAAACTGGCCCCTGTAAATGTCCTAACCCAACCCCCTCCCAATGTACAGTAAATGACCAAGTATGGTTTTGTCAATATTCCAATGTACAGTTTTTCTTGTACAGTTGTACAGTGTGTGTCCCCCACCCACCCCTCTTACCCAACCCCTCCCCCCCAACCCCACCCACCCAACCACCTCCAATGTACAGCCCCCCCCCCACCCACTCAACCCCACCCCACCTACCCAACCTCCTCCAATGTACAGTTTCTACGTCAAATGTATATACTCTCTTTTCTGGACTCTTTTTGTATCACAAACAGTACTGTATTTGCAAATCTGGTATGTCATAAATGTATAGATATAGCAGTACTGAGGGCGGCTAGGTGGTGTAGTGGGCAAGGCACTCGCCACCAGTGTGGAGACGCTAGGATTCGCGTGTTCGAATCCAGCTCTCCACATTGTTTTTCAGTTTGGCTGGTCGTCCGCAGTAATACACATTGGCCGTATTACGGGGAGGGAAAACTGAAGGGTGGGGATCGAACGTTGTGAACAAGCGACTCCTACAAGTCGGTTGGTGCGCCTGCGCAGTAGAATCAGGAAGTGTCGGGGGCAGCGTGAGCCTCCCACGCGTTACTCCTCGACACTGAGAGATCGAGCTGCGCAGGTGAAAAGATGCGACTGCTGTTACCTCAAGTACCGGAGGGGACTTGTGCTATGTATGACTTAGTCCACATTGCAGCCGGCTTGTGGGAGGCAAGAAACAGCGTTCGTGACAGGGGAGGGTTGAATTGGATGATACGAAATTGGGATGGGAGAAAATATGGAAAAATGGGAGAAAAAGTGGATCAAAAAAAAGATATAGCAGTACTGTATCTGTATGTCGTGTATGTCATATATGTTATGATTAATTGAAAATGGGGGACCCTGATGTAAACAAGACGAAAGTCTTTCTCTGGTCTGCATCCCCTTAACAATTGTATGTATTGAGCTGTACTGTACTGTACCCATTCTGCAATTCATATCAATCAATCAAAACCCCCTCCAAATGTACAGTTTCCTCCCCCTCGTATGTATATATTTTCTGTTAGGATCTCTGTTTAATAGTACTGTATATTTGCATATCTTGTATGTCACAAATGTAACAGTACTGTGTATACCTGTATCTGTATGTCATGTACCCCCCTGAAATAAATTAATCCGTTATCATGAGAAAACAGACTTTGTTTTCTCGAGATAAATGAATCCGTTATCACGAGAAAACAGACTTTGTTTTCTCGAGATAATAAGTCGTTATCACGAGAAAACTGACTGTTATCTCGAGATCTTGAGAAAATGATCCCGTTATCACGGGAAAACGGAGTAAATAAAATGTATGAATGTATGGCCTCTTAGGGCTTCCGTACATAATCATAATATTCTTGTTGTTCATTCTTTATCCAGGTCCCATGGTCTATGGAATATGTTTCTGTCCGGTTTCCAAAAAGCAGGAGTTGAAGGATTTGAAAGTGGCAGGTAAGCCATATACAAAGTCTGTTGGTGATTTGAGGGGTGGAGGACATAATTAAATATTATATATCAATCAAGAAAAGAGAGGCAGGTTGGAGATATCACCCACTCTGGTGTCGAATAATCTGACCAGATATTATTCACGGAGGCGGACAACAGCCATTAATTAAGGATAGAGTTTACTGACAGAATGACATGTTGCAACATGGAGAGACCAAGGTTACAGCAATGGCCCTATAGCCTAGATCTCTAGCTAACAAAGTATTTATACAGGAGAGTAGAGAGTGGAGCATTGACACATAATATGCATTACAGAGATATCTGGAGTTATTGATATGTACAGAGATATCTGGATAATGACGTAGACAGCTCTGTGTACTCTGAGAGAGAGCGAGATGTCCGGGACTGAAGGCAATGTGTGTGTTGGTACATTTCCCTAACACACTGCATCACAGTTGGTAATGTAGCATGGCTGTATTACACTATAATAAGTAAATTTTCAAACAAATAGGCTAACATTATAATTTTTTTTTTAATGTATTGGCTGACCAGACTCCAAGACGCTGAACGAGGCAGAGCGGGAGCGACTCTTCCAGAAACTGGATGAGGCCAAAAGCTATGTGGGCTGGGCCCTCCAGATCATCGCGCCCAACACCATCTCTACAAGCATGCTACAGAGGTACCAGGGTAGTTCTAGCCCTTTCTCTTACTTAGCAATGGTGTTGTCCATCAGTACAGTCCTTTCTCAGCACAATCCACTGTTCTTCACACTGGATTAGATTAGATTTGTTTTAAATGTATTGTCATTAATACAGCACAAGTACATTACAACGAAACAAGTTCGGCATCTGTACTGGACCTTTTCTTTTCGTGCATGATTTAATTAAAAACTCCCAAGTTCACCCCTTCCCAAAATATTACTTGCGCAAAGGGCCGGATGTTCGTTCAGCCCACGCACAACACAGAGATTACCTGTAATTTAGCATAGCCTCATAGTGTGGTGAACACACACACACGCACACACCCTCTCAGTGGGTGAGGAGGATTGGTGCTAGATTGAGAAGGGGCTGTCTCTCAGAGATCAAATGAATGATAGTTTTGCGGCATATAGAATGGACATTCATACACAACAACACGCCTCCAAACAAGGTGTGATAAACATGAATTGATATCTTTTCCTTGGCATGAAACAGGAAATGGTATTTACCATTAGGGACCTGCATGACTCTTCTTTCTCTATTCAATAATGTTTTACCCTGAGGGATGATTTACAATAAAGTGTTAAAAAAGAAAAGTAGGCTACTTAGTACTTACATTCTTGATGCTAGAACTCCAAAAATAGCGTTAACATAAAAGAAGGTAGGCCAGCTGTAGTTTACATAGCTTGCATAAAACAGTCTTGAGGTTCCACAAGTTAATAAAAATTATTTAATATTAATAAAAGTATTTCCAACCGGGGCTTGCGATTGCAAATCACTGTCTTTGCACGTTATTCGTTCAATGATCTCGTGTGTCTCCTATCCATCATGCAGCGCATTCAGGCCCACGCCCACAATCTAATATTTTATATTGATTTTTTTTAACAACTATTATAAATTTTTTAATATAGAATATTCATTGACAGCCCCACTTAAAGGAAAACTCCAACATTTTGGGAAATTTGCTTATTTAACATCTTCCCTGGAGTTAGACAAGAAGATACATACCTTTTTTGTCTAAATGTGTGCATTTAGCTTAGGGAACAGTCGCTCCGTTAGCGTAGCTTAGCTTCATCACTGGAAGTGGGGGCGTTTTAGAGCCTGACGTTCCCTACAGTGCCCTACAGTCACCAAATACACTCCAAATACAACTCCAAAACGTTCCTGTAAACATGTTGTGACCTGTGTATTTACCACGTTGAGAAATAATTTAATTCGACAATTACGTTTTCTAAGCAGATATACTCGGAACAATTTTTTGCCGAACGACTCCTCTCTGAGCGCAGTCAGTGATTTCTACGTGGAAGCCGTGTTTGTTTACATTCTCATTCATTCAAAGGATCCGAACCGATTGAAGTTTATGGATACCATGACTTAAAATCCTCTTACCTTGACGATTAAAAGCCTCCCCAATTTAGAAAACAGTAATCAAATGGCTGGTATTTATAATATACTACTAACTACTGCACGCTCGGAGCTAACCGGAGCTAACACTAAAGCTAATATAATGACTTCCTTTCTGGGGGGTTTCAAAATAAAAGAGCGACGTCTATAGCAGCGGAATATGTTTATTTTGTACATTATCTAATGTTAACACGAACCTAAACTATCGTTACAACTAACCTAAAGTTAGTTTAGGTTCGTGTTAACGTTAGATAATGTACAAAATAAACGTATTCCGCTGCTATAGACGTCGCTCTTTTATTTTGAAACCCCCCAGAAAGGAATGTGTCACTGTCAGTGGAGTGGGATGTTCTGAAGCCAGATTGGAATGCGTAGATTAGCTTTTTTTTCCGCAAGGTACTTTTCGATCTGTTCGTAGACAATTCTTTCCATAACTTTCGAGATGGAGGTAAGAATATAAACAGGGCGGTAGTTGCCTGGGTCTAATTTGCTGCCTTTTTTGTGCAGGCGGGTCACTCTCGCAAGGAGGGGATACATGCTCGCAATGAAGCAAACTTTATACTTGCATGTGAAAGTCGCACCACGGGTAGCGCCGAAAGCCACGGCGAGACCTACGTACAGCTGGCCAAAAATGTAACTTGGCGATGCAGACAACATGTTGCATTTGCACTGGATAAGGGATGTTATGTCTCTCATACATATAGAGAACATTTCTGGTGGACCAAATGTGAAAATTATACATTGTTTGATTTTGGTCTGCGTTCACCCTACCCTTTTTGGTGCGGATCTAATTTGTAAACAAAGGACATACAGTCGCCAAGTCGTTCATCTATTGGACTATAGCACTCACAAATGTAAACAGTTGCCGACAGCGCAATGAGAGAGATACTATTATGAGCACGGCGCAAGTCGACGAGAGAGAGAGATATGTTTGGTCGCAAGCTGTCACTTGGCGCTGTCACTCATTTGCTCTAGATTAGGTACTATATAAAGGTCAATCGCGTTCACACCAACAGCAAATGCACCATGGTCCACTTTGAAACTAACCAAACGCACCATGGTCTACTTTGAAACTAACCAAACACACCATGGTCTACTTTGAAACTAACCGAGTCCCAACTTTTCAAGAGGACCATGGTTCTGTTGTTTGGTCCTCAAAATAGTTCGGTTTGTGTTCACACCTGTACAAACGAAACGGACTATTGATCTAAAGGGACCATGGTCCACTTAAAGTGGACCAAACATGGTAGGTGCGAACGCGCCCAGTGTCTCTTCTCCTTTCAAACTTCGGACCCCATCACCCTCATCCTTCCCCCACCTACCTTTCTGACACTGCTAGTCCACGTATGGCTGGGGAGAGGGCATTGTGGTGGTCACTTTAAGAATAGTATAGCTTGAGATCGTAAATAGCTCTGTAAATAGCTCATGTACAGATACCGATATGCCTGTACTTTGTTTACTTGTTTATTGCACTATGTCACACTATTGGTTGGACTCTTATATTATTACTTGTATTTGCACATCGTTGCGGGCGAGACCCCCCGCATTTCACTGTATACCTGTATGCCGTGACAAATAAAACTCTTGTATCTTGTAGCTGAGGGTGTGAAATTGACTTTCCATTTAAACAAAAATATTATTATTATTATTATTTTTTACTATCTGGAAATTATACTATCAAAATGGAGAGTATTACTTACATATATTATTATTACTGCTTTTTATTTCAATTTGTTCTTATTTCTTTTAATTTTACTTAATTTCTTTTTGCGTAGTTTTTTTCTGTCACATCTGTATTTATGTTTTAATTAATTAAAATGTTTATTTATGTGAATTATATGTATGTTTGTTGTCGCCCTCCTTGGGTGGGATGGGGTGGGGTTAGGGGATAGGAATGGGGAAAGAAATGGAAGATTTGAAAGTATAACTGAAATGTACACATTTGCATAAATTCTTCCAAAAAGAAAAGATTTATAAACCACATGTTGCTATGATGGTCAGAGAAAATAGCTGCGACAGCCCACACAGAAGTATATCTTGGCCTTAGTGCACTTGCTGCCCAAAGAATGACACGCAGAAAAGTCCCGAACACAGCAAAACCGAAAGAAAGAAAATACATGCAGAAAATATTGACACACACTTGTAGTGTGTCTTAAGTGATGATTGAGAGGGATTATGTTTGTATGTATCTATACATAGTTTTATTTGGATAATTCTACTCATTATACCTATTAAAATGTCTGCATTTCCACAGGACAAAATACAACCTGAATGCTCTATCTCACGACGCTGCTATCGATCTGGTTCAGTATGCCTTGGACAGTGGTGTACAGCTCAAAGAGGTATGGAGGCTAATGATAAGGATTAAGTCTTACTCATATTGGTGAGTTTTACTGAACTGTCGTTTCACTGTCTGTACTCCTGTTGTGACCCTTTTTATGCTAAATAAAGTACCATGTGGTGCTATGAATATCAAAAAAGACATTTCATGTATTTTTAATACACATGGCATAATAAAGACATGCATGGTAGGTATATGCTCTTGCCATTGCCCTTGACCAAGGCACTGGCATTAGAAATGGAGTTGCCTTGACCAATGCACTGGCTTTAGAATTGGAGGTGCCTTGACCAAAGCACTGGCTTTAGAATTAGAGTTATCTTGACCAAGGCACTGGTATTAGAACTGGAGTTATCTTGACCAAGGCACTGGTATTATAACTGGAGTTATCTTGACCAGGGCACTGGCATTAGAACTGGAGTTGGTCCCTGGGTGCCTTGCTATGCTATTAAATTGTTAGGATGGGTTAAATGCAGAGGACAAATTCCTGGTATATGCAAACATTTATTTTGCACATAAAGAGATTTGAATCCTATTAACCACTTAAGTATCTGATCTGAGCACGTTGCAGCACTTTTCCCTCGTCTGCTGGCTCCGGGCTGCGTTTTTGCCATCAACCAATACATTGTTGAAAAGTTGAATTTGCCGCCTTTCGATCGTCGCCCTACTCAACCTATTGCATGCTTCCAGTCTCGAGAAACATCCGACGAGCGTCATTTGACAAGCCATTCGGACAAGTGACCACGTCCGGTCACCGCTGATGGCGAAAATTATTTACCACCTTTTGTAGCCAATGAAATTCTGGAGCCAACACTATCCCATGCAGGGGCTGATCGCAACGAGAAAGACTAATAAGAAGCCAGGGAAGTCCTTTGTTTTGACTAGAGCCTCGGAATCAATGGAAGCGGACGGCCATTTTGGATAATCATGCCGAATTAACGCAGGCACACGCATTACAAAAACCTTGTAAAACACAAATTTCCTGTGGGATTGTTATACACTTTGGACCTGTACTGTAGATAAGCCTCCAGGCTATGGAACAGTTATGTTTTCCAGCTCCTACCTCTCAACTGGAACTTAAAAACAGGCATCTGGCAAGTAAACAGAAATGTGATTACACAACCTTTATTTCAGTGTGTTCAAGCCTCTGTAACTCTATTTCTTCTTTGTTGTGGAAGAAAGATCAGAATGTTCCTTTTCAAAAGAGACCCGACTCATGCATGTGCTATAAGTATAAAGTATAATAAATCGCAAATTACTTTGGGTATGCAAACTAGCCCCATTTTTGCCCGATGCATATGTGGTTACTTGCCAGATGCCTTAATCTAACCCTAACTAACCTTACTGTCATGCACTTGTCCTAATATACTAACCAACACTATAGCACTCTACACTTTGATGAACATTGTTACTCAGCTGATAGAGTTGTACCCTTCCTGCTGTCTTGTTGTACAAAACTTGTAAGTCGCTTTGGATAAAAGCGTCAGCTAAATGACTAAACGTAATGTAAAACAAAACGAACCAAACTACAGTATATGACTATAAAACTATGATCATATCCTATCCATCTTACAAGTGGACACATGGACACAGAGAACACAACCTCCTCCTGCCTTCCATACTTTGTCCCCCTGCTACTGTCTTGCTGTTGTCCTTCATCCCTCTGCCTGTCCTGCTGTCCTGCAGGTGTTTGTAGACACTGTAGGCCCAGCAGAGAAGTACCAGGATAAGCTGTCCCAGCGTTTCCCAGGGGTGGAGGTGACTGTGAGGCCCAAGGCTGACTCCCTCTTCCCCATCGTCAGTGCTGCCAGTATTTGTGCCAAGGTCAGAGGACACTTATGACACTTTCTTTTTTTGCTCTTTTATATATTCAGTCTTGTTCTTTCTCACTGTCTCGAGTTTCACTTTCTCTCTCTCCTATGTCGAGCTTGTTCTCTTTTTTTATATTTTTGTATTATCCTTTAAAATAAGAAGTTGGTGTGGCGTATTGAGCCCAGCTCTCGGCGTTGCTACCGGCTTGGCCGGCCGTCATACTAACACAATTGGCAGTGTTAGAGGGTGGGATAGCCGGTGGGTGGGGATTGGTCGTTGTGGACAGCGACTCCTACAGGTCGGTTGGGTGACGCCGGTGCGGCGGAAACAGGAAGTATCGGGGGCAGCGTGAGCCTCCCACGGCACGCGTTACTCCTCGCCACAGAGTTCGAGCTGCTGCGGTGAAAAGATGCGACAGGCTGCCTCCTCGTGTACCGGAGGGGCCGCTTGTATCCTTTCGGCAAGCAACAAGCCCTTCCGCATTGCTCTGATTGGCTGAGCGCACGCATGCGCATGAGCCGCGACAAGCTCCTCAGCCAGGCAGCAATACTAAGCTCCGCTTAACGCAATTTATACAAATGGAAGTATTGATTTCGCCGTAACAAATCATTAAAAAAATATACCGTTAACTGGAATATGTTGTTTCTTTACACATATGTTGGATTATGTAATTGGTTTGTCATGACAAACCAATACAAAATCGCGAATTAACCGGTGGCTACAACAACACACAGTAACTACATGCATCATTGTTTACAATGAACGGTGGGGCTAATCGAAAGGACTGGACACGGACAAGTTAAACTAACCTAAAGTTAGTTGTTCACCAACAATCTACAGACACAAACAAACACAGAACCGGACTGTTATATTAAATTAATTGATTGCTGTTTAACGCGTCCGTGTCCAGTCCTTTCGATTAGCCCCACCGTTCATTGTAAACAATGATGCATGTAGTTACTGTGTGTTGTTGTAGCCACCGGTTAATTCATGATTTTTGTATTGGTTTGTCATGACAAACCAATTACATAATCCAACATGTGTAAAGAAACAACATATTCCTGTTAACGGTATATTTTTTTAATGATTTGTTACGGCGAAATCAATACTTCCATTTGTATAAATTGCGTTAAGCGGAGCTTAGTATTGCTGCCTGGCTGAGGAGCTTGTCACGGCTCATGCGCATGAGCACGCTCGGCCAATCGGAGCAACGCGGAAGGGCTTGTTGCTTGCCGAAAGGATACAAGCGGAGGGGACACGTGATGCAAGGCTTCTATCCTCACTACAGCCGACCAGTGGGAGTCATAGTCTAGCAACGTTCAAGACCGGGGAGGGAAGAATTGGAAATACGAAATTGGGATGGGAGAAAAATAGAAAATGGGGAGAAAAAGTGGAGAAAAAAAATTAAAAATAAGTTGGTGTAATCAAAGTTCAGGTTTAGTCTAACTAGCCTCCTAATAGTCTTGGTTGACTAAGACCAAACCAACTGATAATCGACTAATCTAAACTAAGGGTTCAGCCCTACAGTGATCTTAAGACTAGTATTCTAATAGACCCTGAGGGTACAGCTACAGGCTACAGTGATCTTATTATATTCCTCTTAGAAATGTATGATTCAGGGCCCTGATGTTGGGAGCCACTGATAAGTTGTCCAGGTTGTGTTTGTCTACAAGCCTTGTATTGCTGTCCCTTCTCAATAACGAATAGGTCAAGTGTGTTAACTGCTATTATGTAAAATGTCCTTCCATATATCCACAAAGAGATGCCCAGCATTCTAAAACTCAGCTGGCACTGAATCACAGGTTACTTGGTTATGACTATAGTGAGCATTGATTGTAGCGCTCGCATGGCTGCTACTGGCAATTGCGATGTATAAATTCCAAAATCTACAATCAACGGCTCAGCTGATGTTTCAAGGTGTGTTCATCCCCCAGGTGGCCAGGGACCACGCTGTGAAAGACTGGGGCTTCACAGAGGACCTAGGAGATGTGGACACAGACTACGGCTCTGGATATCCAAATGGTACTGTAGGCTACATCAGAACCCTTATAATCAACACTCATGTTTATCCCTATGCTACCAACAAAGAAGCCCCCTAAAGACTGATTCAGGGAGTGAGAGCTGATGAATCGTATAATATTGTGTCTGTGTAGTAAATAATATAATGTCTGTATGTAATATCCAAACTTTATATATACGTATATATATATTTGCACTACCATCACACCACCAAATGGACACAATACTAGGATTCACATTTTAATTATTTAACTTCCAATAATAATTATAATTCTCCAAATCTACTTACACTAATGTTAACATAATTTATAAATTTTAGGCATACATAGGGCGGCTGATTGGAGCACGCCTCTAACGCAGGAGACGCTGGGTTCGAGCCCAGCTCTCGGCGTTGCTACCGGCTGGCCGGTCGTTCATACTAACACAATTGGCAAGTGTTAGAGGGTGGGAAAGCCGGTGGGTGGGGATTTGACGTTGTGGACAGCGACTCCTACAGGTTGGTTTGGTGACGCCGGTGCGACGGAAGCAGGAAGTGACGGGGGCAGCGTGAGCCTCCCACGCGTTACTCCTCGCCACAGAGTTCGAGCTGCTGCGGTGAAGAGATGCGACAGGCTGCCACTTCGTGTACCGGAGGGGACGCCTATTCTTTAATTGGAGCTGAAGAGTGCTGCCGAGTGCTTCCGCGTTTTCCCTGATTGGCTGCGACACGCCCCGCGGCAGCCGCAGAGCGGAGCGGCAGAGCTCGGAGCGGAGCGGCAGAGCTTGCGGCATTATGTAGCCGTAATCCCCGATATTTTTCCATCAACGCTTAGCTCAACTGGTACGCCGCCGTGCTGTGGAGCCTGCAGTGCGTTTGGTCACAAGTTCGAATCACTTCAATTTATTTTTTTACGTTTATCATCTCTCGCTATAAACGTGCATTCTTCCGCTGGTTACGTTTAGGCATTCTTTCGGAGTTGGTTAAGGGGGTTTAGTTAAGGTTAGGCATTATTTCGGAGTTGGTTAAGTTAAGGTTAGGGAGGGTTAAGGTTAGGCATTCTTTCGGAGTTGGTTAAGGTTAGGGTTAAGTTAAGGTTAGGCATTATTTCGGAGTTGGTTAAGGTTAGGGTTAAGGTTAGGGACGGTTAAGGTTAGGCATTATTTCGGATTTGGTTAAGGTTAGGGTTTGTCACAGAGAATGCCTGTCTGTCTTTCTTGACGTGGAGGATGCAGCCTATTTCCGCACTGCCGCTCTCTCGCGCTGCCGCGGTCACATGGGCGTCATGGCCAATCAGAGAAACGCGACGCACTCTTCGGCTGTGATAAATATAGACGCGGAGGGGACACGTGATGCAAGGCTTCTGTCCTCACTACAACCGACCTGTGGGAGGCATAGTCTAGCAACGTTCAAGACAGGGGAGGGAAGAATTGGATATACGAAATTGGGATGGGAGAAAAATAGAAAATGGGGAGAAAAAGTGGATCAAAAACCTTTTTTAGGCAATAGGCATACATCTGTTATAAAATTAAAGGTTTCGTGCCATAATATTTTATTCCATCAAAATATGATCTAATCATTTGACTGTTTTTTAATATGGTCCATTTGCATGTTCTTGGTATCTGATTCTAGGGACATCTATGGATCTCAGGGAATGTATTCCCAGTGTCAGAAATACTGTGTCTGTTACTAGGCTTGAGTAAATTGTAATGAACCAAATGAGAATATCAATACAATTTTTTTTTAATCTTTGACTGTGAATAACACTATGCTAAAATTGAAAAAAAAATCTAAGCAAATGAATAAATGGAAGATGATTAAACAGAAGGTTTTGTAGATACAGTACTGAATTCTGCCATCCGGACACATTTGAAATATGATTATAGAATATAGAATATCAGGCCTAAAATGGTTATGTGATTAAAATGCGATTAATTAATTACAAATCCTGTAATTAATTAGATACATTTTTTTAATTGCCTGACAGCACTAATAATTATGAATGCTCTGTGGTTGAGTCATGGCTCAAATCCCCTTGTCCTCATGCCTCTCCCATCAATATTAGCTTAGTCTAGTTGTGATGGTGTCGAGCCCTATTGAAAATAAGTATCGGACTGAATGCTTTGCTTGCTGTACTTTGCCAAAAGCCTATCCTCCAGTTGCACACATCTTGGACTAAATATTTTGGGTGTTGAAAAACCGATGCTGATGTTGGCTGAAACCAACACTGATACCGTGTGATCCGTTGTTACAAATCTTCCCCGTCAAATCTTTTGAATATTTCCATCCCTTTCCCAGTAAACTGAGATGATTGGTATCTACAGATTCCTCAAGATCTCTAGTTTGAGGTAATGCCTCCATCTTCGCTTTGGCTTTAGAATTGAACTTCGCTCTGGCTTCCAAAAGAGGGTAATGTCTGTTGAATTGCCAGAAAGTCAGCCGGTTCTCGGTAATGCTAAAAACAAAAACACGCCAAAGCACTGAGGTACTTTTGTTGAAACGTTGAGATGCATAAATCTTTCAAATAATTCATAATTTTACCCTACAAATAATTTTGCAACCCAAAGATTTTGCCACATTATCGTTAGGTGATACTGATTGTCTGACCCACGGGTTAACTAGGGCAAAATACTTAAACCGATAGTAATGCCTCAAGAAACCTTAAAAAAAGAAAAATAAAAGATTTGCGTATAAATTGTCACCATAGTAGGGCTGACCCCTATTAATCGAATAGTCTACTAATAGATCGAAAGGAGCCGTAGTCGACTGCCAACCTCTTAGTCGAATGCAAAAAAATATATATATATTATTATACCTTTTTTTTTTTTTATCATTCTTTCCAAAATAAAAGAGGCATAGAAGTGTGGCTAACCCTAATGGCACGCATACCAGAGGCTAACTGCCTAAGAAAACAGCCACAGAGGCACTGAAAGAGGATTTCACCCATCTAATGAACACACTAGACTAGACCAATGGTTCCCAAAGTCGGGGTCGCGACCCAAAGGTGGGCCGCGAGCAGCCACGGGAGGGCCGCGAGATGATAAAAAAAAAAATCAAATTTTTTTTATTTTAATTTTTTTGTCAGGCCATTGAACTTAGAAGCAGGCCAGGACAGTGTTTCTAGTTGTATTCTAAAATTCTATTCTATTTTATTCTAAAATGTGACTATATGGTTTTATATTAACTTAATAAATGAACAAAAACGAAAAATCTACTTATTTCAACAAACATTTCAAACTAAATAACAGATTATGCACATAAAACGCTGAAAACAACCGAAGCAACAATAGTATTTTAATGAGGCTATTATTATTATCATTATTATTTTGCAACAAGTTAGCCCCCTCATAAATAGCACATATAAATGAATAACTAACTTTAACTAACTTAATAGGATTGAAGTGATATTTGGCTTAAAAAATCGGTCGCCTGGCAAAAAAAAATAAAAAAGCCTGACAATGTGCATTGGGCCGCGGCTCTCTGACGCCTTATTTTCTGGGTCCCGGCTTGAAAAGTTTGGGAACCCCTGGACTAGACCAGGGGTCAGCAACCTTTACTATCAAAAGAGCAATTTTCCCCCCTCCCATAAAAAAAAATCCTCTGGAGCCGCAAAACCAATTTACCCTTAAAATGAAGATAACACGGTGTATAACATTTTATATATAGTTATCCCCAAGCATACCCCACATTTAGCATAAAACGCCTGACGATTGCATACCCAAAGTAATTTGCGATTTATTATACTTTATACTTATAGCACACAGTTTGTTGCATTAATGGAATTGTAAAGCAACAAAAAGAATATTTTTGACTTTTTATTGCTATTTTTACTAGGGATGTCCGATATTATCGGCCTACCGATATTATCGGCCGATATTGGCATTAAAATGTGATATCGAAAATGATCGGTATCTGTTTTCAGTTTTTTTTATATTTTTTTTTTTTTTTTTTTTTTTTTTACATTTATTTAACCTTTATTTACCCAGGCAAGCAAGTAAGAACAAATTCTGATTTGATTTATAAATAAATATAAAAATAATTGACCGACACTGCGTTCTGGAACACCGAGGCGCAGCCGAGTATAGCTATACATTATCCCGCTTATTACATGGCTAACTTACTAACAATATACCTAATTCATTTTACACCATCGACAAGACGAGATCAAATGCAGACGCAGTTGTTCTGTGGCTCCTCTGTCATCGCCGGCAGCCGGCAGGTGTGTGGACTTGATTGCACTGATGTAGTGCAGCTGTGCATAATGGTAATGCTTAGCTTTCGTGACTGCGATCAAAATGCTTGATTGTGATTGGTCAATAGCGCTCTGTTGCCCCTAACAGCGGTCATTATTGCGCGTTGCCCATGCCAGCGGTGAATTATCGAGAAATAATTGACCGCTGTCAGGGGCAACCGAGCGCTATTGACCAATCACAATCAAGCATTTTGGCGAATGTTAAACGCCATGTAATAAGTAATGTTAATTACCTGAAATTATTCTGTTTTTTTGGGGGATACCGATATATCGGTATCGGTTGATATCGTTTGATATCGGTATCGGAAATTAAGATTTGGACAATATCGGTATCGGTAAAAAAGCCAATATCGAACATCCCTAGTTTTGACCGGTTATAACAAAGGAAAACCTCAAACTCTTATGAAGAGGAGAAAAAAGACTGGCTGTGTAGACCTACTTTGAAATAAAACACAGAAGAGGAGACAAAACACTGGCGTCTGTAGACCGACTTTGAAATAAAACCCTGAACTATGCAGGTATATTTGAGTCTTTCCCTTATTTGTGGAACATTTATAAAATAAAAAGTAGTCCACTTTGAAAAAAAACTACCATGTGTAGACCTACTTTGAAATAAAACCCTGAACTATGCAGCTCTATTTGAGTCCTTCCCTTATTTGTGGAAAATCTATCAAATAAAAAGTAAAATTTCAAAATATCAGGCATACAGGTAAGCCTGCATCGTTAGTCGTGAAAGCAAATTCATCTGTCCACGCTGAATTAAACCCTCTATTTTCCTCAGACTTTCCTTTTTTTGGATTTATCCATGGTTAGCTTACTGGGGGGTCGGAAACTCAAGATTAGCCACTTGCAAACAGCAGGGAGAGGCGCGGGGTGTGACGTACTGTATATTTTAGTTGATGAAATATATTTTCATTTCAGTACAGTATGACATCGATCTCCAAAATAAGAAAGTAAAAAAATATATATATATATATAATTATTTTTGGCCAGGGAGCCCCAGCTGATTGGCTAAAGAGCCGCATGCGGCTCCGGAGCCACAGGTTGCCGACCCCTGGACTAGACAAATATCAAGATGTATCCGTCAGTGGACCAATTGCATGCTTTCGCAGAGGACAAGAAGCCTTCCGTCGACTCCTTCAGACATTAAGCACCCCACAGCCCAAATGGAATGATAAAAAATAGTCGACTATCTGCTAATTTTGGCGACTACAAGTCGACTATACAAATCCTTAGTCGGGGACAGCCCTACACCATAGCATTAAGGTCTGAGAGGCTTCTCAAGTTCAAGTTCAAGTTCTTTAATAGTTGTCATACAGAAGTACAGAATACTTTCATACAAAATGCTTCTTACTGTTACGCTCCAGAGACTGTGCTAGACAAGATAGTATCAAATAACATAATAACATAATATAGCATGAATTTAGAAGAAGAAAATGAGGTCACAGTGTTCGGTATAGACATATGTACAATGTTCTGAGTTACCATATAATATACAATACACAATACTATGCAGTGTACTAATGTACAGTACTATCTAGTGCAAAGCAGAAATGGGATGAGGTACAATTTTAGGTACAATTTACAGTAAGGTGTACGAGTTGTAGTGCAATCCTTCATCCATAAATATAAAGTGTGGGGAGTGGGTGCTATAGTGTGTTTGTTTAAAGTGGGTGTGTGCTATAAAGTGTGTGGAGTGGGTGCTACAGTGTGTTTGTTTAAAGTGGGTGTGTGCGTGTGGATGTGTGTGCTATGTGCGTTTGGTGGTTGTTGTTGTGTAGTGTTCATTCATTGTTCGTTTAGCAGCCTGATGGCCTGGGGATAGAAGCTACTTCTGAGTCTTTCTGTGCTCGCCTTGAGACTCCTGTATCGCTTGCCTGACCGCAGCAGTTCGAAGAGGCAGTTGTTCGGGTGACTGGAGTCTTTAATGATTCTCTTAGCCTTGCCCTTGCAACGCTTGTAGTAAATGTTCTGGAGGGTGGGGAGCCCCCCTCCAATTGTGCGTTCGGCTGAACGTGTCACTCTTTGTAGTCTGCTTTGGTCTTTTGCAGTGCTATTCCCAAACCAGGAGGTGATGTTGCCGGTCAAGATGCTCTCTATTGTACATGAGTAGAAGTTCTTAAGGATCTTCTGGCTGACTTGGAACTTCCTTAGGCGCCTGAGGAAGTAGCGGCGTTGTCGTGCCTTCTTCACCACACTGTTAATGTGTGTGGTCCATGTCAAGTCCTCGGATATGTAGGCTCCGAGGTACTTGAAGCTGTTGACTCTCTCAACCGGTGCCCCGTCGATGCTGAGGGGGCTGTAGTCCTTGACCCCCGACCTCCTGAAGTCCACAATCATCTCCTTTGTTTTGCTGACGTTCAGGGAGAGGCTGTTTTCCTGGCACCATCCCGCCAGGACCTTGACCTCTTCCAGGTAGGCCCTCTCGTCGTTGGCAGAGATCAGGCCCACCACCACTGTGTCGTCAGCAAATTTGACGATTGTATTGCTACTCCGCTGAGCCACACAGTCGTGTGTGTACAGGGAGTAGAGGAGGGGACTCAGAACACAGCCCTGGGGGGCCCCTATGTTGAGGGTGATGGATGAGGAGGTGCAGTTGCCTGCTCTCACCACCTGGGGTCTGCCAGTCAGGAAGTCCAAGACCCACTGGCAGAGGTCATAGCCCAAGCCCAGGTCCCTGAGCTTGGCTATGAGTATGGAGGGGACTATGGTGTTGAATGCCGAGCTGTAGTCGATGAATAGCATTCTCACATAGTTCCCCTGCCTCTTGTCCAGGTGTGATGCTGCTGTGTGCAGCACATGGGATATGGCGTCCTCCGTGGACCTGTTGGGGCGGTATGCAAATTGCAGGGGGTCCATGTTGATGGGGAGGGAGGAGCAGATGTAGCCCTTTACTAGCTTCTCAAAGCACTTCATGGCTATGGAGGTGAGAGCTACAGGGCGGTAGTCGTTGAGGCAAGCAGGCTTGGATTTTTTGGGTACAGGGATAATAGTGGACTTCTTCAGGCAGGTGGGGATGACAGCCTGTTCTAAGGACAGGTTAAATATGTCAGTGAATACTGGGGCCAGTTGGTCGGCACAGACTTTTAGGACGCGGCCGGGGATGCCGTCCGGACCTGCTGCCTTCCTGATATTCACTTTTTTAAAGGTCCGCCTCACCTCATGCTCTGTTACCCTGAACACTGCGCCTCCATCAGCAGCCGACCCCCCCCCCCCCCCATTGCCGAGGCTTGTGAGCTGGTGTTGTTATTACCAGCATCAAACCTCGCATAGAAGGTATTGAGGTCGTTTGCTAAGGAGATGTCACTGTTCAGTTTGAGGGAGGCGCCTTTGTAGTCTGTCATCGTTTTGAGCCCCTGCCACATAGCTCTAGAGTCAGCTTGTTCAAACTGGAGTTCAATTTTATCCCTGTAGCGCCGTTTGGCCTCTGACACTGTCCTCCTTACGTTGTGTCGCGCCACCTTGTGGTCATTCATGTTGCCTGCCACTAGGCCGTCATTGTATGCTTTGGTGCGCTCTCTCAGAGCTTCACGGACGGATTTGTCTACCCAGGGTTTTTGATTTGGGTAAACTTTCATTTTGGTAGTGGGGATTGTTTCTTTCACCCTAGTACAGACATAGTCCAGCACTGTCTCCGTGTAGGCATTAATGTTATCTGTGTCGCGGAACACAATCCAGTCTGTGTGGTGAAACACTGACCGGATCGTCTCTTCTGACGTCAGATCCCATTTCTGCACCTCTCGCGAGACTACGGGAGTACTTTTAATTCTCTGTCTGTACTTTGGTGAAAGGAAAATGGATGCGTGATCTGACTTGCCAAAGCCACTATCAGAATGAGCCTTGTAGCCACCTTTAAATTGCGTGTAACAGTGATCTAGGATGTTACCGCCTCTGGTGTTGCAAGTCACATGCTGATAGAAGTCGGGCAATACCTTTCTCAGATTGGCGCTATTGAAATCTCCCAGTACTAAAATGGCGGCGTTAACGTTAGCCACTTGTATTCTATTTACCTCGTCGTGTAGTCTGGAGAGCGCAACCTTGTTGCTGGCTTGCGGTGGAATATACACTCCGACCAGGACGATCGCCGTTAACTCCCTCGGGAGGAAGAAAGGACGACACTTGATGGTTATATATTCCAGTTCTGGGGAGCAGTGGTTGGATAATTCCTTCACGTTCGTTGGATCACTCCAATTTTTGTTAAACATGAAGGCAATACCTCCTCCACGTTGTTTACCGGACTCTGATGATGTCCGATCCTTTCGATGGATAAAGAAGTGATCCGCTGGTTGAATTGCGTGATCTGGAACCTCCGGTGTGAGCCATGTTTCGGTGAAGCAAAGGACATTGCAGTCCCTAACGTCTCTTTGATATTGAATCCTTGCTCGGATGTCATCCAGTTTATTGTCTATTGATTGTACATTGGCTAGCAATATACTGGGAAGTGGTGTACGGTGGCGTCTGGATCTCAGCCTGTTTCGGATCCCAGCCCTCTTTCCTCGTCGTCTTTTCCTGGGCTCTGGGAACAAAGGGTCTGGTCCTATTCTCCGGAGAATTCTCTCTCTTTACCTGTCACTCCACACACACCCTGCAGTTCTGAAGGGCATTGGTCTCAACCTGTTCTGCATCAGACGCCATTTTCCCCAAATTTCTCTTTTTTTACATTGCCCAGGAATTGTCATGACTCATTCTATGAAACAGCACGATATTAATCAAGTTAGTATTCTTCATGAGAAAATTAATAAATAAAGTCAAGTCAGAGAACATGGGCCTGGGGTGGCTGTGTAGTGTAGGGGTCTAAACACTTGCCTACCACCACAGACACCCGGGTTAAATTCCCGGCAGCGGTACCTCCAGTCATCCCTACGAACACAATTAGCAGTGTTCATGGGTGGGAAGCCGGTGGGGTGTGAGTCCTGGTCATTGCAGTAGCGACTCATACTGGTCGGTCGGGGCGCCTGTTCAGCAAGGATGGGATCTGGGGCAGATGGCGTGAACCTCCGCGTGCATCACTTTCTCCCAGTGAAACTCCTCGCTGTCAGGTGAAAAGAAGTGGCTGGTGACTCCACATGTATCGGAGGAGGCATACACCCTCCCCAGACTGACAGAGGATAGCGCATTAGCGCAATGACCAGGAGGTAATTGGCATAATGATGACAGAATTGGCGGATGGGAGAAAAAGGTTAAATGGCAAAAAAATGAAAAGAAAACCGTACAATGACTACTGCCTGGTGATGTAGGATTTCTCACTGTTACATACTGCAGAATGTATTATAATTTTATCCTGTGAACTAGTATTCATAGATTTAAAGTCAAAACACCTCCCTAGATTGTCATGACATGGTTTCTTTTCACCTGACATGAAACATTAGGGTACAAGAAGTATCTCGCAGTTGGAATTATTTGTCCGTTTCAATCCTAGAGCTCAACAGTAAACACAGAAATAAATTATGCTTTAGGCGAGAATAGGCCAAAAATAGGCAGGGACATTGGGCCCGGGTCATTTCCAAGAAATCTGGTGACTTCTGTGTTCATCTGAGAGAAATGGAAATTATTCAAATAATAATATATATATATATTTCTTTAGTTAATCTTTTCCACTAAAGCCAAAAACAAGTATATTTCATATTTTTGTAGAGATCCCAAAATCACAGATAGAATTGTTTTCAGTGTTGGCGCCTATCATCACAAGCTCTCAACCTAATCGGCACAGTCCCTGATCCACTCTCCAGTCACAACCCACTGTTTGAGAATCGGGGCCCTAGGCGGAACATGCACCACAGTTTGAGAACCACTGCGGAATCATTTATAGTCTGTCCATAAATATTTGGACATCAACACAATCTTCATAATTTTGGCTCTGTACACATGTGCCTTGCTAGACTTCCTGCTTTAATTTGAGGGTATTTACAACAATTTATATATGTGCTACACGTAACCTAACCCTACTACACTGTACAATACTAACCTACACTGTAGCACTCAACACTTTGATGAACATTGTTACTCAGCTGATAGAGTTGTACCCTTCCTGCTTGTTGTACAAAACTTCTGTCGCTTTGGATAAAAGCGTCAGCTAAATGACTAAATGTAATTTTTTTATTTTATTTAAAAATTTTAATGTAAATGTAATGTGCCTCCCTGCAGTAGAGGCCTGGCAGAGCATCACCAGGGACGAAACCCAGCACATGTAGAAACTAGGGCTCCACGATTTTGGGAAATAATCTAATTGCGATTTTTCTGACAGATATTGCGATTGCGATTAAATTAGCGATTATAATATATTCTTTTTATTTTTTTGCAATTTTATAATTGCATCATTCCAAATCGCGATTTCGATAAAAAATCGATTAATCGTGCAGCCCTAGTAGAAACTCTTGTACTTCCTACACCGTTCACCTGATTTGGATGTAAATACTTAAAGCTGAAAGTCTGCACTTAATGCACATCTTGATTGTTCAATTTCAAGCATACATTATAACATAAAAACAAGATTACAAACGTCACAAAACAAACTGGTCAGACTACTGCTTGACCTTACTCATAGAACCCACCTCACCCCTGCCCATTTTGACAACCTAGGATGGCTTAGAGTAGACGACAGAGTACAGCAACTTGCAATGGGCCTGGTCTACAAGATGCACTACACCACTAAGGTACCCATGTACATGTCGAAATACTTCCCAAAGGTCAGTGAATAGAATACCACGACCACAACACCAGAGGGAGTTCCACAAATCATGTTCAACCCAGATTCGGCTCAAACAAGGGACTAAACACGTTTTGCACAATAATGTGGAATGCCCTACCCACAGCCGTAAAAGAATGTGAATCCCTACCCACCTTCAAAACCGCTCTAAGGCCATGTCCAGATGAAACCGATTTCGGTCGTATCAGTCAAAGTATTTTATCGTATGCACTAGGGATGGGCATTTTTAAAGAAGAATCCACATCGATTGATCGCATGCTATACTCAAGTGATCGTGTATTACTCGAAAAGGGGGGGGGAAACTAGAAAGAAAATATATATATTTTTTTTACTTAATTTTGTTCATTCACGTATATGTTTAAGGAAACCAACAAACGGTTATAATCTTACACATACATGTGAAACAAATACCGGTATGTAAAAAAAAAATTAAATAAAAAAGGGTGCAATACACGATACTAGCATCACATAGCTGGCCTTTTTCTGAAAACCCAAGTAGTAGCCAAGCACATTATTGTTCCATAGCATACGCCTTCAGTTGATCATGACAAATCCTCTCTTACCTTGACGATTAAAAAGCCTCCATAATTTAGTAAATAGTATTCCCATGGCTGGTGTTGAGCTGTAGCCAGCCAGCTAGCGTTGATGCTATTAAAAATGCTATCAACATTAGCTAAATAGCTAACCAACTAAATACAATAGACAGTGGTATCCTGAGGTAACGTTAAATACAGACGTTTGCTAGTCGAAATGACTGGACACAGGGACAAGTTAAACATCAATCAATTACTTTAATACAACACAGGTAGTTTGAGCCGCGGTCTCTCTCTCTCCACTCCTTTGGAAACTAACGCTACGTTAGCTCAAAATCACAGAACCGGACGATAACGGACTACCATAACACTTCCGGTCGGGGGGTGTCAAAATAAAAGAGCGACGTCTAAAACAGGAAATACATTTATTTTGTACATTTGTGGCACACACTTATTTCTTGAGATGAGTTCGTTTTACGGAAACCTTTTTTTAAATGAAAACAAGGCCAAGGCACTACGGGAGGCTGCAATTAGAAACTGGCCCCGGTAAATGTCCAAACCCCCCACCCACCCCCAATGTACAGTTTCCTCCCCCTCAAATGTATTTTTTTTGTATCCACTTTTTCTCCCATTTTCTATATTTTCTCCCATCCCAATTTCGTATCATCCAATTTCAACCCTCCCCTGTCACGGACGCTGTTTCTTGCCTCCCACAAGCCGGCTGCAATGTGGACTAAGTCATACATAGCACAAGTCTCCTCCGGTACTTGAGGTAACAGCAGTCGCATCTTTCCACCCATCAGTTTCCCACCCCCTAATACGGCCAATGTGTATTAGTACGGACGACCAGCTAAACTGAAAGCAAATGTGGAGCGCTGGGCTCGAACTGACGAGCCCAGCGTCTCCAGCATTTCGTGGCGAGTGCCTTGCCCACTACACCACGTAGCCGCCCCTCCCCCTCAAATGTATATATATTCTGTTAGAAACTCTTTTTTATTTTATTTTTTATATCCCCTTTTTCTCCGCCTGATTTTCAATTTTTTTCTCCCCATCCCAATTGAGTCGTTATGCCAATTTCCCCCCTCCCCTAACTGGTTGTTGTGCGCATGTTCCTCCTACTGGTCGGTACAAGGGAACCCTGAAGTCCACCACATGCTTCCTCCGACACATGCGGAGACAGCCAGTGGCTTTTTTTTCACCTGGCAGCGAGGACTCTCATTGGTGAAGCGTAACGCGTGGGAGGTCACGCTGCCTTCACCATTTCCTGCCTTTCACTGAGCAGGTGCCCAGACCTGACCTGTCCACAACGCCAGATTACCACCCACGACTTCCCTCCCGCTAACTCAGCCAAACGAGTTAGTATGGCGATCGGCACAAGCCGCAGGCAATGCTGACTCCGGGAGTCGAGACCGCAGCCTCTTGCATTGGTGACGAGCGCAATCTCCGCTACGCCATCCGACCGCCCCTTCTGTTAGAAACTCTGTCTGTAAATAAACAGTACTGTATATTTGTATATCTTGTATATCATAAATGTCTGGATGTGACAGTACTGTATATCTGTATGTTGTGTGTCATAAATGTTGTGATGAATTGAAAATGGGCGACCCTGATCTAAACAAGACTAAAGTGTTTTCTCTGGTCTGCATCCCCTTAACAATTGTGTGTATTGAGCTGTACTGTAATCTGTAATCTGTTAATACAATTTTCAATAAATCAATCAGAATATGTTTGATTATGTAAACACAGACAGCATGGTCACCACCACACTATAGTGATCTCCCTCCTGTCTCACCAGATCCAAAGACCAAGGCTTGGCTGCTGAAACACTTGGACCCAGTGTTTGGCTATCCCCAGTTTGTGCGCTTCAGCTGGAGTACAGCACAGACACTGTTGGACAGCAAGGCTGCCACCGTCCACTGGTAAGGAGTACAGGACAACATTTTAATTGCTTTGGACCAAAGTGATTTTATTTTGGGGAGAGCCTGATAAAAGAGCGATGGACTTAAAGGTGAACACCACTGAATTTCAGCACTGTCATAGCCATAGGACATTATGTTCTGTGTTCATGAGCATTCTCCTCTAGCCAGAAACAAGTTCAAGTTTCTTTATTAGATGACATGCAAAAATACAGAATACCTTCACATGGAATGCTTTTTTCTGTTATGCTCCTATGAGGATCATAGGACGCTTGGATCATACACATACAACTCATTACAGTAATATTCCACAATTATTACATTTTAGATCGTAATAATGGTACAGAGCCTTGAGACAAACAAGAGAAGAGGTTCATTGGTACAATGAACCTCTGTGATATTATACAAATACACTGTGATAGGTTTATTGAAGACTTACTGGGAATGTACACCCGATACCGTTGCTTCAGATCAAAGTGTGCTACACGTAAGCATTTATTTTGCAATGTAATGTGCGACTACAGCAAAGATGAATCTAAAAATGTGCCAATGGAAATCGCAATTCCTAGGCAAGGGATGGCCGTGATTAATCGATTACTCGCGGGCGGCTATGAGAAAACTCGAACCAGCTTGTGAGAATTCGTTGTAGCCAGCTAGCGTTAATGCTATTCAATATTAGCTAAATAGCTAACCAGGTAAGGGATAATGTATAGCTACGAGGTCATTGTCGCAAAATAATTGACCGACACGGAGTTTAAAATACCGAGGCGCAGCTCCGAGGTGTTTTAAACGTCAGTGTTACAAAGGATCAGATTAAACCGAATATATATATTTATTTATTGATATATATTGCATAGTATTTGTATATCGTTTGATATCCCTTGTATATTCCTTGTACATATACACGGAATATCCCTTTAGCCCAGACCATAATATTTCATTCTCCTATTGGACAGCGGTCCACCGGCGCCAGGGACCGGCCTCCGGAGTCAGGTTCAAAGTCACCGTCAAGACGTGTCTGGACATGCCCGGCCTTGCCCAGGGATACGCGACAGAAATGAGATTGGCACTAGTTTGTTCACCGTGCGTATAAATACGGCGCAGGTGAATACAGAAGCCCCTTAGCCCTTTAGTGAGTTACCAATAAGTTGAAGCCTCACCCACGATACAACGTGCGGTGAAGTATGGCCTGTTTGGCCCCAGAATAGAGCATTGAGACCGCGTGCGAATTAATAACTGAATTGTCAGAGTTTGGCGCTATACCGTCGAGTGCGATATATTTCTATTAAGTCAATAATAGTCTATTTGTGTATAGTGTATCGTGCGGTTAAAGTTCTACAGTGACCAGCATCTCCAACGCTTCCTCGTATTAGCTAGAGTTCTTATCCAGGCTGGGCTGACCACATGGCGCTTTCACCCGAGGAGACCTAGACGAGAACCGTATGGACATGTACACTGGATTAATCTACCCGACGACTACATAGCCCTTTGCGGCTGGAATATATTTGCTTTGGTCCTGTGATTTATGGAGCGGATAATCGCCGACGCCTGCACGTGTTGGATTTACCCCGCGAGGAGTCAAGTCGAGTCGGCGCCTCAGAGAGCCTGAGGCCGACTAGCTTTCTTCACTGTGGAGCTACAGTCTACGGAGAACAGCTGTATTCGTCTGTGGATCAAGAGGCTACTGCACCGGCTCCTGTACCTGGAGTCTCCTTAGTCATCGTTGACCAGACGTTCTACTACCGACAGATCTTCTACCCCTGCTGGCTTACAACCAGGGGGAACCCCTTCCAGTATCTCCCGCTATATTACTAGTGTACCATAGATATAATTCCCTAAGATTCAGGTTGTATAATTACCTCCTGCGTAACCAGAGAATGGACATTCATTGTTGATTTGCCTACGCACATTCCTTTGCCTTACAAGTGCATTCAAAGAATAATGTAAAGTATATTATGTACCCTTTGCTCCATTAAATACTTGATTATACCTTTGTGCGGAACCGATTTCATTGTGGGAAGTGTTCATCATATTCATATATCGTGTACTGTATGGCCAGTAATTAAAGTACATAAAGCGGTAGTGGTTTAATGATACCATACTTATCAATACAGTCAGGGAATTGTACCCCTCAGTTACAGTCAGTGAAGGTCAATTATTTTGCGACAATGATCGAGTATAGCTATACATTATCCCGCTTATTACATGGCTAACTTACTAACAATATACCTAATTCATCGACAAGACTAGATCAAATGAAGACGCAGTTGTTCTGTGGCTCTGTCAGCCCAAATAAAGTGATTATTATTATCGGCAGTCGGCAGGTCTGTGGTCTGATTGCATGACTGAGTGCAGCTGTGCATATGCTGAGCTGCACTGATACAGTGTTGTAGTGGGCTTGATTGCGAACAGCTGCGCACAGCGGTCATTATTGTCCCACAGCGGTCATTATTGTGTGATAACGGACCTCTGACGCGTGCTATTGACCAATCACAAGCAAGCATTTCGGCGAATGTGAAAACGCCATGTAATAACGCCATGTAATAACTAACGTTAATGCCATTCAGAATGTATAACATAGCTACAACACACAATAACGTTAATACAATTACATGCATCATTGTTTACAATGAACGGGTGGGGCTAGTGCCCGAAAGGACTGGACACGGGGACAAGTTAAACATCAATTAATTTAATACAACAGGTAGTTTCAATCTGCGCTGTCGTGCCTACGCACCACAGGGCTATTCTATTATATAACGTTACGGCTTTGACGCGCTGCCGATAAAAAAAAATCCTCCTCATCGATTGCCTGTAGCTGCATCTAACGTTAAAACTAACCTAAAGTTGCGCCTGCGCAGTAGAATCAGGAAGTGTCGGGGGCAGCGTGAGCCTCCCACGCGTTACTCCTCGACACTGAGAGATCGAGCTGCGCAGGTGAAAAGATGCGACTGCTGTTACCTCAAGTACCGGAGGGGACTTGTGCTATGTATGACTTAGTCCACATTGCAGCCGGCTTGTGGGAGGCAAGAAACAGCGTTCGTGACAGGGGAGGGTTGAATTGGATGATACGAAATTGGGATGGGAGAAAATATAGAAAAATGGGAGAAAAAGTGGATCAAAAAAAAAAAACTAACCTAAAGTTGGGGAGCTCCAGTAGCTCACCACGTACCGCGAGTGCTATTTCAGCGCCGTGGACAACCGTGCTTGTCACGGATCTGGGGCTGAGCGCGTTCGAATCCCGGACAGCAGCCGTGCCTTTCCCAGAGTGTCTTCCCCCCCATCTGAACCCTTTCAGCCTGCTTCTGTCGGTCGAACTTGACCAAGTATGAATGCGATGAAAAAGCGATAAACGCTAAAAGAACCAGCTGACTGGTCAAAGTTTAAAAAAAAAACTAACCTAAAGTTGGTTGTTCACCAACAATCTCAACATTTGTATTAACTCATTCCCTGCCAACAACGATTTAATAGGTGTTTGTCCGCCAATCGTTATTTGATCATTATTTCTTTTATTCGCTATTTCCAATCGTTACCCATCCAGGGAGCCTGTGTAACCATAGGGAATGAGTCTGAGATTGCAAAAGTCCTATACCGCCGCCTGGTGGTATGCTGCCGATGTTGCACTCCCTTTGAGACTGTGTCGATGAAATTCATCCGGGCGGACTTTTCTAGTAACCTGGACGAGAGCTTTACCCGATCGCATTGAATAGTTTTCGGGACCCCCGATTAGGTCTGCACGATTTTGGGAAATCTAACTGCGATTTTTCGGACAGATATTGCGATTGCGATTACATTTGCGATTATAATAAACATTTAAGCAGCCCCACAGAGGTTTATTGTAAAATGCGGCTTGCATCTGGCCTACGCGGTGGGTCTGTTTGGGACACCGAGCCTGAAAATGTTTATTTTTTTTCTCCGATACCGATACCCAATGGTACCTTTTTTTCTGTACTTTACTCTCCCTCTCTGAAGTCTAAACTTCACAACACACAATCTAAAACCCCTTACCTCCCTCTCCCAAACCGTCCCTACAACAATAACAACAGGGGTGTAAAAAGTACCCATAAATTATACTTAAGTGAAAGTATGGGTACTGTCTCAAAATCTGACTCAAGTAAAAGTCAAAGTATCTGGCTAAAAAAACACTTGAGTAAAAGTTAAAAAGTCCTACTTTTAAATGTACTAAAAAGTAAAAGTAAAAAAATGTTTTTTGAAAGGGATGGACCAGGGGTCTCAAACTCATTCCATCATCGGTCAAGTTTTCATTTTAACTATACATTGCACCAGGTGAGTTAGTTGAAGAGGTGAGCATACACTCTGCCCACAATGGAATGTGTTCTGTGATAGACCATGCTGAAATGAAAGAACAGAGGACACTTTTTTTGCATTAAAATTATTTAATGCACTTCTCCATTGAAGGTAAACTAACATGGACGGCATTCACATCACAGCATAAATAATATCACAATATTAAAGACCGAATACTGTAGTCAGGGGCGTAGCTGGGGGGGGGGGGGGGGGGGGGGTAGCTTAGGATGATTCCAGGGGCGTAGCTGGGGGGGGGGGGGGGGGGGGGGGGTAGTTTAGGATGATTCCAAGGGCCCAGCACTGGGGGTGCCCAAATCTTTTTCTTTTTCTTTTTTTAAACTAGACATCACTCGGGTGTATTATTGATGCTCTCATTGATACTATGTTTGTTTCTGAAGTGTGTGTGTGTGTGTGTGAGATATATAGAGAGAGAGGGGGGGCTTTGGTAGACTATTGCATTGGTCCATTTATTGAAGATGAACGCAATGCGACATCCTTTACTAGGCTCACCCACCAACAGTGCAGGTGCTGAACTGCTGATCCAAATGTATAGGTAAAAACCATATTATGCGTTTTCATCAATAAAAAAATTGTCAAAAAAAGTTCCGCTTACGCGCGCTCTCATTCACTGGGGGCCTACAAATACATTCTTTCATGGGGCCCGGAATCTGGAGCTACACCCCTGACTGTAGTATCCTGAATAATATCACAATATTAAAGGCAGAATACTGGAGTACCATGAATAATATCACAATATTAAAGGCAGAATACTAGAGTACCCTGAATAATATCACAATATTAACCACAGCATACTGGATTATCCTGAATAATATCACAATATTAAAGGCAGAATACTGGAGTATACCCTGAATAATATCACAATATTAAAGACAGAATACTGGAGTACCCTGAATAATATCACAATATTAACCACAGAATACTGGAGTATACCCTGAATAATATCACAATATTAAAGACAGAATACTGGAGTATACCCTGAATAATATCACAATATTAACCACAGCATAATGCGGATGTTGGACTCCAAGTGAATGTCGTTTAAGGCACTGGCCAAAACATTGAAAGTACGCAGTAAATTTCGCTGAGTAAAATTTACTCAAACTGAGTACAATTTTACTCACTTGGGCTCAAATGGACTCAGTTTGAGTACAATTCAAAGCTTTCAGTGTCAATCCAGTGAGCGGTTAACCCAATGAAACTTCTTTGTTGGGCTGTCCAGCAATCTGTTGTTGTCGCGATGCATTCAGCTTCACTCATAGCAGCAGTGACTTTCTCTTTCATGGTTTGAGCAGCTTTGCTCATCTTCGAGCGGACAGTGGGCCTCGGAATGACGTTAGTGCTTGGTCGCAAACCATTTATCAGGTTTTTGAATGATGGCAACTCAACAACACTAAGGTTGGAGTCCTTGAACTATTTATTTTTTATGTAGATAGGGCCATGGATGCTCGTCTTGTCCATCCACACCGTCGCCGACCGTTTCGTCCTCTTCATCACTCATTGTGGCCATCTTCTATGGCTTGTCACTCTGACTGTCTATTCTTCTGATAGCAGGTGTTTAATCAAAGATCCCAGCTTTCTACTCTTGCACAAGGACCAATCAGCATGGGTATGGGCGGGTTCATTTTCCATTGATGGGGATTTGATTGGCTGTTTACCTGCGGTCGCAGGATTAATAACGTTAATGTTAGTTTGGCCAGATAAACAATTCAAAAATACTAATTAAAATGTTTGGACCTGCGATATTTGTACTTTGTAGGCCTGCATTTTAAATGTAAGGAGTAAACGGTATGTTTTTTTTCTCTGAAATGTAATGGAGTAAAAGTACAAAGTATACAAACCTACTAATACTCGAGTAAAGTACAAATCCCCCAAAACAGTACATAAGTATTGTAACGAAGTACAATTACTCAAGTACTTTACACCCCTGAATAACAACTTGCAAAGGAGATCTTGTATCTCAATGGGACTTCCTGGTTAAAAAAAATTGCGATTATAATATTTTTTGCTAATTGCATCATTTCAAAATTCGATTTAAAATCGATTAATCGTTCAGCCCTACCCCGATTCATTATGCTGTGGTGGGTTATATCGTGGCCTAAATGGACATACACTCTACCAGATGGCAATCAAATAATTGGAATATTCTTTTTGGAATCTCACCGTCCACAGGTAAGAGCAATTTAACGTCAATTTCTGCTTGTTTGTGCCTTGTTTTCATAGCCATCGCCCTGATCAGCGTATGCTGTTGTACTAACGAATGCCGTAATTGACAATCGATTCATCAGAAACGACCCCCCCCCCTTTCATGCATTCATGATGGAACATAATATACTGATCATATGCATTTGAATTTTTAATTGTAGCATATAGGGACGAAATGCCAATGGATTAAGTATAATATGCGTCACGGCCTATTACTACTAGCCTCCCAGGAATTACCCTAAACCGCTCTAAAACCATACTTATATTCACCACGGTATAAAACGGGAATGTGTGGATGGAAAAATTATTTCTTTTTCACATCTTGAACGATAGATACTCGATGCCAAATGGGCCATAGTATTGCATCCATAGCTTATAATATTATATAGTTATAGCCCTGCAAACAAGGTGAACGACTCCAGGTTTAATGCGTGGCAGCACATAGTCAGCGTGGCGATCAATGAGTTAACGTTAACTCAAAAACACAGAACCGGACGACACAAGTTGTCCGCTCATAGATGGGTTCCGCTAGTGATAATAACAATACTTCCGGTCGGGGGTGTTTCAAAATAAAAGAGCAAAGTCTAAAACACCGGAAAAGACGTTTCTTTTGTACAGCGTTTTCCTCCACGAGTAATTCACGATCACTCGAGTATAGAATGCGATCAATCGATCTGGATTTTTCTTAAAAATGCCCATCCCGCCGGTAATGCCAAAAGATGTGGAGTCTGCAGGAAACGGTAGAAGAAGACAACTAGGCAGCAACTGACTAGTCTGCGCTGCGGCCACCTGCAGCCTGTTGTTTGCGTTGTCCTACTTTTAAATGAGCCTAGTGTATTCATATGGCATGTAGTAGGCTACTTACAATGAATTAAAATAGGATATGTCTGATGGCATTGAGGAAATGGACATATTCACAGTTGGTTCAAGTCGAATGAGAATGAATTAATAATAATAGGTAGCAAGATGTTGATGAATTGAATTTAGGGTGTTAGAAGGGACAAATGAGACGGGAGTTAGGTGGAGGACATGGATTTGGCAGTGTAGCGAAAAACGGAGAACTTGATAAATAAGCATCCATTTCATATGGATTTGTAAAAGTTGGACAAATCTACTTTTCTGTCTGTATGTACATGTGCCTGTTTATTACACCAACTCATTTGATCTGTTTGCATGCTTAATGATACAAATGTGTGTACAAATCGGGGCTGGGAGCAGGGGTGTAAAGTACTTGAGTAATTGTACTTCGTTACAATACTTAAGTACTGTTTTTGGGGATTTGTACTTTACTCAAGTATTATTAGGTTTGTATACTTGTACTTTTACTCAATTACATTTCAGAGAAAAAAAACATACTTTTTACTCCTTACATTTAAAATGCAGACCTACAAAGTACAAATCTCACAGGTCCAACCATTTTAATTAGTATATTTGTTTCTCTGGCCGAACTAACGTTAATGTTATTAACTTATTAATCCTGCAACGCACTTTATTTAAAAACAGCCAATCAAATCTCCATCAATGGAAAGGTCCTTGTGCAAGACTAGAAAGCGGGCATCTTTGATTAAACACCTGCTATCAGAAGAATAGACAGTCAGAAAAAAAAGTTTGAACTTTTACTTTTTAGTATTTAAGTACATTTAAAAGTAGAACTTTTTGACTTTTACTCAAGTGTGTTTTTAGGCAGATACTCTGACTTTTACTTGAGTATGATTTCTAGACTGTACCCATACTTTCACTTAAGTATAATTTCTGGGTACTTTTTACACCCCTGGCTGGGAGGTATACCGAATATGAAAGCATGCCGTCATCCATGATATATACATATAGTAGGGGAACGGACCATTTTGAATAAAATGGCACCATGACAATTGTATTATAAGATAGAGATTCAGAAAACTGAATACGATTTGGGAAAACATATCTAATTGCAATTATTTGGACTGACATTGCCTTGATGGAATGATAATCTGTCGTTCTCATTTTCATTGAAAAACACATTAAAATGTTGTGAACTTGTGATTTATTTTTCTCTACCAAATGGAAGATGTTTTCTTAAATCTGTAGAATACGTTTTGTAGGCCTGGACATCTCTGCAGCATGGCAATACCTCATTTATAATAGTATTTTGACACACATTTCACCTTTACAAATATTGCAGACAGACATCGCATTGCGATTTCAATAAATTGTTCATCCCTACACCAAAACTAAGAAAGATATTGTGATGTCTTTGGCCATATCACCCTAACCCTAAAATGCATTGACCTTTTTAGAAAGGCAGTATCATAAGTAACTTGCAGTATACCATCTGCTAGTCAGCCCATGTCACTGGCTTCCTATTGCTGCACGAATCCGCTTCAAGGTCCTTGACCTGGCAGACCGTGCAGCGAGGGGAATGGCTCCCTCCTACCTCCGGTCAATGGTCTCTAACTACACACCCTCAATACCCCTACATTCTGCACCTTCCGCTAGAGATGAACAAAACCACTTACTGCCAGAGGTCTACCCCTCCAGCTGACCTGTACACAATTTGTGCCGATTTGGATAAAAGCGTCAGGTAATGGGCGCCAGGGTGGCGCACCACGTAACACACTGTAGTGCAGGGGTGGGCAACTTTGTATATGGTGAGGGCCACAAAATGTCCACAATCAATCTGGGGGGCCGCATTGTTTATCGGCAGTCCCGCCAGTAGTACCCCATCACTCAAATAGCCCTAATAGTCACAAGGTATATAAACAATTATAATTTGTTGTAACTTTGTTTTTATTCCATTTCAAATGCATTTAGTAATGCAATTTCAACTTTATGAATTTATAAACAGCTGAATTTAAAAGTATTGCTGTGTAACCCCAAATATATACAAAAATTATCAATTATAATTAAGGCTTCTAATAAAATAAATGTATGAACTTAAAGCCCACTGCTCAACAAACACAAAGCAGCATTCCTGCTGCATTTCACTACAACAGTAAATCAAAAGTGCAATAATAAATGATTTTGTTAAATGTATAAACTTTTATCCTGCTACTAAACAAAACATTATAACACTGAAATGCATGTTATGGATATGAAGCACTCAAGAATGTTTTGTTTAGTAGCAGGATAAAAGTGTATACATTTAACAAAATCATTTATTATTGCACTTTTGATTTACTGTTGTAGTGAAATGCAGCAGGAATGCTGCTTTGTGTTTGTGTTATTAGTGTTATCTGAACACTACAAAAGTAAACAAGTAAAGTGCAAGTAAAGTAAAGTGCAATACTACATGCCTCCCATTGACCCTTTATCAAACTGGCATGACATTCACCCTCGCCCCACAGTGGGTCAATAATGGTTATAATAATAATAATAATAATAATAATAATAATAATAATAATAATAATAATATAATAATAATAATAATAATAATAATGGTCCCCTCTCTACACCTCTCCATCATCTCCCCCCCTCTCTACATCTCTTCATCATCTCTTCCCCCCTCTCTACACATCTTCATCATCTCCTTCCCCCCCTCTACACCTCTTCATCATCTCCTCCTCCCCCCTGTCTTTAATGAGACACTTGTGGTCTCTCCATTTGGCGCACAATAGCAGGAATGTCAACTTCAATGTTTGTGCATGCAATCTGCATCAGATGAAATAATGTTTCATCCGACAGCCTGTTTCTCTACTTTGACTTGATGTGCTTCATGTTTGAGAAATTGCTCTCACATATGTATGTGCTCCCAAACATACTGGCCATAGAGAGGGCAAAGTCCCTGAGGAGTGGGAAGCGGGGCTCAGGTAGCAGTTTCCAAAACGAAATTCCCCTCTCATTTCTCTTTGCTTGAAAAAAAGGATCTGACTGTAGCTCGCACAGTTCAAGCTGCAACGGTGGGGGCTGCTCTGACACCGTAGCGGTGAGGGGGCCGGCAAACAGCGCTATCCGTGACTGCATGCCGTTGAAATCTTCAAACCGATCATTGAATTGCATTTGCAGTGTTTCAATGTCGCTCCTGTACTTTCCGACGGCTCAGCCATCGGATTTCTGTGTGTAGCTCAGCGTTTCCGTTAGCCGGTAATTACCGGTATTTGACCGGCAAAATCTGTTGAAGTCCGACATATTTACTCTCTCCGGTCTTAATGTCCGGTGAAAATAATTCCCTGAGTCTAAGCACAATTTGATTATTTGAATTGTATTAAAATAGGCTAAAATTAAATAGCCTATGCGATGAACGAAACGATCATTACATTTGTTTCCTCGTTGCTTCTAATAATGACAACGACGTCGTCAGCGAGAGCTTAGTGCTGGGTGTGCGAACTTTTGTGAAGCTGCAGAGCCAGAGCACTATCAGCACAATGCAGTATTCCAGCAGTACTCCAATTCAGCCATTTTCAGCCAATGTTGGGTGGGGGGCGCTGCTGTGCGGTTCCCAGAAAAGAGCCAATAACACTGAATCAGCTTCTCTGCAGCGCCATACTCTTTGCAAATAAGTCGTTGCGAGGTGGAGAGAGTCGTCACGCAAACCACGATAATGTTGCCGTCTCTCTGCTTTCTCAGTTCTTCGCTTGATATAATTAATACAAATGTCCAATATAACGGAATTCGTTAGCTCATAAAAATGTGATTATAACAGACTGCTGTTTAGTGTCGGACCGACTGCCCACATACGCGGTCTATTTTATTTCAAGTCAGCAGCAGCACGGAGTATCGAGGGACTTATTTTATTTGGAATATATTAATGACTGTATACGTGAAGTTGAACATTATGATATGTGTGACGTGTCTGATACAACGAGGTGAAGCGATGTCGACTCGAGATTCATTTGGGGGTGCGTGTGACAGAGCTGCTGCAGCGGGAGCCTGCGGGGCGGGAGCTTCATGCTGGTAGCGTATCGCACTAACTTGAGAGGCGAGAGATAGTAATTTGATTCTGCAAATCAATTTCTCATTCTTCGCTTGATGTAATTAATAAACATGTCCAATTATAACGGAATTCGTTAGCTCATAAAAATGTGATTATAATAGACTGCTGTTTAAAACTCTGACCGGAATATCTCGAATATGTCCGGTGATAGAAATCTTGCAGGACACTCAGACCGGCACGAATATGTTCTAACGGAAACGCTGGTGTAGCTGCAAGTCGCCATAATCAGTGTCCATCTCTTCCAAAAAGGAGACAAACTTTCTATGGTTTAGTGACCTGTTGCCTCCACGAATTAGATTGGTAACCTTGGTAACCAAATCCATAACATGGCTGTAGTAGTCAAGCTTCTTGGCACAGAGAGCCTCCTATATCAGATAAAAAAAAAGAAAAACTATTTAACGACTCTCGCATATAATTTGACTACACTCGACTCGCATTGGTCATTATAGTGACCCACAATAGATGGAAATTATGTTAGCGAACTTACCTGATGTATAATGCAGTGCAGCATTGGACACTCAACCCACGGGCCGCCAGTTGCCCCTCCCTGCTGTAGTGCAACGCGGCCGTCCCGGGTTCGACTCCCGTACCCGGCGGCGTCTATGCCTTCTACAACGCTGTTCGGTTTCCGGGTTCCTCTGATTGGCCGCTGAAGCACGCCCCCCGAGTGACGCGCAAACAGCCAGCCTTCACCGAGCTCTAGTTCTAACCAACTCAATGGAGATCAACCCCGAGGTTGGAAAATCACTTAGATTTCGTAAATATTTACCCGTTTCTCATACGGTTAACGATTCAGAAACAATCATTGCTCATCTCTGTGTGTTTATGTCGTTGCAGATGCTCAACAAGGTGGGTTTGATACGCAGTCATGGCGGCGAAAGTGTCTTTATTATTTTGATTAGTTAACGTTATCATTAGCAGGTAAGTTATGAAGTCATTGTTTATCATAAAACCAACAGCATGACTGGCTCGTCTATTCTGTGCTAGATCAAGACACTATTTCAATAATGGATGACGGTGAAAGCATACACGCCACCGAGAACAGTTATAATAATATAATAATAATAATAATGCAGGACCTGCTCAGAGGTCTTTAATTGGCATGCAATTATCCTCAACACACACACACCGGAACACACACGCATGCATTGTCTCTGTAGGATCGCCGATGCGATTCGTCTCTGTGATTAACCCATCCCGTTAAGTTAGTACTCTGTAGAATGATATAACGTCAGCTAGCGAGGTTGCACACCTATATCTTCTACTTTCATGAATTGTTTTCTACTCCTACTCTGCTTTAAAAAGATTATTCCGCACCGTCATCCATTATTGAAATCGTGTCTTGATCTAGCACAGAATAGATGAGCCAGTCATGCTGTTGGATTTATGATGAACAATGACTTCATAACTTACCTGCTAATGATAACGTTAACTAATCAAAATAATAAAGACACTTTCGCCGCCATGACTGCGTATCAAACCCACCTTGTTGAGCATCTGCAACGACATAAACACACGGAGATGAGCAATGATTGTTTCTGAATCGTTAACCGTATGAGAAATGGGTAAATATTTACGAAATCTAAGTGATTTTCCAACCTCGGTGTTGATCTCCATCGAGTTGGTTAGAACTAGATCTCGGTGAAGGCTGGCTGTTTGCGCGTCACTCGGGGGGCGTGCTTCAGCGGCCAATCAGAGGAACCCGGAAACCGAACAGCGTTGTAGAAGGCATAGACGCTACCCGGCGACCTTTGCTGGAATGTCTTCCCCCATATCTCTCTCCCATCCTTCCCCTCTGCCGGACTTGTATCCGAAATAAAGCAATAAAATGCCGAAAGCAAATCTAAGAAGAAAAAAAAAGAAAGCGTCAGGTAAATGACTAAATGTAATCTGTGTTGTGTAATGTGTCGGTTCTCAGGGACGACGATGATGAGGATGGTGAAAAGGGAGCAGCCCGTCAGAACAACACCTCTATGTTGTCCTTCTTCAGCCGAGCGGCAGGGAACGGCCAGAGCAGCTCCCACCAGACACACCGCTTCTTCACAGAGAGGAGGCTGCAGAGCCTGGACACACTCTGACACACTCTGACACACACACACCGCTTTTCCAGGTTTCCTGTCACGATGTTTGGACTCTGCAAGATGGTAGTAATAAAGGACACACACACACACAAAGACCTTTCACACTTTCAGTCTATCCCTGAAATTCTTCTTGCACGTAGTCATGTGAGTATAGGCGCATGAATTTGACAGTCTTATGTTTCCTAACTCACATAATGTTTGGATTTTGTTATCTTGGCTATCCCAAGAAGTAACCCAACCACAAACCCCCACAATATTAGTGTTTTTTTTCCTGGGTCACAATAATCACAAAAAAAAACTCCAGGTCGTTCCGATCATGTCTGGACACTGCAGACGGCTTGTGCCTTTCCTGCTAATGTTACAATCGTTATCCATCATCATTAGAATGCAGCTTTATCAGCCACGTAACATTAACTCCGTTTTCCCAGCTCACTACGAAACCTTGAAAATTAACACTATTTCAACGCTACTAAAATGAGCTATTTTGGCCATTTGCCCGTCTATAACGACTATGCTTTGAAATGTGTGTATAAACGCAGGACGTAAATGTTCCTGAATGCAGCTGCATGTCTGAATAGCGAAAATCACTAGTGGTGCCTGAAAGGTTATCCCAGTAATATACTGGGAACTATGTGTGAAAGGCCTTAGACACACATACTGTACATGCACACAAGGGTGACCAAATTCAAAAGGCCAAAATGCATTCCATCAAATGCATTTCACAGCATTTTGAGGACAAGAATACTGAGAAAATCTCAGGGATTATATGGCCGTGACCGGTGTGTTTTATGTATGATGACCCTATGAGATTTGGCCAGCAACTGAAACAACCAGTGAGACGTCTTGTCTATGAGTGAATTGACTGCTTATTAGAGGATTATTATAACCTGCTCATGCCACACAAAGCTGTCGCTAAAACAAACAAAGACAAAAAGTGACACTTCAAGTTAGATTAATGACATTTCTGATTGTTCGGTCATCCTAACACACATACATCAGAACAACACGCATATACAAACGGACAGTTGAGTCTTGGGTACATGTAAACATTGACATAATCTTATCTGTATGTTGTTGTTTTTTTTTTATGTAAAAGAAACATTAAATCTATATTTGTATTTCTAACCTCTTATAGCCCTTGTTTTAAATTCTTATCACATACTGCACATGTCAAGGGATTGGGAATCGAAAAGGTCATTGGTTGGAAATAGTTTTATTGTATTTGCCAACAATTCTGTGGTGCTCTTTAGAACTGCAACACTGCCCTCTAGTGTCAGGAGGCCACAACACAGCATTCTGATTGAAATAATCACGTCACTCCACCTCAGTAGGATACATCAGACTGGCACTGTGTCATCAGCACTGCAATCATACCACCTCTTTTTGGAGGGAAACAACTTTGTTCGCAATTTACCATATTCACACGTCTGCCATTTTGCTCTTAGGTTGGAACAGGGTGGAAAGGAATCCCATCCTTAGCATGACATAAAAGCTAAATGGCCACCATGTGAATATGGTCCATACAATACACAGTACAACTTTAGGACAAACAAACATGTAAATTGTGCCAAATACTATTAAGTCACAGAAATGGTAATTACATTTTTGGGTCAACTGGAGTGTCATTTAAAATGTCCAGGTAGGGAAATGCTGCTGAATAGGGGAACACTGAAGGGACATGCCTCAAATGTAACTCTTCAAAATACAGCGAACGGTCGATGGCAGCCAGTGTTTGAAAGCAATTGCTTGACATAACTTGATGCACTAACAAAACAAAAGTTTCAAACGGTGTAAGCGTTCTGCTGAAAGTTTGTATACAGGTCAAATAAAATGGCGATTTTTAGGAAATGGTGCCTTTGTTTTCCACAAAGTAGGTGTGACCCCGAAAAAAGCCAATGTGTATAATAGGGGTGTAGCGGTACACAAAAACCACGGTACGGTACGCACCTCGGTTTTGAAGTCGAGGTTCGGTACGGTTTTCGGTACAGTGGGGGAAAGTTTGGCTTTCCATGTTCCACTCAGGGGTGATGTAGTGTGCAGTAACGAATTGTACTTGTAGGGCTGTCGATGAATATTCTATATTGAAATTAATAATCGACTTGTAAAAAAAAATTTAAATAAAATATAATAATTATATTAGATTGTGAAAAAAAAACAGCCCCCGGTGGGCAGTCGTTAGTGGTTAACATAACGTTGTATTCATTCGGTACACTACACAGCCGTTCGGTACTGTACGGTACACACTGAAACTTGTTCGGTTCGGTACGGATACGTGTACCTTTACACGCCTAGTGTATAAGGTCTGTGCTGAACAGAGGTTTGTTCTTTTGCATTGGATGTAGCATTGTTCAGACTAAAGCACAGAGGAATAGTGCCTGTTCCTCTTTTCATTGCTGGGCAATTGAAGTAGTGTTGTTTATTTAGAAAAATAAATAAATAGTTGTAATATATTTTATTTATACATTACTAATATGGTTATTGAACTGATAAAAAATTATAAATCTCATGTCATCAAACCTCCATTTCTGTAATAATATATTTTACACTGTATATACATTTGAAGAAGTCACCCACTGCCTATACAGTTTGATCTATTATCTAAACTAAACACATTTTGGCATTGCATCAATCAAACATCAGCTGGTTGCCTAATGCCTTCTCAGAACGTGCAAAATTCTTGGAATCTTATGTTGTTGATACGGCAACCTGGCTCACATCAATGGACAGTGGCTCAGGAGGTAGAGCAGTCATCTGGTAATCCGGAGGTTCCCGGTTCGATTCACGCTCCTCCCGGGCAGCGTGTCGAAGTGTCCTTGAGCAAGACACTTAACCCCTTAATTGCTCCTGATGAGCAGGTTGGCACCTTGCATGGTTGCCTCCGCCTTCGGTGTGTGAATGGGTCAAATGTGAGGAACAAATTGTAAAGTGGTTTGGATAAAAGCACTATATAAATGCAGCCATTTGCCATTAGTTAGAGCCACCTGGATGAAGCTTATCTTCTCTTTGTATTTATTTTGTCCCCTTTTCAGTAAGCCAGGGAGCCTTCCTGTATATGATGGATTGGACTGTAGCCTACAGAGTTGTCTCGACCAAGCTGTTACCATGCGGAGTTGGTCTGGACCAAAGCTGCTACAAGTCCGTTTGTTCAAGCTCCGCCCCCAGCCTCTTGATCCATAAGACACACATAAAGTGTGAACACTAGGGAACACAAACGGCAACTAACTACAGTACGTAGCCATATCCATTTAATTTGTTGGGATCCCCATTAGCTGTAGCAGAAGCAGCAGCTATTCTTCTGACGATGCTACATCTCAATAGGCTTGTTTTGGAGACTACATCTCAATGGACTTGTTTCTGGAGGCTACATCTCAACGGGCTTGTTTCTAGAGGCTACATCTCAATGGGCTTGTTTCTGGAGGCTATATCTCAATGGGCTTGTTTCTGGAGGCTACATCTCAATGGGCTTGTTTCTGGAGGCTACATCTTAATGGACTTGTTTCTGGATGCCCGCATCTTCTTGCCAAAGTTCATAGCCAGGGTGGATATAGCGAAAGAGGACAGGATCATGATGGATGTCCCGACAAAGTGGGACGAGGCCCCTCTGGGGCTGGTTCTCACAGCCCTCCTAGGGAAGGACTCTCTGTCGGATGCTGTGGCCGTCACCGTCTGGGCCACGGACTCCATGGTTCTGCTTCTCAGTCGTTACTTGGTTGTCGGAAAGCTGGAGACAAAATCCACAAGCCCACTTTAGTAGTTCCTGCCTGGGGGTTGAAGAAGGACCCCTGCAGCCTCAAGTGAAGGTCTCTCTGACCAGATCTGCAGGTTGTCCACGCTGTGCTTGATGTCTTCTGTCCTCTCTTGTTCCGCTCTTGATCCCTCTCTCGTCTTGTCCCTTATATAACCTCCCCAGGGTCTACGTCAAATCCTCCTAAGTAGTCCGTCCCGTCATCGACTTACAGTGCGGGACTGTACTGTGCTGTACTGTACTTAAGTGGGATTTACAGTGGGAGTGTAAATACGTGTAGGTAGCCCATGACAGGACAAGGCTAAGCCGGGATCTTCTTCAAAGACTGACTCTTTTAATTCTATTATATCACCACACCCTACTGGTCCAGGCCAGAGTGTAGGGGTTAATAGACAGGGGATAGAGACCCACAGGGGGTCCACACTGGTCCCTAAACATACAATTAGCAGCAGGTATAAACAACTGAATACAGGTTGGGAGACATACACAGCAACCTTTCTTGTAGGGGCATCTCTAGACTGGAGGATGTTGGAAGATTCACTATATAAATGAATAAAAAGTAAAAGTGTACACCATTGGCAAACCAATGCAGTGAGTGTTTATCCCCACGGAATCTCTGAATTGATAGAATGACCTGCCTGAAGCAGATAAAAAGCATGAAAAGTGATTATTTTGCACACTCAAAGAAAGATTATTTTGCACACTCACAAAGAAAGATTATTTTGCACACTCAAAGAAAGATTATTTTGCACACTCACAAAGAGATTATTTTGCACACTCACAAAGAAAGATTATGGGAACATTTGCTGAGCACTTAGGGTCATTTTCAGCATATAACTGGACAAGTAATGCTATGTTTACTAACAAGTTGAAGCTAAATTGAACTATTTGCCCTCATCCCTGCTGGGGACCCACGTTTGAAAAGCACTGCCTACCTAGAGCTTACAAAGAACATAATGTAAATTCTTGAGTAATATTTCCTTTAAAACCCATCCCCTCATGGCCGGTGCATTGTTCTCACAGTCTGTCACCACACCAGGAATAACACTGTGACCCAGGTAACAACTGTCCCTTAAGTCCCACGGCGGAGGCTGTTCATAGGCCCTGTTTAGTTTCATGGTCGTCTCTAATTGCACTAATGGGATTGTGCCAGTTTTTCTTTCTTTCCGCCAGGCTGACACGTCAGGGAGCACAGTGATGAATTCCTGTGTGCTGTCTTTATGCAGCGGTGTGATAATGGTAGATTCTTAAAAGTCCTAGAAAAATACAGTGTTACATAAAATCTAAGCTAAAAAGGAGCCATGTTTTGGTGTTAAAGGCCAAGTCCTGGTATGGTCTGGAATGTTATTTGGCTTGGGTTGTTAGGTTACCTGAAAGGTCTTCAGATTAAACAAGCAAGTATTACCATTTGTGATCTCATACCAAGGACACAAACAACCAATTAGCTGTACTTTTTGGAAGCCAGGAACACTGTTGCCTACCTAATCCACTGTCCAGTTTGTAATTCGTTGCTTTTGGGTGTGGGCTAGCCATACAGGAAATTAATTAATTTAAAAATGAAAATTTTTAAATAACTTCAGGATAATAAAAAAAAAAGTAACATACAGATTCACGGAAATAGCATACGATTGTTAGAAGGATAACAATTATGGGACCTTTAATAAATTGAACATAGGACATTTCCCTTCCTTTATTGACTCATGACCTGTCTCCCAGTGCTTATGCATTTTGCCCATCCGTGACCTCGTTCTCCTTCTTGGAGTGAAATAGGTGAGTCCGCTTATATTAGCCTTGGATCTAAACTTAGGTGTTTAGATAACGCAAGGTGAGAGGTAAGTCCAGGAGGGAGCGTCAAGTGACCGGAGAGAGCAGCCTACTGTATACTACAGGCCAGAGAGTCCAGGGTTCAGGTGGGAGTTTTTTGGTGGCTTCCATCCGGTTAAGAAGTAGATCATACAGTACATAATCTGCACCATCTAGACAAAAGCAAAAATATCAAATGACAAATTGTCCTATGTAAATGTTTTCCTCTGTATAATAGACCTTTCTAGACTTTTCTGTACAACTCTGCTTGGCATTTTTAATTGTACATTGCAAGTAGTAACATTGTCTCTTTTTTCTGGCTAAAGTGCTCTAGGGATGCAAAGAGACAATAGTTTTCACATTTTTGCTGTAATTATTATTATTCACAAGGGTTTCAACAGCAGCCTTGCGTAACTGACTGAATGGTGTCAGATTAGTCCCAAGGTATCCAGTCCAAATGGCAGGTCTAAAGCTTGTTTCCGGGACAACGATCAACGGAGGAAAAACCCAAGACTTATACTTTCTCAGGCACCCCAGTGTGTGTGTTGTACCTAGACGTGTAATTATCTGATCTTTGTCAGCTGCTCTCTGGAGCTCGGACATCCTCATTCATGTCCTTCAGCAGATGGCCGGGCGGCTCACTGCAGCTGTAGTAATGCCTCTTATCACACGGTGTCCCTGTTGGCCCATAACATGCTGTGCTCCACTGGTGAGAGAGATATTGGATCACAGATACACCAGCGGATTTAGTTATCAGTAGAAGTGGGTCATGAGATCAGCATCAGCCCTAGATCCTTGTCATGCCATTTTTATCTGTTGCACCGTTATAGTGGTGCATCGAGTAGGTGAACTGTGCCGTTTTGAGTGGACAGGAATTTGAAACGAACACCGGTTTAGGGTAAGGGGTCGTGTAGGGGTAGTGAATAGGATATGAACCCGGTTTAGGGTAAGTGGTGTGGGTGCAGGAGGAAATGGTTCAAATGTGAGCTCCAGCTATTGACAATGTTGATGCTACATACCCTACCACAAGGACCCCAAGGGCCACCACACCCAACGTGTAGATGAATAGATAGGCAGCGAGAGCCAGCATATCACCAGGGTTATCAAGTGGGCACCTCTTTTCACTGGTGTTTCGTCAAGTTAGGCCCACGACACCTCCCTTTTTCCATGATATCCACACGCCAAACTTCCTTAGGTTATCCTATGTCAAAGATAGAACAATTCCTGATACCAATATTACGCATGAAACGGCAACAACAGAGAAGAAAGGGAATACTCTTACTTTGTTTACATTGGCCCCCATAGCTGACATTATTTCTCCTCAACCAAATCCACTGACTGCCTTTCAATGCTTCCTCCAACATCTGATTTACCGCTTTTCACAAACTCTGCCCACGAATCCCCAACTCTCCCAAAAATCATGTAGATTGTGCTATAAATCCTCTGCATCCTCCTACTTCCACCAGACCAACCCTAGCTTTCCATCCTCGCTATTCAGTTTCTACTGCCAAGTTTGCATATATATATTTTTTTTATCCACTTTTTCTCCCATTTTTCTATATTTTTCTCCCATCCCAATTTCGTATCATCCAATTCAATCCTCCCCTGTCACGAACGCTGTTTCTTGCCTCCCACAAGCCGGCTGCAATGTGGACTAAGTCATACATAGCACAAGTCCCCTCCGGTACTTGAGGTAACAGCAGTCGCATCTTTTCACCTGCGCAGCTCGATCTCTCAGTGGCGAGGAGTAACGCGTGGGAGGCTCACGCTGCCCCCGACACTTCCTGATTCTACTGCGCAGGCGCACCAACCGACCTGTAGGAGTCGCTGTCCACAATGCCCGATCCCCACCCATCAGTTTCCCACCCCCTAATACGGCCAATGTGTATTAGTACGGACGACCAGCTAAACTTAAAGCAATGTGGAGCGCTGGGCTCGAACAGGCGAGCCCAGCGTCTCCGCATTCGTGGCGAGCGCCTTGCCCACTACGCCACGTAGCCGCCCCCAAGTTTGCATATCTAAGCTTTTTCCTTTCATACGCATCCTCCCAAGGCACGGTACATTTTATTAAATAAACTAACCGCTAACTACGAGACCGTAATACTTGGTCAAGCCTCAAGTTAGTGCTAACTTGTGAAACAACACATTTTCCTCCCAAATCTACCTGCATTTTCCAATCAGTAGCTCCATTTAGGTGGCCTGACTCATGCCTGCCTAAAAACCTACCTCCTCTAAATGTATTTCCCTCACAGACCAATTGAATGGCTACACCCTCCATCTGATTACATCCTGAATTCACCTTTACTCTTCTACTTTCAATTCCTGTCGCTATGCTTTTCAAAACCTAGTTATGTTGCTTGAGAAAGACTAGTCTTACAGCCAGACATAATATGCCTCATATGTCTACCCACTGTTTTAGGTTCTGTAGTGATGGCAGCACATCATAAGTAGCTCCTATTAGGAATTGTATATTATTTTCCTCCATACTCCACAGGTCCTTCCAGCTAATCTTCCTCTTCTCTACACTTTCCCAGTTCATCCACTGTCCCTGCTTAGCCTGGGCCACAGCCTTGTCACCGTACCTGCTCCACTACCAGCTTCCTCTTTTCTGTGGGACCTGCTTTACTCCATACTGGCTTCCCTGAGCTGAGCCCCAGGCCTCCCAGCCTTGTTGCACCTTACAGTACCTACCTACATGTCTGTATGCTTAAGAGCTGCCTCTGCTTCCTGTACTGCCTGTATTGGGTTCCATTCCCTCCCTCCAGTTTTTTGACCAAATTACTAACTACTGTATCTTTGCTCCCAACAACTCTGTTTGCACCTTCACACACTTAAACTCCTCTGTTAGACTTGTTATTGGTAGCTGGAGAATGAATGAAAAACCAATCTCTCAAGCCTTTCTACCTTTGATATTGGCACTTAATATATTAACAATGGCCACATCAACTTAGGGAATAAATCAAACTGCAAACACCATACAGTACCTTCAACTTGCCTGGAAGCCCTGACTTCTCTATCCTTCCTATTCCCTCTATAACATCTTTCCTAAGTGCTATCTGTTCACTATCATTCAACTCCTCATTATACCACCTACCCAAACTTCACTGGCTTGTTCCTTATTGATGGACTTTCCTCCTCATCTACATAAAACCTTCCCTGTACTACCTTCCCTTGGGTCAATGAAATGCTTCTCGATTTACTAGGCTTAATCTTCATCCTAGCCCATTTGAGATGATCATTTAACTTCTGTGATCTTGTTTTTATGATCTTGATTTATAATAACATTAGATGTACTGTATAGTCAATTATGGTTTAGGCTCCACAGATGTAAACAAATATCTCTGCTCAATCTGCATAGTGCACCTTTAATGTGCAGATCAAATATGGTCCTGCAAAATGTGTCTCCAAAATGATTTCTCCTTCCATGCATTCATAGCATTTTACACTGCATTTCCATGCATTTAGCTCAGTCCCAAGGCTATTAAGTATCTACAGGTTTGGCTCAATGTCAGCTGTTCAAGTAATAATCTCGTAAAAATAAACGTCTCTTTTGCCATTTTATATAACGCAATGGTGATTCTATCCATAACCACTTCATGAATACTTTCACATTTTCTGTTCTAGATAAGATTAGATTAGATTAAAATATATTGTCATTATACAGCACAAGTACTTTACAACGAAAATAAGTTGGCATCTAACCAGAGTGCAAGGTAACAGTAAAGTGCATTAACAATATACAGTGTAACGGTGATTAAATGGAATATAAACAATGAGGCTACTGAGTAAATATGCTAATATGTATGTACATTATTATTATTACATATTACATATTATTATGTACAGTGATACAAGTATGAATACACTATGGTAGTTAGCCATACTGGCCAGTGGTATACCTAATAGAGTATGTATTGGATATATATGGATATAGTATATACAGTGTGTACAGTATATAGACAGGTATGTAAACAGAAATATGTGGTGTCTGGTAGGACATTCCTAGAAAGATTTTACAACAGCAATAGCAGTTTGTTTGGAATTAATAGAAGACTAACTCAGTGAGGCGGTTAGGTGGCCGAGCGGAGATTGCGTTCGTCACCAACCCCGGAGCTGTGAGCTGGATTCGCCTGTTCGAATCCAGCTCACAGCTCCGGGGTTGTCACCAGCTTGGCTGGCCGTCTGCACTAATACAATTGGCTGTATTGGAGGGTGGGAGAAGCTGGCGGGGTGGGTCCGGGTCGTTGTAAACAGCGACTCCTACAGTTCGGTCGGGGCGCCTGCTAAGCGCGGATAGGACTTGAGGGGGATAGTGTGGTCCTCCCACACGCTACGCCCTCTCGATGAGAATCCGCGCTGCCAGGTGAAAAGAAGCGGTGATTGGCTGGACGTGTGTCGGAGGAAGCACGTGGTAGCCTCCACTCTCCCAGATGATCTGACTGTGGGGGGTAAGTGCGCAGCGACCAGGAAGGGACTGGGAATTGGCATACGACTAACATTGGGATGGGAGAAAATCAGAGGGAAAATGGAGGGGGAAAAAGATAAAAAAAAAAAAAAAAAAAGACTAACTCAGTGGTTGGCATGCATTTTCAAGATGGAAAGCAAGTCAATACAGTTATAAAATCACCAATTATCACCAATAGATGATGCCAAAACAAACAGAAATGAGGATCTTGCACTTTAACCTTTTCACTACCACACTACAGAAGGTTAACCTTTCACTACCACACTGCTGACGGTTAATGGTAATAGTGTGGGATAGCGCACAAACGAAGGCATGTAGAAATAAAGGTTTTTTACCCTGTTGGAGTATAAATAGTGCCTGTCAAATGAGCCATACTATTGTCTCCATAGCTATAATATAGAATATACGATGGGTGAAAATGTGAATCATGAAAATGGTCAAAAAAGCTGGCTCCAGGGAGTAAAGATGGAAAAACAGCGTGGCAGTCAAAGAGTTAAAGTCAGATCTGGCCTGGATGCGAAGCCAGTGTAGGGAGGACAAAATTGGTGTGATATGATCACATCTTTTAGTTTTAGTGCATTTAGCACGAGTTGAATATTTTTGTCGCTTGAGTTAGGTAGGCCTTAAAAAAGCACATTACAGTAATCTAAACGTGATGAGACAAATGCATGAATTAGGGTTTCAGCGTCAGCCAAAGTTAAATGGAGATGGAAGAAGAACATTTTTGTGACATTTGTAATATGTGCATTAAATGAGAGGGAGGAATAAAAAAAATCTCCAAGGTCTTTTATGGTGGAGCTCTGAGAGACATGACAAGTATCAAATTTGAGGGAAATGTCCTCAAACAGGCCTTTCTGATTTGGGGGGCCAACGACTAGCATCTCAGTTTTATCTGCGTTAAGGAGTTGAACATTTTGCGACATCCAGTTTTTAATGGCAAGCAGGCAAGCCTCAAGATTTTGTAATTGGGAAGAATCATTAGGCTTAATAGGTAGGTATAATTGGGTGTCATTTGTGTAAAAATGAAAGTTAATACCAAATTTGCGTATGATATTGCTGAGCGGTAGCATATAAATGGAGAATAGTAAAGGGGGACACCGCATTGCACTGTGAAGGTCTCCGATGTTAAATCATTATAGACCACATGTGTTCTATTGGCTAAATAAGATTTAAACCAGGCAAGTGCTTGAAGTCAAGTCGACTCAGACAAATGGAATGATCAACAGTGTCGAAGGCTACACTGAGGTCAAGCAATAAGAGCACAGAGGTTAAGTTTGAATCAAGAAATAGGCAAGTAAGTACAGGCGAGATATAATGTTTAACATGATGAAGGTACATGAAGAATAATACATATTGTGATACAGGCTAATGGTCCTATAGGTATACCGTTGATCTGGTGAGTGTGTAGACTACCACTTGTCTCCTCCAATACATGTGTAGTCACCAGCCACTTATTTTCTCCTGACAGCTAGGAGTTTCACTGGGAGAGCGTAACATGTGTGGAGGTTCACACTATCTCCCCCAGATCCCCTCCCTGCTGAAAAGGTGCCCCGACCAGTAGGAATCGCTGTTGCAACTACCAGGACTCATACCCCACCAGCTTCCCACCAGCTTCCCACCCGCGAACACTGCCAATTGTGTTCATTGGAATATCTGACCAAGCAGGAGGTACCGCTGCCGGGAATTTAACCCGAGTTTTTGCAGTGGTAGGTGAGTGCTCAGACCTCTACACTACCCAGCTGCCCCATGACGAAAATCATTGACGTTCAAAGGGAGTAGAATACAGGGATGCTCACTCTAGGGAAGATGGAGAGGAGAGGGGAAGGAGTTCAGAAGAGAGATAGTTCTTTCATGGGAGAAAACATTGCACTTTTCGCTAGGACTAAGCATAAAGCTTCTTTGACTAGAAGTATTTGTCTGATTCTGATCATTGGGTAGAATCACATGAGCATTATGAACAACCCTATGACTTGAGCAGCAAACTGATCTCAGATCCTTTTCTAAGATATTTCTTGACCACGTGCCCTGATATTGTGTCATGTAAAATGCCAGTTGAAATGGCTCTATGCCTGCATATATGTTAAGGGTAGAGAGAGCAAAGGCATAGAACAATCTGTGCCTATCAAGATACATATGCTCTTCCGAACTCCTTCCCATCTCCTCTCCATCTTCCCTCATTTAGGAGAATACAGCAGGGGACACACGCCACTGTGGATAAATGGGGCTATCGTGGACAGGGTGAGCAGTTTCAAGTACATACATGCGAGTCCACATCACAGAGGACCTGACATGGACAACACACATACTGTAGATCTTGTGGTAAAAAAGGCTAAACAGCGCCTCTATCACCTGAGACAGTTAAGGAAGTTCAGAGTATCAGGGAAGCGAGTATATGTGTGTGAACGGGAAGGAAGATGGAGGGGTGGTGATGATGCATGGAGTAGAGGTTTAAGTACTTGGGGTCAACAGTCCAAAGTAATGGGGACTGTGGTAGGGAGGTGAAGAAGAGAGTGAAGGCCGAGTGGTGCGGGTGGAGAAGGATGACAGGGGTGATCTGCGATAGAAGGGTACCAGCAAGAGTAAAGGGAAAGGTCTACAGCACGGTAGTGAGACCAGCTATGCTGTATGGTCTAGAAACAGTGGCGCTGACCAACAAGCAGGTGGCGGAGCTGGAGGTGGCAGAGATGAAGATGTTAAGGTTCTCTCTGGGAGTAACAAGGTTGGACAAAATCGAAAATGTCTACATCAGAGGAACGGCCCATGTTGAGCAGTTCGGGCAGAAAGTGAGAGAAGCAAGACTGAGATGGTTTGGACATGTGCGGAGGAGGGAGGTGGGGTATATCGGGAGGAGGATGCTGGAGATGGAGCTGCCAGGAAAGAGGAGGAGGGGAAGGCCCAAGAAGAGGTTTATGGACACAGTGAAGGAGAACATGCAGGCAGTGGGAGTGACGGAGGACGACGCAGATGACAGAAACAGATGGAAACGGATGATCCGCTGTGGCGACCCCTGACGGGAAAAGCAGAAAGAAAAAGAAAGAAGAAAGAGAGTATCAGGGAAGATACTCCACTCCTTCTATTCCGGGGCTGTAGAGAGCATTCTGACTGGAAACATCACTGCCTGGTTTGGAAACGGCACGGCACAGGACAGGAAGGCCCTCCAGAGAGTGATGCGCTCAGCAGAGCGTATTACGGGTATTGCACTACCACCCCTGTGTAACAGGGTGGATTATCCCTGCTTTGTGGGAATGGGTGGGCACAATCACTGGGTAGCGAGACACAGTAGAGCTCTGTCTGACTGCACCTCCGTCTTTGAGTCTGGAGCTTCGACTGGAGGCTGGTAGTGTGAGTGGATGGGGCCCGGGATTTACCAACCTGGTCTGGTACTCTGGTCTTCCTTCCCTGCAGCAGGGCAGTCAGCAGTACTCCCCAACACGCTCCCACTTCCCCCAATTGCTCCTTAAACCCTCCCACACCTAGTGACTGAATTGTAAATAAATACCCTGGGTCCCCCCCGCAAGCAGTACCCTCCCTCAATGACCCTAGAAACCTTACAATGAAAAGGGAAAGGTGGAATAAGAAGGGGTTAATTATGTTAATGTTACCCACACCAAAAGAGTTGCTGAACCGCTCATGAATGGACACGCACACAGAACTCCCATCTAATCCTTTAATGTTAACTATACTGGTCAGTTACAATGATTTAATGATAATGACCAAATGGACTGAAGTCCCACTATAATTCCGTTTGTGACTCAATACCTCCTAAACCCGTATTTTATACACCCACCTCTGGGTTAGTATCAGGGGTAATATACTGCAATGTGTTTGACTCCTCACCCACGTCTGGGTCGCCCTGTATAATACCTCTGTCAGGCTTTAATTATACGGCAAGAATAATACCTCTCTAATGCAACAGGTCTGTAACCTCCCCACAGGGAAAGGGTTAATTAGATGGGAAAATATTATTAAACACAAACATGTTATCACACTCAAAGAAAATGAACAGAAATCAAAAGGTGGGCCCACAAATACCTTACAAAAGTCCTATGCTAATGCCGGCATGTATTGTTAATGGGGTAGTAGGGTACCCCTAGAACTTTGGTTAGCACCGTTAGCTTCGCCCGCGGGCCGCACCACACTGTGTACTGTGTTATAGCTCCGGAGCGTAAATGCTCAATTGTACTCAACCAACATGGCGTCCTCGCCGCGCCACCGTCGTCCGGAAGGCAAGATGGTGTCGAATGCTCTCGGCGCGGGTGCTAGCAGGCGGAGCTGGAGCAGAGAGGCAGTGCTGGCTGAGAGCGTGTGCTGGGTGATGGCGACCTCTGTTGGTCGGGACGAACTCCCGTGTGCTGCAGGCAGCCTGGTGTAGATCTGGTTGTAGGCAGCCGGAGCAGACTGGTTGTAGGCAGCCGGAGCAGACTGGTTGTAGGCAACTGGTTTGGTCCACGCGCGTATCTAAGCTCGCCCTCACTAACACTGCAGCTACACTCTGGGTCCTCAGACAGCCCCCCTGCTAGCCGGGATATATGATAACGCAGGGTGTTTCTAAACACCAGTCCTCTTCACGCCACGCTGGCAGGGCGCCTCGCTAGAGGGAATAACTTTAACTTAAACCCCTCAGGGCGATACCGCATTCCTTCTAGGATAACTCGTTGTATCGCTAGGGTATTCCGTAAGGCAACATGCAACACGCTTCTACGTTTGCTGGTATAGGATAACCCGTAATATACTCAAGTTCAATACGGGGCTCTTCCAGACACGACCGAACCGATCCAAGTCCAATGTCGAAGAGGCTGGTTCCTCGCACTTCCGTCTATTGTAGAATAGAATCCAGTAATGCCGTTTATAATCCATATTTCAGCCGGTAGAAGAAGGAGGAGCTCGCGTCATTGTTCGTGAGAATATCAATGGAAACTAGTCAACATGTCTTTGTGCACAAAGGGGAGATAAAAGGCAAGTCAGCACATCTGAATAATAGGCATATATTCAGGTTGCTACACCTGCATGACTTATATAACAGGAGGTGCAAATCCAGAGCCTGCAGAATAATGAAAGACCCCCACCACCCCAACAACAGCCAGTTCAAGCTGCTGCGGTCAGGCAAGCGCCTACGTACACACGCAACAAGAACAGAGAGACTACCGCTCAGCTTCTTCCCCCAGGCCATCAGAACACTGACCACTGAACACTGAACTCTCCACACACAAGTACACATGAGCACACACGTACACACACAATACACACATGCTGCAATCGCTTTAAACAATCGCTTTAAACAAAATGGAAAGGTCACTTTAAAGGAATGAGGAATATAATGTGGTTCTTGTATAGTATAGTTTAGATATAGTAAGTATAGCATAATGACAGAGTTAAAACTATATTGTATAGTAGTGTACATAGGACCCAGTGCCTTCTCAGGAATTTAGCATGTCTATTTTTATCATGCACATCTTATGTCTTCTTATTACCTGTTTTTTTTTTGTATTTTATTATTAGTATTATTGCACAATCGATGCAGGCATAACCTCGCGCATTTCACTGTATGCCCTGGTATGTATGTGACAAATAAACCTCTTGAATCTATTTTTATTTCTTTTTCTCCTTCTTTTTCTCCTTTTTTCTGTATTTTTCTCCCATCCCAATTTAGTCATTATGCCAATTACACCCTCCCCTTCCTGGTCGTTGCGCGCATTTGCCCCCCACTTGCTGGTCTAGGGAGCCCTGAAGACTATCACATGCTTCCTCCGATACATGCAGAGTCAGCCAGCCGCTTCTTTTTCTTTCACCTGACACCGAGGACTCTCACTGGGGAAGTGTAACGCGTGGGAGGATCACACTACCTCCCCCAGTTCCCTCCCTCGCCGTGCAGGCGCCCTGACCGACCTGTAGGAGTCACTGTTTACAACGACCAGGATACACCCCACAGGCTTCCCACCCGCTGACACTGCCAATTGTATCAGTATGGACGACCGACCAAGCCGGAGGTACCGCTGACAGCCGGATTCGATACCAGTGTCTCTTGCGGGGTAGGCAGGCGCTTAGTCCGCTGCGCTACCCGGCCGCCCATCTCTTGAATCTTAGTGTTTTGTATGGAGTCTGAGTGATGGTGGGGCGCCACGCAGGCCAGTTGTCTGGTATTTTATTCAGAAGAGCACCTCCTCCCAGACCAAGCTTTTAGTACAGCTGTAGTCTGTGACCCACTTCTGTGCGTGGAGTAGAACAAGGAGGAGGTGGGGGTAAAAAAGAGGAGGGTGAGAGGAGAGGGGGATGTCGGCTACAAGGAGAGAAGGAAGGTGGAGTTGCAGGTTGAGAGGAGAAGGTAGAAGAAGGTAGCTGCATGAATAGCGAAGAGGAGTGGTGGGTATGAGGGCTGAAAGAGAACCATTAAATGTGGGGAGCTGGATGAAGAGGACAGGTTGAGGAAGGTGTAGAGGGGGGGTAGAAAAGGAGGGATGGAGGCAGAGGTTATGGTTGTGGTACACTATGTGTACAGTAGTAGCCATTATAGAAATCCCCCCACCTACAGTATCTATCCTGCAGGAATACTGCAGCATTTTCCAAACAGTTGTCTGGGGTAAAAGCAGAGAATAAAGGGAACTTCAGCCATGGCCACATGCATCTACAATGTGATTCAAATGAATGACTGAGTGTAGTGTACTATGTAGTTCAGAATACAGTCAGATCCGGGTGGAATCTACAAAACAGAGTACAGAACAGAACAATATGGCCCTGATGTTGATTTTGAAACCAAGTGACACACCTTTTAAACTCTGATCATGAGATACAATTGTACCAGTATATCACGTTACTTGCTCTGTTGTAGTGTGTTCATGGTACAGGCACACACACACACACACACACACACACACACACACACACACACACACACACACACACACACACACACACACACACACACACACTCAGAAACATGGAGAGCAGAGATTCCTCATGCACATGCACACACACAAACACACACATTCAAAAGTGCACACCCAAGCGCACGCCAGGCCCAGGGGAAGACAGATGCTGCTTTTGAAGAGATGAGAAATGACGTTATCCTTGTGAGACATGGGCTTAGGTGGGCTACCGGGACATTTGGGGTGGAAATGAATATTGTGCATATAGTAAATCCCAGACCTGTCTGGCTTTTGGCTGCAGAGTTGAAATCTGACATCAGTTCCCCCAAGGCCTCTCTGAAAAAGGTGACATCATTTTTAGAGCCTCAGATCAAACTAGGCCTCTTAAGAGCACCCCCCCCCCTCACTCCATAGCTCCTAATGACCAAGAATATATGTAAAATTGATGTGCCTCCATTAATTATTTAATATTAATAAGGTATTTGCTACATGTGCTGAAGACGACGGACATGCTGGTAACTGGGTCATTTGAAGACTTGTGTACCTTTAAACGTTTGGGTGCATTGGAAGATTCAAGATTCAAGAGTTTTATTCATCACATACATACCAGGGCATACAGTGAAATGCGGTTGGCCATGCCCGCTTCGATTGTGCAATAAAACAATAGTAATAGTGAAGTGGATTCCCAGGCTGTTTTGGTTCTGCTCTGCTTCAGAACCTGTTGGTTAGTACTCTCGGCGTTGTGTCTCAATACTTTAAAGCTGGGAATCACTTCTCTTCAAACTGACTGAGCAGGCCGAAAGGCAGAAGGAATTAAGGAGGAAGGTATTTCAACAGTTGTTTAATAAGAGAGAAAGAGTGTTTACAAATTACAATAAGAAGATGCTATGGTTGTTGATCACAAAACACTATGCCGTAAGATGATAACAACCAGACTAATATCACAGTATAAAGATAAATTGTTGCTGGTCTTTGTGTTGTCCTGGCTGACAAAACAAAGCAGTCTGTTTTCCCTCCAAAAGTCCTTTGTTCTCTCGTTGCCTGCTTCCTTGGGTGAGATGGTGGAGATGGTGAGAGAGGTCTTGTCCTGTGTGGGTTGTTGGTTGATCCAGAGTGTTCTTCTGGTTGTTTCCTTGAGTTCCTGAGTCCCTCTCTCCACCATTCCACCCCATTCTTATAGCCCAGGCCGAGTGTCTTTGAGTTGATGACATCATCACATTAATTGCTCCAATCACAAGCCGGTTAAGCTTGCATTTTGAAAATAGGGGTTTGGCCTATAGGCCAACCCCCTCCACCTAACTGCAAAAAGAGGCTGTCCTTTACCTTAATCAAAGTTTAAACATTGCATCATTTTCATTTCCTTATATCTTTTACTTAAACACATTACTTGACTTGTTAGTACTTTGATGTACCTCAAAATATATTGATTACCTAAACACAGCTATATTTCTAAGTCTGTTTGACTTTCAGAACATATATCTAACCATTCTGTTAGCTTAATAGAATACATTTCAATACCATATAACAAGCTTAACAGATTGCAGAATGTGTAACAATCAATTTAATCATTTTGAACATTAATTGAAAATAGCACAGACACATTAACTAATTGTAGACATTTTAGTATGACCAAACACTAATTATATTTTAACTTACTTATTCAAATTACTATTTTAACAATATACTAGGAAATAGTTAGTTTGGAGATCTCCTGTGTGTGTGTGTGTGTGTGTGTGAATGGGTATGTGTGTGTGTGAATGTGTGTGTGTGTGTGTGTGTGTGAGTGTGAGTGTGTGTGTGTGTGTGTGTGTGTGTGAATGTGTGTGTGTGTGTGTGTGTGTGTGTGTGGATGTGTATGTATGTGTGAGTGTGTGTGTGTGTGACTATGTGTGTGTGAGTGTGTGTGTGTGTGGCTATGTGTGTGTCTCTGTGTGTGTGTGGATGTGTATTCGAAAATGTGTGTGTGTTAGTATGTGTGTGTGTCTGTCTGTGTCCCCAGGCCGTCTTTGATCACTGTGTGTGTGACAGGAAACTTCAGCAAGATAACATGTCTACGTAACTTTTTGTCTTTTGCTTTGATCTACCCCCTAAAGGGAAGTCTTACCCCAGCTGCCACTATGCCATTGTCACCCCAGGAGGGCATTTGCACAATCAGTCTTATGTAACCACACACACACAAATCTATGAATCATTGTTTTGAGGCCTAATTATTTCCACACATTATTTAATCAGGAGTCTATGTTTGGGAATTTACTACAATAGTTATAATAATAAAAAGATAACTAGAATAGACATGGTAAATAGACATCGCTTAAAGGCACTGGATCCTATGTACATTCCTATACAATGTGCAGTTTTTCTTCTATGTCCCTATGCTATACTTGCTGTTACTAACTATACTATACAACAACCACAACAAGTTATTTTCTTAAAGTGTCCTTTTCCTTCCTTTAAAGTGTCCTTTTCTTGTGTGTTTAAAGTGACCTGTGGTGCGTTTGTGTGTGTGCGAGTGCAGAATGTTGTGTTGTGTGTGTATGTGTGTGTTCATGTGTGCTTGTGTGTGGAGAGATCATTGTTCTGATGGCCTGAGGGAAGAAGCTGAGCCTTAGTCTCTCTGTTCTTGTTGCGTGTATATGGAGGCGCTTGCCTGACCACAGCAGCTTGAACAGGTTGTTATTGGGGTGGTGACGGTCCTTCATTATTCTACAGGCTCTGGATTTGCACCTCCTATTGTATAAGTCCTGCAGGGGTGGTAGTGCAATACCCGTAGTCCATTCTGCTGAGCGCACCACTCTCTGTAGGGCCTTCCTATATGGGCCGTGCTGTTTCCAAACCAGGCAGTGATGTTCCCAGTCAGAATGCTCTTTACAGCCCCGGAATAGAAGGAGTGGAGTATCTTCCCTGATACTCTGAACTTCCTTAATTGTCTCAGGTGATAGAGGCGCTATTTCGCCTTTTTTACCACAGTGGCTATGTGAGTTGACCAAGTCAGGTCCTCTGTGATCTGGACTCCCAGGTACTTTAAACGAAGGTTATCCTATAACCCTAGTTACATGAGTTCTTGTGAGCGTTCTGCTCTGCTGGACAATCTCATCATACTTATTGTATTCACTGAAAGCTTTTTGCCACATGCACCTTCATTTACCCTGCCACGCCCATTTCCGGTTATGTATATAAGCGTGGAGTATGACCGTACTCATCCTTCCTGAGTCTTGACTTTCATTCGGAAGACAGTCAGGGGTCCTCAGTGCGTGAGAGCAGAACGCTCACAAGAACTCATGTAACTAGGGTTATAGGATAACCTTCGTTACATTTAATTCTTTCTTGTGTTCTGTTCTGCTGGACAACAGGAGCAGAGCAGGATGCAAAGGGCCCAACAAATGTACCCGCTGAGGTCCCCTTTACAACCATCAGAACACTGGGGAGGGTCCGGGCCCCCACACCCGTCCTAGTGAGGGGTGGGGTGGGACAGGACACCGACTGTGCTAAAAAAGGTGACAGCACCCAAAAACGCACAAGGTGAGTAGATTGTGGGGAAAAAGGACCCACGTCTACCCCACCACGCATTCCGCGCTACAAGGGAAGCATATATTCGAGTTACCGCTCCCACACCTCGTGGGGTCGGGCCGTTGAACCCTGACTCTGCCCGTGAGACATCTCGTGGGGTCGGGGTTCCGAACCCTGACTCTGCCAGCGAAGGCGAAGCCTTAGCGGCGGGGCGCGGAGGAGGTCCCAGCCCCATGGACTACTCAAGGGACAGGGCCTTCTGTCGAGTCCAGGAGCTAGGACCTGACCAAAGGGACCTTGTGAGATCAACAAGGCCGTGGCATCGAGACCTCCCCAGGCGTTTACTTGTGACACCACGGGGGTGTCCGGTACGCCGTGTATAATGTCATAATCTCGTGGGGTCATAATCTCACAGAGTAGGGGTCCCTAACCCTGACTCCGCCAGTGAACTGACTCTGCCACGAACCCTGACTCTGCCAGCAAGCCTGTATCTCGCGGGATCGGGTTCAGAGAAACAGTTTGACACAATTGGCAGACGTCATAATCCTGTGGGGGCATAGTCTCATGGGGTTGGGTGTCGAACCCGGACTCTGCCAGTGAGCTGACTCTGCCACCGGCATACCGGGGAGACAACCACCCCAAAACAGAAGGTTGCTCCCTTAACCCAGGTTCTTTAGCAAGAGCATGGCTCGACCTGTGCCTGGAGGACCGTGAACTACACAGGAGCGCTTAGAGGGGCTGACTGCTAAAAACAGTACCTCGATGGCCCACCCGCCGAGCGGGGGGGAGGAGCCCCTGTGGCGTCCAGTCCGCCCTGGCATTTCCCCACGGAAACGCACAGGGCCCTTCGGGCTGACAGAATACATTGTACAAGCAGCACCCGGAACACCGGGTTGGACTGATCTGGTCCGGCACGACCAGGATGAGTCCCGGGTCCCCAACGCTGCCACCCCTCTTCAAAAAAAAATGTATCGGCAGGGGAGGTACACGTTTTGATCAAAAACCACACACACTACCGAGACGGACTGTAAAAAAACAGCTCACGTGGCCCACCTGTTGGGCATGAAGCCCCCCTGTGACGCTTGATCTGCCCCATCATTTTCCCCCGGAAATGCAGCGAGCCTTCAAGCTGGCAGATTCATTTTCACGAGCAGAGCTCGCCTGGCGCTCGGCAGAGATAAACTCCCTCCTGGCTGACCGCATAAACGCTGTTATGCTGTTCGGACAGACCAGGGTGCACCGGTCCCTAAGATGGCCATTTCAAATAAATATTTGAAAAACGCCAGAGACCAGGTGCTGACATTGGTCCCTCAGGACCAAGCGCTGATATCGAAGAACAGGGAACAGACCCTTACATTTATGCCTATCCAAATGGGCTGTAACTGTCCCGGTTCGAAAAAGAAAAAAGAGAATGGTCTCTGCTTGGCCCGATAACAGCGCTAGGCTCGTAAAACCTGAGAACGGTGTTGGGCGAATTTCGATAAGAAACAACCCCAACCCATCGTCTCTCCCCCCTATTCAAGGAAACCAGGGGGAAACTGGTCCTCGCAAGGATCCTCGACACAGGATTTATACACAGCCTGGGAAAAAACCACCCGTCACTACCTCCGCTCTCACGAGAGGGGAAGACGCCAGTTTATCCCGCAGAGGCCTCATTCGACAACGTGAGTTGGGATCTGAACTACGCAGGCCCCAACTCACGGGCATACCCCTCGGGCCAATAAGAAAACTCAAAACCTGTGATGTTATTATGGCAGGGTACCCCAGCCCCACTCTTCTGAGTTGGCGGGCATGGGGAACCCCTCCCCCCCCTGCGACAAGCAGGATATGTTAACACATTCTGTGCCACGCAGTTTGCCCATCTTATACCACTCTCTGCCAGTGCTGTAAGCCTATGGAGTCGCTCACCTTCTTTGCAGGGCTATAACTTTTTAAATATTATAGCTATATCGACATTACTATGGCCCATTCAACATCGGGTATCTATCGTTCCGGATGTGGGAACGTTATATTTTTCCATTCATACATTGTCGTATATTGTTAAAGTTAGAGGTTATATATGATTGCTAGTAACTGAGTGACTGTCTATCTATGCATAACTGTTTCCACTGGAGGGCGCTATAGGCGGAGCTGTTTTTTGTTTTGATCCACTTTTTCTCCCATTTTCTATATTTTTTTTCCAATTTCGTATCATCCAATTCAACCCTCCCCTGTCACGAACGTTGTTTCTTGCCTCCCACAAGCCGGCTGCAATGTGGACTAAGTCATACATAGCACAAGTCCCCTCCGGTACTTGAGGTAACAGCAGTCGCATCTTTTCACCTGCGCAGCTCGATCTCTCAGTGGCGAGGAGTAACGCGTGGCAGGCTCACGCTGCCCCCGACACTTCCTGATTCTACTGCGCAGGCGCACCAACCGACCTGTAGGAGTCGCTGTCCACAACGCCCGATCCCCACCCATCAGTTTCCCACCCCCTAATACGGCCAATGTGTATTAGTACGGACGACCAGCTAAACTGAAAGCAATGTGGAGCGCTGGGATCGAACAGGCGATCCCAGCATCTCCACATTCGTGGCAAGCGCCTTGCCCACTACGCCACGTAGCCGCCCCCTATAGGCGGAGCTGTTAATGTTACCGCCAGGTAGAGGGTATATAAGCTGATGCCGACTCCCCTTCTGTCTCTTCCCACCTACCTCTCACGGAGAGGAGATCTCATGTGCTGCTGTTGTGAAATGTAAATAATAAACCATGCCGATTAAAGGCTAAAGGTAGAAACCATGCCTCATGAACATATTATTGTCGCCCCATAGCCAGTTCTGTGAACAGGTTATGGGCCCAGATCACGCGGGGGCGAAATAATAAGGGTAGCAAGTTTAGCTGAAGTATAGGCTAGTTTAGCGCCGGGAGCACCGCGCGGCTAAAGGCTATACCAACAGAGCTAAAGCTACGCCTACCATCAAAAAGGAGGATGGCGACCAAGGGAAGGAGCAAATGGCCCTCATTCAATGGAAAGGCAGAGGACTATGAGCTCTGGGAAGAGCGCATGTTATGCTGCATGCACGGTGTGGGACTGAAGACGACGATCTTGAAGGCCCCCACGGGAGACATGACGGCGGAAGCACAAGCCCTGGACGACAAGCATAATGCAGACGCATACTGTGAGTTAGCACCACTGCTCGACAACACAAGCTTGGGGCTGATATTCCGCGACACTAAGGACAAAGGCCGAGAAAGCCTGGAAGTGTTGAGAGAACATTATATCGGGCAAGGAAGACCCGAGTCATGTCCCTCTACATAACACTAACAGCACTGAAGAAGGGGCACACCGAGACTGTGACCGAATACGTCATCAGAGCTGAGCAGATCATTATATTATCAAGCACCAAGCGATGGGCTAATGATGGCGATGGTGATGAGGGGACTACCGGAGCTGTACAAACCGTTCACACTCCTGGTAACACACGGTTCAGCGGACATGACGCTGGGAAAGTTCAAGGCCAAGTTACGAAATTTCGAGGCCTCAGAAGATATCCACCCAGCCGCCGCAGAGGCGGGAGAGAGGGTGCTGAAGGCCCGAGCGACGCCGAGGGAGAAGACCAGGCCCACGACGGAGCTGGCGTGTTGGCGATGCAGAGAAAAAGACCATCAGAAAAGTAACTGCACAAAGACTGTTTGGTGTAGCTTCTGCAAATCCACGGGGCACACAGAGTGTGCATGAAGAAACGCGACCAGAGCGCGCGGTATGCAAGATGGCGGCAGTGGACAAGATGGCGGCAGCGGTGGACGTGAGACGAATCGAGACGCCGCCCGGAGAGTAGCGGGACAAGAAGACTTCATCTTCGGGGCGCAGACAGCGTACGTCACCAGGCCAACGCAGCTGCAGCAGGCCCAAAGGAAGGGACTGATCGTGGACACAGGTGCGTTGTCCCACGTCATCAACGACAGGAGTCGGTTCAAGAATTTGACAACACTTTCGACCCGGAGAGACACAGCATGGAGCTGGCAGACGGGAAGCGCACCTACGGGTTGGCGCAAGAGAGAGGAGACGCACAGGTATGCCTCATAGACAGTGAGGGGCGCCGGTGTACAGTGACATTAAAGAACGCTCTCTACGTACCCTCGTTCCCACAAGAACTATTCTCTGTAATAGCTGCTACTGCGTACAGTGCCAAAGTATTCTTCAATGAAGGTAACATTTTTCTTGTAGAGCCGGTACGCGATTTAACATAAAGGTGTACAAGAGAATGTATTATCTACAAACCGAGAGTAATGACAACGACAAGTGTAATAATAATGATATGTGTAACGTGACTGTCAGTCACGATATTCAGACATGGCATGAGATTATGGGTCATTGTAATTACGAGGATTTACTGAAACTGCAAGCAGTGACAGAAGGCATGCACATTGAAGGTGAAAAGCGTAGACCTGACAGAATGTGTAGTGTGCATAAAGAGGAAGTTTACTCAATCGAGAAACAGAAATCCCACAGAAAAAGTAAAGGTACCACTTGCGCTAGTTAACACAGATCTAGCCGGTCCAGTAAGCAACGAGTCCATAGGAGGCTTTAGATATGTACAGTATTTTACAGATGTGTGTACAATGTACAGGGGCAGTGTTTGTTTACTTAAATTTTTTTTTATCCACTTTTTCTCCCATTTTTCAATTTTTCTCCCATCCCAATTTCGTATTGTCCAATTCAACCCTCCCCTGTCTCGAACGCGGTTTCTTGCCTCCCACAAGCTGGCTGCAATGTGGACGAAGCCATACATAGCACGAGTCCCCTCCGATACTCGAGGTAGCAGCCGTCGCATCTTTTCACCTGCGCGGCGCAATCTTTCAGCGTCAGGGGTCTGCGCTTTGGAGGGGCGCCGCCCCCATCGCTTCTTGATTCTACTGCGCAGGCGCACCAACCGACCTGTCCACAATGTCCGATCCCCACCCCTCAGTTTTCCCTCCCCCTAATACTGCCAATTGTATTAGTACGGACGACCAGCCAAACTGAAAACAATGTGGAGAGCTGGGCTCGAACCCAGCGTCTCCAGCATTGGTGGTGAGTGCCTTGCCCACTGCACCACCTAGCCGCCCTGTTTGTTTACTTTCTCAAAGCAAAGAGTGACACACTCCAGGCCACGGAGAAATTCCTTGCAGATGTAGCCCCTTATGGTAACATAAGATGCTTGAGGTCCGACAACGGAACCGAGTTCACAAATAGAGAGTTCCAAATCACTGTTGAGAAGGAACAAGATAAGACACAAGACGTCATGTCCATACTCCCCACACCAGAAGGGAGTGGCAGAGAGGGAATGGCGCACTCTTTTCTAAATGGCTAGGTGTAAGCTAGTAGACAGTAACTTACCTAAGAGTCTATGGCATTATGCGGTGCAAGAAGCCGCTTACACCAGAAACAGGTGCTTTAATAAGCACACAGGCACCACCCCGTATACAGCACTGACAGGAAAGAAGTGTAATCTAGCTAGGATGCACCAATTTGGATCAGTGTGTTATGCTTACCTGCAGGACAGAGGAAAGCTCGAGTCCAGATGTGAAAAAGGACTCTTTGTAGGGCACGACAAAGGAAGCCCCGCTTTCCTAGTTTATTATCCCGGTAAAGGGAGAGTGCAGAAACACAGGCTAGTCAAATTTGTCACAAAGACAACATGTAAGAACGAGACACAGACAGAGGAGCCAGAGCTGGACTCCAGAGTAAGGTGTGAAGAAACAGAGACACCTCAGCCTAGTGTACTTAGCACGGTCGTGCAGACAGACAGTCAGCAACCCCCAGAGGACGATGACGAGGAGCACCCGAGGGTGACGTCACGTGCCCCAAGCAGTGGGAGGTATCCCTCAAGGGAACACAAACCCCCAAAGTATCTGACAGACTATGCCCGGAGAGAAAGTGACGAGGATGACAGTACACTTACCAGCATTGATTACTGCTACAGAGTAGTCAGTGGAGTACCTCAGACCTTTAAAGAGGCCATATTGTCCCCTGAATCAAGTAAATGGGAGAGAGCAATGGATGAGGAGATGAGGTCCCTAGAGGACAACCACACCTTTACTCTAACCAAGTTACCAGAGGGCAGACAGACAGTGGGAGGGAAATGGGTGCACTCAATCAAGGAGGGTATTGAAGGCCACGACAAGTACAAAGCGAGGTTCGTAGCTAAATGTTTAAATACTGAAGGAGGGTACTCCATGTTTAAATACGGAAGGAGGGTGGCTACATGCTTAAATGCAGAAGGAGGATACCAATTGTGTAAAAATATCCCAGAAGAGATATGTGGAAAAGATCCTGAAACATTTTGACATGCAAGAATATAGAACAAGGGAAACGGATTGACTGATGTAAAAATGTACAGAGAAGCTGTGGGTAGCCTCATTTATTTGACAACATGTACTCGCCCTGACCTATGTTTTGTAGTGAGTAAATTGTCACAGCATTTTGCTGACCCCACAGAGGAGCACTGGATTACAGCAAAACATGTTTTTCGTTATCTCAAAGGTACAGCAGATAAACAGCTGTGTTTCAGAAAGAGCAGCGAGGGCTTAGGGCTTAAAGCCTACAGTGATGCAGACTGGGCAGCTGACACCACAGATAGAAGAAGTACCACAGGATATTGTGTGAGTTTGAACACAAACAGATCATTGGTTTCGTGGAAAACAAAGAAGCAGCCCACAGTGGCACTATCAACTTGTGAAGCCGAATACATGGCTCTAGCTATGACAATACAGGAATGTATTTATCTAGAACAACTGCTCGAAGGAATGGATACCTATGTATATAGAAAAACTGTTGTTTATGAAGACAACCAGGGAACCATTGCAATTGCGAGAAACCCTGTGTGCCGACAGAGGTGTAAACATGTGGATATAAAATACCATTTCATCAGATCTGTCATCAGAGAAGAAAGGATGACACTTGTCTATTGTCCTACAGACGACATTGTTGCAGATGCTATGACGAAGCCTGCTTCCAAACTGAAATTTAAAAGATTTGCAGAGGTCATGTTTGGTGTGTAAACATTGCCTGTTGTGTAGTATTGACTGCCATATTCTTTTTGATGTTCTGAACTGTGTTATCTTCTTTGTAAATAGTTTTTGAAGAAGTTGTACAGTGTACTAGAGTGAATGAATGAATGAATGAAAACTTTATTTAACAGATTGCAGAATGGGTACAATACAGTACGGCTCAATACATACAATTGTTAAGGGGATGCAGACCTGAGAAAGACGTTTGTCTTGTTTCCATCAGGGTCCCCCATTTTCAATTCATATAGACATTTATGACATACACAACATACATGACATTTATGGCATAGGGACATATAGGTATTTAGTACTGATACATTTGTGACATAACGGTATTCAAATATACAGTACTGTTACCCCTAGATCCTGACAGAGTATATACATATGATGGGGAGGGGACTGTACATTAGGAGGGGGTGGGTGGGTGGGAGGGAAATATACATACGGCGGGGAGGGAATATATACATGCGGTGGGGAGGAGACTGTCTATTAGGAGGTGGTGGGGGTTTTGGGCATTTACGGTGGCCAGTTTCGAATTGCAGCCTCCTGTAGGTGCTCTTTAAGAGCGGTTTTGAATGTGGGCAGGGATTCACATTCCTTTACAGCTTTGGGTAGGGCGTTCCACATTGTTGTGGCATAATTGCGAAACGTGTTTAGTCCCTTGTTTGAGCCGAATCTGGGTTTAACATGATTTGTTGAGCTTCCTCTGGTGTAGTGGTTGTGGTATTCACTGACCTTTGGGAAGTATTTTGACATGTACATGGGCACCCCGGTCGTATAGTGTATCTTGTAGACCAGGCCCATTGCAAGTTGCTGTACTCTGTCGTCTACTCTAAGCCATCCTAGGTTGGCAAAGTGGGCAGGGGTGAGGTGGGTTCTGGGGTTCAGGTCAAGTAGTAGTCTGACCTGTGATGTTTTGTGATGTTTGTAATTTTGTTTTAAGCGCCTTTGAGGTGCTTTGGTACCATGAGGTGCACGCATAGTCATAGTACCCTTGAATGAGTGCTCCTGCCAGAGTCTTCAGGGTATTCTTGTTTACCAGAGAGGAGATCCGGTACAAGAATCTAGTTCGTTGGTTGACTTTTTTTATTACATTGGATGCCATTTTGTCACAGGAAAGATTTGCCTCTAGGATGGAACCCAGGTAGGTAATTTCGTCTTTCCTTGTGACAATATTGAGTAACTAGACAACCCTAAGTGGGAGTGTTAAAGTTAGAGGTTATATATGATTGCTAGTAACTGAGTGACTGTCTAACTATGCATAACTGTTTCCACTGGAGGGCGCTATAGGCGGAGCTGTTAATGTTACCGCCAGGTAGAGGGTATATAAGCTGATGCCGACTCCCCCTCTGTCTCTTCCCACCTACCTCTCACGGAGAGGAGATCTCATGTGCTGCTGTTGTGAAATGTAAATAATAAACCACGCCGATTAAAGGCTAAAGGTAGAAACCATGCCTCATGAACATATTATTGTCGCCCCATAGCCAGTTCTGTCAACATATATATTGAAATTCTTTATTCGGAATAACCCCTTCAGATGTAGCATCTCGTTTAGTACCGTCGTGAATATAAGTATGTTTTTAGAGTGTAGAGCAGTAATTCCTAGAACGCGAGTTATAGGCCCCGACGCATATTATACATAATCGATTGGCGTTCCTAGACACGCTATATTAAAAAATTCAAATGCATATGCTCGGTATACATTATGCTCCATCATGAAGGAAAGGGGGGGGGTCGTTTATGATTCCTTGATTGTCAGTAACAGCTTTCTTTAGTACGACATCATACGTTGATCAGATGGATTGCAATGAAATAAATGGACAATCGAGCTGGAATTAACGTTAGATTCCTCTTACCTGTGGCCGATGAGTCTGGAGAAAAAATTATTTGATTTCGATCTGCTAGATCCATTTTCCGTTTGTATGACGCAATAAACGCTGAACGCATATTGATTCTTGCGTCTCGAAAGCGATCCAATGCACTCAAGTGTTTGTCTGGATCAACATAACAAGATAGCTCTGCCGGAACATTTTCCCCAATGCACAGAGCGCCACCAGCCCGAAATCCACCAGGCGGCGGTATTGAGGCCTTGCTGGATGAATTATGAATGCCAATTCATAGCGAATAAACGAAATAACGATCATAAAAACGAGTTAACTCATTGTTGGCGCTCAACGATTGGTGGCCAATAACGAGTGAACTCGTTAATGGCGCAGAATGTGCTTGCTCTGATGCGGACGTCAGCCCAACCTGACAGAGCGGAATCCCACGTACGTGCATCATCACGCTGGTGCGTACAGGGGATCCCTTAGTGATGAGATCGCTTGTTTTAAGCTACCTCCTCATTACCCACACTGTCAGAATTTCACCAAATTGATACAACACACCCAAAAGGAAGGGTTTATATCCCCCCCCCAACCAACCTTACGTAAAGTGAAAAACATATAAGGTGAAAAAAATGAGCATTGTCTATAGCTGTGTGTTGATTTACAAGCGAACACATACGCAAGCATATGCTCGCTTCATTGCTTTGAAAAACCAAAACACGATAGCTAGCCACCAACCGTGGGCTCTGGGTCTACGTTTGTTTAAAACGTGTCCAAATGAGTCCCCGCAGCTCCATTTCATAAGTAACATTGACGCCCGCTATACTTTTACTTTACCAGAAAAAGGTAGCGGGCCCTCATTGTCACTCCGTTCGAGGCATACACAAAACACATTAGTGAAATGATTACACGTTGTTTCAACAAAACTTGCCACTCTCAAAGAGGGTCTTTTTATTTGAAAGAAACCGTAGTTTTGGGGGGGGGGGGGGGATGGGGGGTTAGGTGAAAGAAAAAGGGGAAGAGGGTGGAGGGAGGGGGAACACAGCCTAGGCTTAGTCCCACGCCCATCACCTCCCACCGTGTGTGGCGCGTCCTCGCTTGTCCCCTCGGGCAGGTAGCCTGGGGGGACGGGACGGGGCTGCAGCAGGCGGAGGTACCAGGCGGAGGTAGCAGGCTGGGGTACGCTGCTGGGCTCCTCCCCCCCCCGGGTGCGGCACACCTTCTTGTGGGAGCTGGTGCCCCGGGAGGCACTGCAGGACTTGCTGGCTGGTTGAGCCATGGGTTGAGCTGCTCCCTGGTCCCGACATCGGGAAGTGGTGACAGAGGACCGACCGCTGCTCCTCCATCTCCCTGCAGGCCACGTCACCTCCTCTATGGGGGAGCTGAAGAGGCCGTCCTCGGAGAGTCAAGTCAAGTCAAGAGTTTTATTTGTCACGGCATACAAGTATACAATGAAATGCGGGGGGTCTTGCCCGCAATGATGTGCATAATATAATAGTAATAATATATGATAAGAATCCAATAGAACGACATTGTGCAATAAAACAAGTAAACAAAGTAGGGCATATCGGTATATGTACATGAGTTATTTACAGAGCATGGTAGGACATGCTAGGTCCTGTGGTAGTGCAATACACTGTTAGCTACGGATGAGGCACTGGGTCTTTATGTACACCCCTATACAATGCTATATTATACAATCTCAAGTTATACTATACTATTCTTAAAGTGACCTTTCCTTTTGTAAAGTGACCATAAGTGTGAGCGTGTGCAGCATGAGTGTGTGTGTGCTCATGTTAAAGTGGCTGCTAGTGTGTGAGCGTGTACAGTGTGTGTGTTGTGTGTGTGCTCATGTGTGCTTGTGTGTTGAGAGTTCAGTGTTCAAGGCTTTGATGGCCTGGGGGAAGAAGCTGAGCCGAAGTCTCTCTGTCCTAGTTGCTGGTGTTCGCAGGCGTTTGCCTGACCGCAGCAGCATGAACAGGCTGTTGTTGGGGTGGTGAGGGTCTTTCATTATTCTGCAGGCTCTGGATTTGCACCTCTTGTTGTATAGGACCTGCAGGGGTGGTAGTGCAATACCCGTGGTACGCTCGGCTGAGCGCACCACTCTCTGTAGGGCCTTCTTGTCCTGTGCCGTGCTGTTTCCATACCAGGCAGTGATGTTTCCAGTCAAGATGCTCTCTACAGCTCCGGAGTAGAAGGACTGGAGTATCTTCCCAGATACTCTGAACTTCCTTAACTGTCTCAGGTGGTAGAGGCGCTGCTTCGCCTTTTTTACGACTGAGTCTATGTGTGTTGTCCATGTCAGATCCTCTGAGATGTGGACCCCCAGGTACTTGAAGCTGCTCACCCTGTCCACGGTAGCCCCGTTTATCCTCAGTGGTGTGTGTGTCTCCTGCTGTCTCCTCCTAAAATCCACGATCAGCTCCTTGGTTTTACCAATGTTCAGGAGCAGGCTGTTGTCCTGGCACCAGCGTTCCAGTACCTCAACCTCCTCCCGGTAGGCCTTCTCGTCGTTGTCCGAGATCAGCCCCACCACCACTGTGTAGTCAGGCAAACTTCACTATGGAGTTGGAGCTGAACTTGGCCACACAGTCATGTGTGTATAGTGAGTACAGCAGGGGGCTCAGAACACAGCCCTGGGGGGACCCGATGCTCAGGGTGATGGTGTTGGAGGTCTGACCCCCCACCCTGACTGCCTGGGGCCTTTCACTCAGAAAGTCCAGTATCCAGGCGCTCAGAGCGGAGCTCAGACCCAGCTCGATCAGCTTGTCCACCAGTCTGGTGGGGACTATGGTGTTGAACGCTGAGCTGTAGTCAATGAACAACAGTCTCACATAGCCCCCCTTCTGACGGTCTAGGTCTAGGTGCTGTGCAGTACTTGGGAGACCGCATCATCAGTGGACCTGTTTGGCCTGTATGCAAATTGCATAGGGTCCATATCACTGGGGAGGGAGGCACAAATGTGATCCTTGACCAGCCTCTCAAAACATTTCATGGCCACAGAGGTGAGTGCCACCGGTCTGTAGTCATTGAGACCTGTTGGGGAGGATTTATTTGGTACCGGGATAATGGTAGACATCTTGAAGCAGGCAGGGATCACTGACTCCGCCAGGGATCGATTAAATATGGTGGTTAGCACAGGACTTAAGTATGCTTCCTGTTATTCCATCTGGGGGGCCAGGAGAAGGGGCAGTCTCCTCCGGTCCTCCAGCGACGCCTGTTCCAGCCACAGGTGCCGCTGGATCAGGGTGGCCAGCACTCGCAGCTTCCCTGCGGCTATGGCCTGGAGCTGCGTCAAGTGCAGGGTCGCCCCCAAGGCCTGGGCAAGGATGTAGCGCTGGTCGGGACCCAGGTCTTCCCCATGCGTCATCAAACCCGACTGGAAATCCGCCAGCTGCGCTATATTGGTCGTGGCAGCCAGGCTGTGTCGAGGCGATGTAGGCCTGGTCGGACCACATCGCCAGCTGCCGGGCCGACTTTCCCCTCAGCCTTGTTTTTTTTTGGGGCTCCCACTCCATATCCGGGCAAAGGACGGCTGTCAGCGGTTTGTCAAGCCGCGGCACGCCGCCCTTTAAGCCCCGGACCAGACCCTCTACCTGCGTGAACGGCAGGTAAGAGGAGGTCAGGCCCATGACGCGGGGCACCACCTGTCCCCGAGCCATGTAGGCGTCCATGGCAGGGAAGGCCGGGCACAGCATGCTCGGCCTGCCCAGCGGGTTCCTCTGGAACACGTGGCCCACCATGGCATCGGGGATAGGTGTCGGCGGGGGCGCTGGCAACGGAATCCCGTTAGCCAGCGCTGCCGCCGCCATAAGCTCGGGGAAGAGAGCGAGCCCTGGACCCCGACTCTGCCAGCAGGGCATCAAAGAGGAACCCCCCCGCCTCCTCCATGTAATCCTCAGTTTCTATCGGATGCGATGGCAGGAGAGCGAGAGGGTCCCCCTCTGGCACCAGCTCTTCCGTGGAACCGAAAGCATCCGGTCCGTGTACTCCTCTCCCTTGTCTGACCACCTGCCACACTCGCTCACCACTGAACAGCGGGAGCAAGCGGAGGCGGAGAGCTTGCGCCGCAAATCGTCCGCCATCAGAGAGACCACGCCCCGGCTGGTCGGGGGTCTCCCGATGGGGACGCCGGGGCCGGAGATCCTCCTCCTGAATGAGGGGTGCTCAACCGCCACCGGGGCTCACCCTCTCGCCACAATCGTGGGAGTAGGGAGCCCCCGCGGTGAACGGCGGAGGCTGCAAGGGAGAAGCGCTGGTGGAGCCCCGAGAAATGCATCTCGGGTCTCGGTGGTGATGCCATCTCAAGGGAAACAGCAACAAGAAAAAAACTGAGAGAAAAAAAAATAGCTAATATTTCCACTGTCAAAGTAGCTAAACACTTCCGAATGAAAGATGAGGGAAGGATGAGTACGGCCATGCTCCATGCTTATATACATAACTGGCCGGGTAAATGAAGGTGCATGTGGCAAAAAGCTTTCAGTGAATACAATAAGTATGATGAGATTGTCCAGCAGAGCAGAACGCAAGCAAGAATGAAATGTAACTGCTCACCCTGTCTACGATAGCCCCATTTATCCACAGTGGCGTGTGTGTCCCCTGCTGTATTCTCCTAAAATCCACAATCAGCTCCTTGGTTTTACCAATGTTCAGGAGTAGGCTGTTATCCCGGCACCAACGTGCCAGTACATCAACCTCCTCCCGGTAGGCGTTCTCGTCATTGTTAGAGATCAGCCCCATCACCACTGTGTCGTCCGCAAACTTCACTATGGAGTTAGAGCTGAACCTGGCCACACAGTCATGTGTGTACAGTGAGTACAGCAGAGGACTGAGAACACAGCCCTGGGGGGACCCGATGCTCAGGGAGATTGAGTTGGAGGTGTTTCCACCCACCCTGACCACCTGGGGCCTGCAGAGTGCTGCTGCTTTTTCTCCTTTTGATCCAAGTGTTAAGTTATGACTCCGAAAGTATTTTTTGTATCCACTTTTTTATCCTCTTTTTCTATTTTTCTCCCATCCCAATATAGCGGTGCCAATTCTCCCCTCCCCTGTCTTGAACGTTGCTCGCATATGCCCCCCACTGGTCGGCTGTAGGGAGGATAGAAGCCTTGCATCACATGTCCCCTATGATACATGTGGAGGCAGTCTGTCACATATTTTCACCTGCCAGCGCGGACTCTCATTTGGCGAGGTGTAACGATAGGTTATGAATATAACCGTAGTTCTATGCATACTAGTGACGCTCAGCGTCATTCTGCACATATCTCACTTCGTGCATATGCACTGAATAAAAACTCACAATGTACCTTTACATACCAACATTCGTCTGGCCACACCCCTATCCGCTACCTTCATAAGCAGGTGTGTGGCCCCACACTCGCCTCCTTCCCAATCTTTCACCACAAGGCAAGATCAAAGGCCGCAGTGGCGTCTAGACGCTGAGCGTCACTAGTATTCATAGAACTACGGTTATATTCATAACCTATCGTTCTATATCATACTAGCTTCCGCTCAGCGTCATTCTGCACAACGGGAGCTGAGCGGGAGCTTGAAGCTCGACAAATGTACCCCACTGAGGCCCCCCACAACCATCAGAACCGGGGAGGACCGAGCACCCCGACCCTCCCTAATGGAGGATACCCTCCCTATTGGAGGACGGGAGGGAGACGGATCCGACCGTGCAAAGAGGAACTCGAGCAACTCAATGCACAGGGTGAGCAGACCGTGGCTTGACCCCACGACTACGCACACGTACAACCCGCATGCCACCAGGGAACGAACGGAAGGAACAAACCTCGTTACCGCCCCCAAAATCACGGGGTCAAGAGCAAACTCAACCCCGTGGGAAGGCTGTAGCAGCGGAGCGCGAAGGAAAACCCAGACCCACTGAAGGGACTGGATCCCCCGGAAAAAGGGGGCCCGGAGAGGTCAACAACGCCACAGCATCAAGACCTTACCAGGCGGTCACTAGTGACACCGCTCCCCACATCGCCAGCGTATTCGGACAGGGCCCATCCAAGAGCGGGCCCTTCCCCCCACTAGCACGCCGCCTGGCACACTGACCCTGGCATACTCAGGCAGTCAGCATGGCTGTAACTCGAAGCACTCAAGAGGCTACACTACAGCGGGAGCAGGCAGCGCACTGGGGAGACGACCTCCAGAAGAGGTCGATCCCTCAATCCAGGCAGCAGGCATTTGACCCGAGCCTGGAGCACTGCGGACGAGACAGGCGCCAAAGGGGTCAACTGAAAACAGCACCCCGGCGGAAGGGGCGTATGCTGGCATTGTTGCGCACCATGACAAAGCCTCCACCAAAAAACCCCGACCCAGAGGGGCCGAGGCAGAGAAGGCTGACACAATTGGCAGATGTCATGAACATGCAGGGGCACACTCAACCGGGTAACCCGGGAGTTGACTCCGCTCCAACACACCAGGGAATCAACCACCCTCTTGGTACCATATGCGGTGGTTGTTCCTATAACCCCTCAAGAAAAAACTCAAACACACCTGCGGGTATACACTGGCTATACCGCAGTACAAGTGTTTCAGTTTTCAAAAAGGGGTTATCCCAGGCCTACGGGTCGACGAAACACAACTTCGGACCGGGCCCGGCGGACCGGGAAGCACACAGGGATGCCAGAGGAGGTCCATAAGACCACCCCAACAGCCCCCTCTTCGCCATGCGTAAGAGAGGGGCGAAAAGAATGGAGAACCAGCCCCTTTATGATAGCACAGGGTACAACATGTACCCAACAAAGGGTCTCCATAACGCCCAACCCTATGACACCCGGGCCGACCCGGCATTTTTCCCCCTGAAAAAAGCACAAGTCCCTCAGGGTACCAGAACAGAAGATCTGCGTCCCCTGCGGACAACGGGTTAACTGACCTGGACCAGCGTGACCAGAACCAGTCCCGTGCCCTAATCACGCCGACATCCCCACTCCAAGAGAGGGGGTAGGTACGCGTGTCGATCTAAAACATTAAAGAGGGCGCCACCCAGACGGTCCCATTTGTACCATGCTCAGAGGCCCACCCCAAGGGTGTGAGACCCCTCTACCTATGTTTTGATCTATTCCGTTAACATCCCCCAGATATGAACGAGAATTCGTCGAGACCTAGTAACAGGCGCTCGGAAGAGAAAACCTCCATCCCAGTTGCCCTATAAAAACGCTGTTTTAATAACGAGCAACCAAGGCGTACCAGCCTCATGCGGGATTCTTATCAGAAACACCCTGAGCCAGCACTATGTACGCGTCGAGACCCAAACACATCAATGGATAGTCCAACAAGACACCAGACATTGTTCCTCCAAGTCGCCTGGGAGAACGACAAGGAGCCGTCGTGCTTCATGTTCTTTCCTCTTTTTATTAAAAAAGAAAGAAAAAACACAGACTGACATGAATCCCACGTGACGCGGCTGAGGGTAAAAATGTATTTCATTTTTACATCCCGCCACCCTCACCACAGGGAGGAGACGGGAATCCTCAGAGAGACTTCCCACGTGAGCCATGAATTGAAAAGTCACGGTAACATTGAGCCATGTGACCAATAGACTCAAGTTACACATATATCGAGCGTAGCAGAACACCAAGTTCCTACACTCTGCCCGACAACTTGACAATAACAGAACCACACATGGGTCTGAAAAAACTCACGGAAGCCGTCGTCCAATAGAAACGTGCCCAGTGACGTATTATATGACGGGGGGAATCCCATGACTCAACTGCCCGTGATAGGTGCGGAGTCAGGGAAACCCTCCCCCCCCCGTGCCAAGCTGTCTAACAAGGAGACCTATCACCCCCCGCCAGTGTAACCTGGACGGGAAGCGGACATGTCTCCACCGGGGCGTCAAACAAGAACCCGTCTGCCTCTACCATGTAGTCCTCAGTTTCCATCGGCCACGGAGAAGCAGACGCATCCTCATCCGGCTCCAGCAACTCCCCAAAACCAGGCCGTTCGCGTCTACAAGCCACCATCTTACGAGGGGAGTGAGCAGACGCAAAAAGCTAGCGTCTCAAATCCTCCGCCACCAGAGGAGCCGGCCGCCCAACAGCGGACGACTCTCCGGCGGCAAAGGAACCAGAGCAGGAACCAGGCCATCTCACAGGAGACGGCGCTGGTGCACCAGCTCCTTGGAGAGGCAAACTACCCACCGGACGCCTACCGGGCGCGGATGCCGTCCACGACAGTGGCGTCAACCCCGCTCCAAGACGTACGGCAGAGGAGGAAATGAAGAACCGCTGGTGAAGGGTAACGTTGCTAGCGCGACCCTCCGAGGTAAACATTATGACTTAGCTTTTTTCTTTGTAAAAGTATGAGAGAAAGAAAAAAGCAAGAAAAAATTTAAAACACGTAACTCAACTTTCTTCAGCTTAATACCCTTGTCAAGTGATTGGTATACAGGCACTTTCTTGTGGTGAAAGTGAAGAAGGAGGCGAGTGTGGGGCCACACACCTGCTTATGAAGGTAGTGGATAGGGGTGTGGCCAGACGAATGTTGGTATGTAAAGGTACATTGTGAGTTTTTATTCAGTGCATATGCACGAAGTGAGATATGTGCAGAATGACGCTGAGCGGAAGCTAGTATGATATAGAACGTGTGGTAGGCTCACACTACCCTGCTATTTTCCTGTCTCTGCTGTGCAGGCGTCCCCCAACCGACCTGTAGGAGTCGCTGTCCACAACGTCCAGATTACCACCCATCGACTTCCACCCGCTAACTCTGCCAATTGAGTTAGTATGACGGCCGGTCCAAGCCGGAGGCAACGCGGACAGCCGAAGTCAAACCCGGTGTCTTTTGCGTTGGTGACGAGCGCAATGTCCGCTGCGCCACCCAGCCGCCTTCCGAAAGTTTTTTCATAACAGTAAAATGGTATCCTTGTTATCTCTCTTCCTTTGTGTGTGGACTGTACAGTATGTAGGTGAGGGAGAAGAGGGGGAGGAAGGAGGAAAGACATGTTAAGAAAGACAGAGAGAGAGATAGAGAGATATAGCTCATGCACACACGTATGGGTGTGTGCGGGTGTGTGTGTGTGTGTGTGTGTGTGTGTGTGTGTGTGTGTGTGTGTGTGTGTGTGTGTGTGTGTGTGTGTGTGTGTGTGTGTGTGTGTGTGTGTGTGTGTGTGTGTGTGTGTGTGTGTGTGTGTGTGTGTGTGTGTGTGTGTGTGTGTGTGTGTGTGTGTGTGTGTGTGTGTGTGTGTGTGTGTGTGTGTGTGTGTGTGTGTGTGTGTGTGTGTGTGTGTGTGTGTGTGTGTGTGTGTGTGTGTGTGTGTGTGTGTGTGTGTGTGTGTGTGTGTGTGTGTGTGTGTGTGTGTGTGTGTGTGTGTGTGTGTGTGTGTGTGTGTGTGTGTGTGTGTGTGTGTGTGTGTGTGTGTGTGTGTGTGTGTGTGTGTGTGTGTGTGTGTGTGTGTGTGTGTGTGTGTGTGTGTGTGTGTGTGTGTGTGTGTGTGTGTGTGTGTGTGTGTGTGTGTGTGTGTGTGTGTGTGTGTGTGTGTGTGTGTGTGTGTGTGTGTGTGTGTGTGTGTGTGTGTGTGTGTGTGTGTGTGTGTGTGTGTGTGTGTGTGTGTGTGTGTGTGTGTGTGTGTGTGTGTGTGTGTGTGTGTGTGCTACAGTACATAATCTCCATCTACCTTAAAGGGTAAATTCAGAAAACGTTAGACCCCTAGCCCATTACCTACGTACCATTGATGTTGTCAGAGTCCTTTCTATAAACTCAATCCATGCTGTTCTTCATACTGGATACCCACAGCATCAGCTTGTTACCCTCAAACCGAATGCAAAGTCAATGGGGCCATGCTCCAGTCTGTCGGTCAATAGAGTCCTTTCTCAGCACAATCCATGCTATTCCTCACACTGGATACACTTTGCGTGGCCCCATTCACTAGTATGGGGTATATATTCATTAGTTTGAGGCTAACTAGCCAGAGTATGGAGTGTGAGGAATAGCATGGATTGTGCTGAGAAGGGTCTCTAATCGACAACCTCACTGTTAAGTAGAATTTTTTCTGAAATTCTGAACTTACCCAAAGTTTAAAGGAATGTTTAACAGTGAAATATATTGACAACATTGTGCAAATATTGTGGTGGACTTTGGTCTTGAATCTTATTCCTGATAACTCTAAGGATCACTTACACGTGACATGAGGTCATTTGAAAGGTGATAGCATCCCTCTTATGAAATGCACCCCCTGTATTCTACCAATGCTTACCGAAAAAAAGTGAGAGAAAACAATGCTCTGTGGTATCATCCGAGTTAAATTCGAGCTTCTTATGCTCACCTGTTCAAAACACGAACGGTTTTCTTTGGCATAACTCAACGAGCAGTCGATGGCTCAAGAAGAAGAGAGGTTGTACATATACTTATGAGTTAATCTGTCAACGGCACAGATTTCTCCCTCAAACATCAACGTGGCTGTTTTGTTATGACAATCCACCACGGGGAGTGAGGGTGAGTGATCATTCATTAACGTTTGGAGCATGTAACTGAGGACGTGAGAATAATTTTGTGGTACTGTAGCACAGGGTTAATCTGAAATATAGTCAATGTGTGATGCTGTGTGCAGGGACATGCACAGGACTTTAGAGGGGCAGATGCTCAAAGGCTGAAAAGGGCACTATCCCTGTGTGTGTTTTAACCGAGCGCACGTAGTGCCAAGCCCGATTTTTAACCCTTGTGCATCCCTAGCAATGGCTGAGCTCACTGGGCTTAAGAGATGAAATGATGGCTCATGTTTAAAGCCATATAATTTTAACTGTTTACTATTTAAAACATTTTTTTTTACCCATGATTAACAGTAATAGCATAATCTCAATATATCTCTCAACAGATTACTCATATTTATGAAAAAGAATATTAAAGATTCGATGACTAGTTCGGCCAGAAACGGCGTTGAGGCGAAACGTTACAACGTTTTTTTTCATCGAAAAAAACGGATAAATGTTGTTTTTTACCATATTTCTCATATTCTTTTTAAAACATTACCCGACGAAATATCTCGACGAAGTACCTCTGAATACGAATCAAAAGAAATATTAAAGATTCGATGACTAGTTCGGCCAGAAACGGCGTTGAGGCGAAACGTTACAACATTTTTTTTCATCGAAAAAAATGGATAAATGTTGTTTTTTACCATATTTCTCATTTTTTTTTAAAACATTACCCAACGAAATATCTCGACGAAATACCTCTGAATACGAATCAAAAAAAATATTAAAGATTCGATAACTAGTTCGGCCAGAAACGGCTTTGAGGCAAAACGTTACTAAGCACTCATACTGACCCAAATGTTTTGCGGGAGGTTCCAATGGTTACTGCGGCTGGAATCTTGGGCTCGCCTCGCTGGTGGGAAGAGAACCAGACTTGCTCTGTGCAGTACACTTCCTCGTTGGCGCGCGCCGGCTTTGGGGGGCTTGTGTTTCGGCGTGTGGCGCGCTGTCGACTGCGCGGTCCGGTTCGCCTCTGGTTCTGTCTTAGAAAATCCACTCGCTCCCCCCCCCCACCACCCCAAACCATGTCTCCGGAGTTTCAATCACCGGCAGCCCGGTACAGCCTATCTCACCTCCCCTGAATTGTGGCAAAGTTATCTGTAGAGCGATTACGCCACCATGTGTTTTACATCGGTAACAGCACATCCTAACGCTAGACGTGGTTCTTAGCTTGTGGAATATGCAAAGGTTTGGTAAATATATCGAGAATTGAACGAATGAGAGCAGATTTAAAAATGGTTAAAAATGCCGTTTTAACATGGGAGCGGACGGAGAGTAGAAAACATGACCAGGGGTAAACAAGGCACTAAATACTGTAACTATTTTTCTAGAGTGTTTCATGTTATAAGCTTTTGAGACAATGAACATATATGTAAAATTAAGATATTTACCCAATTTCATGAAATAATAATAAACACAGACACCGCTGTGCTCACACACACACTCAAAATATTTCAAAAAAGTAGTTTTCATGACCAGGGGTACATTTTTCGGGCGGGGGGGGCGGGGGCTTTTTATGCTTTTTGGGGGGTTTTGGTGATCAAATATTTAATATTGAACTATAATAATCAGTACAGGAGCTCACTTATCCTTGAATGAAACTTTTATCACTGACTTAAAAGGCCCATACATCTCCATAAATGTTCAGGGGGGAGGGAATAAGTGCTTACCCTACAGACCCCAAGAAGTGCTGTATATTCTGTATTGTTTAATATTTAAATGCATTTTTTATTCCAATCCCGATTTGTATTTGAGATTCCCAAATCCCATCAGACTTGACTTCTTCATGTCCCTCAGTGAGTGTAATACCAGCATTCAACTGTATGCGCCACAGCGGTTTCTATCATCATCATCACCACCCACGCATAAAATATATAGGTCCGCAGAGAGGCACGCTGAGGATGCCGTGCAAACTGCAATGGAATATGGGGCATCTCTCTCTCTACCTAATATTTTGATTCTATCCTGACATTTTTCAGTTGGAAGGGCAGTCCGTTTTTTATGGGGCTCAAAAGGGCAGGTGCTAAAGCACCCCTTGGGCTCTGGCTGTGCACATGCCTGGCTGTGTGTTACACTGGGACAACATATCAGGCTATGTTGATGTAATGATTTAAAGTAGTACAAGAAAAGTGTTAAAAGATATGGGAGCATATATTTTCAAGCCTATGCTAAGAGATCTTGTAATGGGAATTAGTATTGAGTTAATTAATATCCTACCACAATGTTGCCTTATTGTGCATATTAAAGCATTATGTTATGTCAAAATGTAAGAATATATTTATATATATATTTTTATTAAATCGTAAGAACCTATTTGCAACACATCGCATCCCTGAAACTGGTCGCTCAGGGGTTAAACGTCATTTGGTTTTGTTTAGTAGGAAGTCGGTGGCAGGGGATGGAGAATGAAGATACTGTATCTCTACAGTAGCCTACTACTACACACATACTACAGTACACTACACGGCACACACCCCGTCAGCGGCATAAACACCACTTCACGGCGAATACAGGGAATGACACGTCCAGGAATCTGTATTAAAACCGCGAAGCCAAAGGAAACGGAGAAATGTATGGAGGACGTGCGAGCAGAATAACCTGCTTCGTCGCCGATGTCTGCTGTTTATCATAGGGACGTGCGCCCGCCCGCTCTTATAGAAGGAACGACTCAATCACATCGCTGGAGGATATTCCTATTGATCTCGCCTCGTTGTGCTTTGAAGATGCATTCATCAAATTATACATCACATTATTGAAATTCGTTCTTTGACGTGCCTTTGTGTATATGCACCAACTCTGGAGATGAAGGAGATGATGTATGCCGCCGCCTCTGCTCGTCTCTGCAGCCTCTGAAATAGATCGTGTTGTGTTGCATGAGATGTGGTCGTTGTAACGTTCTCTGGCCTCCCGCAAGATGAAGGACATTATTATTGTTGCGAAATGGTATGAAGAACTGGTCTGGGGTGGACATGGTGTTGGGCTATAGTTTGATTACAGGTGCTGAATAGACAGTGGAGGTTATTATTATTGGAGTGGAGTTCTTTCCAAAGTTATTTTTGTTTGCATCTCATCTCATTGTGATGACATTTGGACTATTATGACTTTTGTGGGGGTTCCTCTCTAGCAACTCACTTTCTTTCTCTCATGATACAATGAATTCATAGCACGTTCCTCCTACCCGGCCCTTGCTTATTCAGCAGTCCCCAGAGTGATAGTAGCCTAGTCAGTTATTAGTCTACACACAGTGTGCTCTGTCGGTCGGGCAGAATGGGATGTTTGGATTGAGCTGAACAGAGGGGTTGTGCTGCTGCCTCGGTGAAAGCCTGCACGGGAGAACAACACACAGGGGCCACGAGAATCTCCGAAGGTGTTCACCAAGACGTGCTACTCTGTGAGAAGTTCCGCGTGTTGGTAGCTACTCTGAGAAGTTCCCGCCATGGATGACCCTGGAATCATTCGGCGACGCAGGCTGCAGGTGAGAACTTTTTGGGGCAACATTATTAATGTCTAAAGCTTTCAGGAAGCTAACAAGTGTATGCTGATAATAACCACACGGAAGGTAGCTGACTAAACAAATTGGGATGGTAAAAATAGCAGAATTAAATAGGAATGTGTGTCACCCATTTTAAGAATTCACATTATGTTCATGTGCCCCAGGGGGCAGTTCAATATGTGAGTGTGCAGCACTCCACTATAGAACCCTCACATTTGTGATGTCACCTGGATGTTCTGGAGCTGGAGCTGCTCCATAACAATGAATTGTGAGGCCATACATTAGTGTGAGCTCTTACACCCAATTGAGTTTAAATTCTGGTTCAGATATGTTAGCGTCACCGATACAATAATATAAACCTTGTTTGGGTGTGCGAATTAAATGTAGTATTTCAAATTAACACCACAAACTCAGTGTTCCATTTATTGTCTATGGAGCAGGACTTCCCAGATTTGACATCCAGGTGACATCACAGATTGGCTGGTTCTCTCTCTCTGATTCCCTGGTTTATATATTTAGGAGAGAGTGATGCATGTCCACAAGTATACTGACTGAACTGTCCTGGGACACAGGAAGAACATATGTGAATTCTTAAAATAGGTGACATCCCTCTTTAATAACATTTTATATTATATACCTTTAATGAGTCGTGGTAGTGGGATAATACCTGTCTGCTGTCTGCAGGCTACCTGTCTGTAGGCTACCTGTCTGCTGTCTGCAGGCTACCTGTCTGTAGACTACCTGTCTGCTGTCTGTAGGCTACCTGTCTGCTGTCTACTCTGTAGTCTACCTGTCTGCTGTCTGTAGGCTACTTGTCTGCTGTCTGTAGGCTACCTGTCTGCTGTCTGCAGGCTACCTGTCTGTAGTCTACCTGTCTGCTGTCTGTAGACTACCTGTCTGTAGTCTACCTGTCTGCTGTCTGTAGGCTACTTGTCTGCTGTCTGTAGGCTACCTGTCTGCTGTCTGCAGGCTACCTGTCTGTAGTCTACCTGTCTGCTGTCTGTAGGCTACTTGTCTGCTGTCTGTAGGCTACCTGTCTGCTGTCTGTAGGCTACCTGTCTGTAGACTACCTGTCTGTAGACTACTTGTCTGCTGTCTGTAGGCTACTTGTCTGATGTCTGTAGACTACCTGTCTGTAGGCTACCTGTCTGCTGTCTGTAGGCTACCTGTCTGCTGTCTGTAGGCTACCTGTCTGCTGTCTGTAGGCTACCTGTCTGATGTCTGTAGACTACCTGTCTGTAGGCTACCTGTCTGCTGTCTGTAGGCTACCTGTCTGCTGTCTGTAGGCTACTTGTCTGCTGTCTGTAGGCTACTTGTCTGCTGTCTGTAGGCTACCTGTCTGCTGTCTGTAGGCTACCTGTCTGTAGACTACCTGTCTGATGTCTGTAGACTACCTGTCTGCTGTCTGTAGGCTACCTGTCTGATGTATGTAGACTACCTGTCTGTAGACTACCTGTCTGCTGTCTGTAGACTACCTGTCTGATGTCTGTAGGCTACCTGTCTGCTGTCTGTAGGCTACCTGTCTGCTGTCTGTAGACTACCTGTCTGCTGTCTGTAGACTACCTGTCTGCTGTCTGTAGACTACCTATCTGCTGTCTGTAGGCTACCTGTCTGATGTCTGTAGGCTACCTGTCTGCTGTCTGTAGGCTACCTGTCTGATGTCTGTAGACTACCTGTCTGATGTCTGTAGACTACCTGTCTGATGTCTGTAGACTACCTGTCTGATGTCTGTAGACTACCTGTCTGATGTCTGTAGACTACCTGTCTGTAGACTACCTGTCTGATGTCTGTAGGCTACCTGTCTGATGTCTGTAGGCTACCTGTCTGATGTCTGTAGACTACCTGTCTGATGTCTGTAGACTACCTGTCTGTAGGCTACCTGTCTGATGTCTGTAGGCTACCTGTCTGATGTCTGTAGACTACTTGTCTGATGTCTGTAGACTACCTGTCTGCTGTCTGTAGACTACCTGTCTGATGTCTGTAGGCTACCTGTCTGATGTCTGTAGACTACCTGTCTGCTGTCTGTAGGCTACCTGTCTGCTGTCTGTAGGCTACCTGTCTGATGTCTGTAGACTACCTGTCTGATGTCTGTAGGCTACCTGTTTGATGTCTGTAGGCTACCTGTTTGATATCCGTAGGCTACCTGTCTGATGTCTGTAGGCTACCTGTCTGCTGTCTGTAGGCTACCTGTTTGATGTCTGTAGGCTACCTGTCTGCTGTGCTGTCTGTAGGCTACCTGTCTGATGTCTGTAGGCTACCTGTTTGATGTCTGTAGGCTACCTGTCTGCTGTCTGTAGGCTACCTGTCTGCTGTCTGTAGGCTACTTGTCTGCTGTCTGTAGGCTACCTGTCTGCTGTCTGTAGGCTACTTGTCTGCTGTCTGTAGGCTACCTGTCTGCTGTCTGTAGGCTACCTGTCTGATGTCTGTAGGCTACCTGTCTGCTGTGCTGTCTGTAGGCTACCTGTCTGATGTCTGTAGGCTACCTGTTTGATGTCTGTAGGCTACCTGTCTGATGTCTGTAGACTACCTGTTTGATATCCGTAGGCTACCTGTCTGATGTCTGTAGGCTACCTGTCTGCTGTCTGTAGGCTACCTGTTTGATGTCTGTAGGCTACCTGTCTGCTGTGCTGTCTGTAGGCTACCTGTTTGATGTCTGTAGGCTACCTGTCTGCTGTCTGTAGGCTACCTGTTTGATGTCTGTAGGCTACCTGTCTGCTGTGCTGTCTGTAGGCTACCTGTTTGATGTCTGTAGGCTACCTGTTTGATGTCTGTAGGCTACCTGTCTGATGTCTGTAGGCTACCTGTTTGATGTCTGTAGGCTACCTGTCTGATGTCTGTAGGCTACCTGTTTGATATCCGTAGGCTACCTGTCTGATGTCTGTAGGCTACCTGTTTGATGTCTGTAGGCTACTTGTCTGCTGTCTGTAGGCTACCTGTTTGATGTCTGTAGGCTACCTGTTTGATGTCTGTAGGCTACCTGTCTGATGTCCGTAGGCTACCTGTCTGATGTCCATAGGCTATGTTATGACACGCATGCACTGGTAAACACTTTCTAAGATGCATGTGTCTGTGTGTGAAACCATCAAGCGAAACACTCCCTAAGAAGTCTCAGGTCCGTTATTATGTTGGCCTACTTTTTTCCTCATGAATAAATGTACTATGAATTAATAAAATTATTCTAACATAGCTGCTCCAGAAGAGACTGCTCAGCATCATTATGAGATCCAAACCAGAAACACTAAAAGAAGTGAGTCAAATACCAGGCGTTGATGGGCGGGGTAGATTGATTCCCATGACAGTCTATTTTACAGAATACTACTCATTATTGTGTTATTGTGATAATTAGCTGCTGAGTGGAGTCATGCAGTGCTTGATGCTGGCAGTGCAGGGAGAGATGGAGTATTGTTTGTCCATGCAGTAGTATTTATCATATTGTTTAATTAGTCGGAGGTTGGAAGTGGGAAACGCCTCATCTCAAGCTATAAAGTCAGAAAAACATGGATGCTAAACTTTTTTGGCAATTCTTTCTTACGATCTGTCTTGCATGAACTACAACTCACAAAGACAGATCTGAATATCGTTGTAAACTGTGTTTGCGAGTTGTAGTTCATGCAAGACAAATTGTAAGAAAGAATGACCAAAAAAGTTACTCCAATACTCCATATCTCAGAATTGCCAAAGAATATAGCTAATATAATACTTACAAACACTCTTAAAACAGCTAATAACAACATTAACATGTATACGATGCAGGTGGCTATGTCAAATGACGCAGAGGCTTGAACTGGGGGTTAAGAAATCACACCAGAGTTTGCGACTACACTACAAACTCTGAGTTGACGTGCCAGTGGCGCCACTTAAAGGGGACATGCATTGCTATTCCTTGCACTATTTGGGCAACTTTACACAATTCCTGTGAGTCTATGGAACACATCTGTAAGGTTTAAAAAAAAATGCATTGTTTTATATTTCTATTCTAATCAAGTACTCAAAAGCATAATTTTTCTCCCTTTGGAATTCAGGCTGTTATTGGATGGGCTCCGCCCATAAGCGCTTTGAGTGACAGTCACCCACACAGTCTGCGACTGGCACAGAGAGATATAGAGAGAGATTGAGGGGGAGACTAATTAATTTCACCACGGGGGGCATAATCCCACGGGACAATGCATTGGTCACTTGTTTCAAATGACAATATATACCTCTGTGATTATTATTGCACGGATCGGAATACGGGCGTGCGTGTGGGAGCATGCGCAAATATATTTTGACAGTGATAAGCTAGTGCTCCCGACTGCGGGGGAGAGAGAGATAGAGAGATAGAGAGGGAGAGAGAGAGATAGAGAGATTGAGAGATTGAGAGAGAGGGACACACGGAGCATTTACACTAGGGCTGACCTTCAATTTATTTTTTTGGAATTCGAGCCGAGATTCGATTTTAATTCGAAGCTTCGAGATAAAAAAGAAAAAGAAAAACATTATAAATTTTTCTTAATTTTTTATTTTATTTATTTTTTTTAATATCTTTTTTCCCCTCCTTTTTTCCCGATTTTTCTCCCATCCCACCCTTCCTGGTTGTTGCGTACTTTCCCCTACTGTTGGTCCGGGAGACCGGAGACTGTCACATGCTTTCCTCCGACGCATGTGCAGCCTGGGGCAGGCCAACCTGGCCGCGCAGGTTCTCACCGGGGAGAGTGTAGCGTGTGGGAGGCCACACTATCTCTCCTCAGTTCCAACCCTCGCTGAGCAGGCGCCCCGACCGAACTGTAGGGGTCGCTGTCCACAACGCCCAGGACCCACCCTTCAGCTTTCCCACCCCTTGATACAGCCAATTGTATCAGTGTGAGAGGCCAGCCAAGCTGATAGCAACGCCGGGAGCTGGATTCGAACAGGCGAATCCTAGTGTCTCCCGGTGTTGGTGACGAACGTAATCTCCGTGCGCCACCTGCCCCCCCCCTTAATTGTTTTTAAATTTTTTATGTTGTGGGACTTGTACAGCACTTTGTTCAACTTTGTCAGTGCTGTAAAGTTGAAACCTTTTAAAATCTTAGACAAACTAAATACTTTCCTTTCATGAAATATTGTAAGCCGTCATTTGAGGCTTTATAAAAGCAGCACAATGAACACAAATCTGTCAGTGCCGAGTCCGACCTCATCTTAAATAACAAACAGCATTGTTTGTTGTAGTTAACAAAGAGAGGCAGAGTTGATTTAGCAAAAAAATAAATATATATATATATATATATATATATATATATTTCTTTTTAATAATTGAATTTTATTTTCATATTCGAATCCCATGCCCATCGAACGAAGCTTCGAAGTATTTAAGACAGCCCTAATTTACACACAACCTGTGTAAATGCTCCGTGTGTGTGTGAGAGAAGACCCATCCCCGCGGCGCACGCACACACATTTTTACTCACACTCCTGCGCGCGCGGACCGCGCAGTCCCTCTCTCTCTCTATCTCTCTATCTCTCCCTCTATCTCTCTCTCCCTCTCTCTCGCTCGTTCTCTGCCTCTCTGTCAAAACCCGCTTGAGGAAGTGTCGGGTTACACTATGCGCTACAACCATAGGGGGGGCGTTACTGCAAATCAGTACCTTATTCATGTCAGCAATACCGTCAAATCAGAACGGCTTAGTTGAGTGAGGGAAGATCTCGTGAACTCGAGACTAGACTGATGAGTCAATATGATAATTAACGACACAGACCACATTGATATAATCCCCAATTGCTAGGAAACAATGCTAAACACTTGAAAAGGCCATTTATAATGCATGGGACCTTTAATCTTTTTCTTAGTAGGAAATTCGGAACTTGGAATTTTCCAAGTTATAATCGAATGCAGCACAACATCCTGATAGTTATAAATAGGCCTGCCGCGATAAGCAATAAATCGATTAATTGCTGCGATAATTAAAATGAATGCAATGATTTTGACGGGCGCGATTAATTGCTATTTGCGCGTTTGTTTTAATGAGGCGGAACCAGTGCCGCTTGTCAGTCACTGTCCGTGTTGGGAGGCGGGTCGCTGACGTTACTAGAGTACAGCACGGGAGCCCCGTGGGGCAACGCCACAGCTTAACTACATTTCTCAATAGTGTGGCTCCTTTTAACCAAGTAGCATTATTTGTAGTGTAACGTTAGCTATTTTTAGACCCAAGTAGTTACTCGCTACTGCCCGGAGAAACTGGACTGCTAAATAAAGATGAAAGATAGAGCTTTGATTCTCATTCCATGCTAACAACATTAGCTAACAAACGAAATACAACGTATAGCATAGCTACAAGTACAACACAGAATAACGTTAATACAATTACATGCATCATTGTTTACAATGAACGGGTGGGGCTGGTCAAAGGACTGGACACGGGGACAAGTTAAACACGAATTAATTTATTATAACACACCGGTAGTTTCGAGTCGTGCTGCAGTGCCTACGCACCACAGCTATTCTATTATATACTGCTTTGACGCTTCCTCCTCATCGTTGATTGCCTGTAGTAGCTGCATCTAACGTTAGTAGCTAACGTTAAAACTAACCTAAAGTTAGTTGTTCACCAACAATCTCAACATTTGTTATTAGCTCAAAAACAACCGGACGAGACATGTTGTCGGCTCATATGTTCTGCTTAGGATAATCGCAACAACAACAATACTTCCGGTCCGGTCGGTGGGCTTCAAAATAAAAGTCTAAAACCGGAAAAGACGGAGCGGTGGGCTTCAAAATAAAAGTTTTGGGAAATAAATTTCTCAAAAAAAATTCTCTAACCGGTCGCAATAATATCGCTTATCGCGATATTTTCGGGGGCAATTAATCGCCCAGCAAAATGTGTTATCGTGGCAGGCCTAGTTATAAACATCAGATGGCGATGATGACACTGCATGCGCAATTTCTTTTAGATTCATCTCATGGCATGCATATTTCACATTGGGTATTCTAGGGCTCGGTGGAAATGAAAAACTCTTATTATAAGCGTCAGGGATAGTTTCATTGAAGTGTCCTGAGATCCAATTCCAAGTTGGGTTGTATCTTCTTTTCAGCCTTCACAACCTCCTGTGTGGAGATTATACTCAGGGACAGGCCCGGACTGGCCATCGGGAGCACCGGGAGTTTTCCCGGTGGCCTGGCCTGCACAGATAAAAAAAAAAAATTATATATAAAAAAATAAAAAATAAAAAATCATTTTTTTATTATTATAATTTTTTTATTTTTTTTTGCCAGGCGATTGTTTCTAGTTGTGGCGGCAGTGCGGCGCGATAGTTAGATAACCTAGATGGGTGGGGAACAACCAGGACTTCACTGTCTGCCACAGAGTTGGAGAACTATCTGACTCTCTCTCACGGGCCGGCGGATCACACACACACAATGGAGCCGTGCTGCCGCTTGTGATTGGTGGAGGCAGGACCAGGCGATACAACTGATTGACAGCGGAGGCGGCGAATGGAATGGCAGACGGCACTCAGATGCAGAATAACAGCCAGGCAATGAGCCAGGTAGTGAGGGACTCGGGAGAGATACAGTAGAGCGAAAGTCAATTAACGTTGATGTCAAGATGGACAGTGGAAGAAAGAGAAAGGGTGGAGGAGAGAGGGATAAAACAAAGAAAAAGAAAGGCCCTTACAGGAGAGAGTGGTTAACTGTATTATAATAGTAAATAGAAAAATATGTTGTGCTCTTGCTTTTTTCTTTTTGAAGGTGGAGAGAGTAGCATTGCTAGTGCCACAACAGTTTTATTTGAGGTCCATAACAGTACATTGTACTAAGCAATTGTTGGCTCATTAGTTTGTGATTCACATGCACTAAAATTCACCAGAATGCAGGAAATTAAGTCTTTGTAACAAAAGATTTCCTGGTGGGGGACCCCCAGACCCCCGCTTAAAAAGTGGCCTGACTGGGGCTATATTTCGCGCTATATCTCCCGGTATGAATTATTTCCCCAGTCCGGCCCTGCTCAGGGAGTACGTTGTTGAGCTTGATCGTTTTTCAGACAGAGATATTTCCTCATAGATGAGTTCTCAGGCAAAACAAACGCTTTGCTTCGAGTCCTCCTTTCCCCATGTGGCCGAATCACAATGCACAGTTGCATAAACATACTCACTGAAAAACACATATAAGGCACTCTCGCTGTGCATAATATACAGTGCACTCAGCATACTTGGCAAACTCACCCACCTGCAGAGGAAGTGTATGTGGTAATTTGCAAGTCAAAGTACTCTCTTGATTTTAGTTGGATGCAAACTGCGTGTGAGCGTCTATATCTATCTGTTTGTGCCTGTGTAATGTATGCATGTGTACGTGCGGATACCTAATACATTCATGCTTATCTGCACATGTCAAATTCCCCCCTCCCCCTCTCCGTTTCCATTGAAGTGGTCGATATCCATATCTCAGACAGAAAATATCATAACTGCTGAGGATGTGGCCCAGTCCTCAGGCCCATTAACAGGCCTAATGGTGGCCTAACAGCCCCCCCCCCTCCCCCAGGGATGGAGACCAACCAAGGGAGCTGAAGGGAGTAAGGGGGGGGGGGGGGGGGGGGCTGGTATCAGACTGGAAGCAGGCATCAGCTGTGGGCTATGGAATAGACCCCAGTTAAGTGGCTATTAGAGGTCTACATCCCGTTACTAGTCAACTCTATTTTGACACTGGGGAGAGGTGACCTATCTCAAGTCCCATCCTCTTTTCTTGATCCCCCAATCACAACTATTGCTTCCCTCGGACAAACAGATCAGGTCAATTGAAGAGTGAGGACGTTTTGTGTGTGTTTCTATGTTTCACCCATTTCAATTGAAACAAGCCCTGCCCACTTGCAGGTCACCAGATTGACAAGGTAAAGTGGATAGCTGCAGCGTGATGGAAATACTCGAAAAAGGCACAGCACAAACACTTAAAGATGTTCATTGCCAGAATGAAACCTTGCTTTTCGTGGCTACACATTCACCCGACATAGTAATGGATATTTTCTAGATAAAAATGGTGAGTTCTAGTGGAGCTGTGTGTTAGATTCTGATCATTCGGCCAGTATCACGTCTCCTTGTGTTATCCTCTCTCCATCCACTCCTCTGCGTTGTGTACTTTTAATGGTCCTGACGTCTCATATACTGGCTGATACAATCCCTATCTCTCCCCGTTAGTGCGATCCGCAAACCATAATAATTCTCCACCTTCGTAAGAATTCGACACTTTGACACAGCGTAATACCTTTCTTGGAAGAGCGTTGTTTATTCAATAAACAGAACCTCATAATCAGATGTTATCAAATTGTATCGTCCTGGTAAGATCTATTCTAAAGATCTTTCGGTGCGTTCAGTCTATCGTCCTCCTGCTATTCAGTCCAATCGTAGTCAGGCCTGGTCGTTAGCCAAGACCATCCTCGCGTTAGCCGAAGCTAATGATGATGTGGCATCCTCCCCCCCCCCCCCCCCCCCCCTCTCCGTGATGAGAGGAGAGAGTGTCTTCTGTGTGATCTCAGTCCTAGTCGCTCTTGGTCTGCCTTACACCCGGAAAACACTGTTCGACTTATAGATCTTTGTCATAGCAACGACGGCCCCCGCCCCTCTCCTGGTTGTCATGCGACGCTGTCATGACAACTGCTAATAACCTTTCACACCTTTCACACACCTCTCTCCGCCCTGCTCTCTGGGCCCACACTCGCTCTTATCAATGTGTTCTGGATCGGAATTCAAAACATTCTCTCGCTGGCAGTGTGCTGCTATTCAGTGACTCCTGCTCGCTCTGAACCACCTCCTGCTCATTTCGACCTCTCTGACCCGGCCCCTTTTAGCTGTGGTCATCTCCCCCCAATCTATACATCACCTACATTTAAAAACACCCCCAGAACACCCTTTTCTCTCATGTGTGTTCAGTTTGGCACAGCGGCTAGCTTCCTGCCTGATGTGCAGAGTCGCCTAAAACATAATATTTTCATTCGCTTGCTATTGCAATTCTGGGTGAGGTAGAATATAAGGCCCATATCCCCAGAAACCTCAAGACTTGCTTTTTCATTTGTTATAACACAGGTCACAGTAGCATTAAGATTTCAGGGCGGGAAAAAAGGTAAGCAGAAAATGTCTCGATCTCTCTCCTCCCCCTCTCTCGCCCCAATTGCTTGCACCCCACAATTTGAGAATCACTGGTGTAGCCGGTGTGTGTGTAGGGCTGGACAGTATGGTATCCATGACGGTATTCCTTAGTATTCTGTATACCTCCCAGTGTGTGTATGTGTGTGTGTGAATGATAGAGAGAGGAGTTTCTTGAGAGCAGTTACATATTTAACTTTGCACTTCAGAGATGTATGTTTCGGTGTCAGTTTGCATAGCCTCTTTCCTGGTAAGATAGCATGATTTGTTTGGCATCTGTCACGGCTGAGCGCATTAAACCCAATATGCGGACACAGAAAAGTAGACGGGTCTCGGTAAAACCCAGCACGGGTGTATTTATTGAGAAAAAGGGGGTCGTCAGGTATCCGGGCAGGAATCGAGTGACACAGAGGCCGGGGGATCTCATAAAGTCCAGGGTGAGTGTGTGGGGCAGGGTAGTCAAAGGGGCAGGGGTCGATAACGTAACGGATACTCAGGTAATAAGGAGTAGGCAGGGGCAAGGTAGTCCAACAGCCAGCGAAGAGTCAAACACGGGTACAGGTGCTCATAAGTAAAATACAAGGAGAATGGTCAGGCAGGCTGGAGGTAAAACGCGGGATCCACAAGCACGAGATCAGGGTGAATAAGAGCCAGTTATCGGACTGCAGGAAAGGAGGACAATACACAGGGTTAGACACGGGTACACGAACAACAGAATAGATCACTCACGAGCGCACAATATACAGTACTATGACTGACTGGTAAAGTAAACACGAAGTTACGATCTGGCAGCATCATGGCATCTGAGGCGGGGCTATATAGGTGACGCAATCGGACGTGGTGTCATAACTAGGGATGGGTACCGAATTCGGTACTTTTGAGGCACCGAACCGAAACACGTCGGTACTACCGAGTATCGAATCAAGTGAGAAACCGAAAAAAAAAATTAAAAAAAAATCTTTTTGTTATTATTTTTTGTACCTTTTTTTTTTGTTTACTTTTTTCTTTTCGTGTCAACGTTCACACGCACAATATATGCTTACCTAGGATTTTACTTGATTCAACAACAAAGCAGTCGGAGCAATGACAAGCCGAAAACTGTCGAAATTGTAGTTATTTGAAGTTTGGATTTTTTTTTTATTACTGAGGTAGGTAAATAAAATTTCTTGAGACTAAAGTACCGAAAAAAGGTACCGTTGGGTACCGGTATCGATTCACAGATACCGGTACCGGTTCAAATGTGAAAGGTACCCATCCCTAGTCATAACTGTGCTGTAGGGTTGCACGGTATACCGGTATTGGTATAGTACCGCAGTACTAGAGTGTTTGAAATGATACTATACTGCGTTTGGGGGAAAACGGTACTTTTTTAAATGTTTATTTATTCATTTATGCGCGCAAATGCCTTCCTATTGGAGCACAGCTATGACGTTGCGCTAACTTAGTTGTGTGAAGGGGAGGTACGGGTATGTGTAGCGTGGCTAACTAGCCAGCATTGATACCTGGCCGGCTAAGTTGCGTGGCTAACTAGCCAGCGTTGATACCTGGCCGGCTAAGTAGCGTGGTTAACTAGCCAGCGTTGATACCTGGCCGGCTAAGTAGCGTGGCTAACTAGCTAGCGTTGATACCTGGCCGGCTAAGTAGCGTGGCTAACTAGCCAGCGTTGATACCTGGCCGGCTAAGTAGTGTGGCTAACTAGCCAGCATTGATACCTGGCCAGCTTAGTAGCGTGGCTAACTAGCCAGTGTTGATACCTGGCCAGCTAAGTAGCGTGGCTATCTTGCCAGCTAGCCAACGCTAACCATAATAGTCTCAGCTTTAACTAGAATGACATAGCTACTAGCTAACGTTATATAAGCTAACGTTAGCTGAGTTTATTCTATGCAAACTGTCTCTAGATGTGCTAGCTGGCTAACGTTAATCAATAAAGATCCTCAACGTTTGACAATTGCCCATTTAATGTTTCATACATACTGTATAAAGACAACGGAAATCTATTTTATTTGTGTTAAACAGCCTACAAATTATGACATAACCTAGTTCTATATTACGATAGGCTATATCTAATCAGTCTCACTCATCAAAATGTTTTTCTATGAATGAATGAATGAAAACTTTATTTAACGGATTGCAGAATGGGTACAATACAGTATGGCTCAATTGTTAAGGGGATGCAGACCAGAGAAAGACTTTGTCTTGTTTACATCGATCAGGGTCCCCCATTTTCAATTCATGACATTTATGACATACACAACATACATGACATTTATGGCATAGGGACATACATGACATACAGGTATATAGTACTTGTGACATCCTCCGGGCACGACGCAATTAGAAGTAGATTTCTTGAACTGATTTTAATGAAGCTTGTTCATTCTCCATCCAACCCGTAAAATCTGTATAACATACAAATGCATACAAAAGATACCATTAACATTGAAAGTCCATTAAAACCATGGTCAGAACATCACTGTAACATATACCAAAATCATCATCCAAAACAATCAATACCTTATTGGCTGCGTGCCAGTATAAGAGAACATCGATGCGTTATGGTAGTATGTCTTTGATCCTTATCTTGGAAGATTGTCTTGTTAAGTTGTCTTGATGGATTGTCCTTTGCTTATTAAGATCGACAGGTAAGTCAATAATCCATCCAAGTTCATTGTCGCAACTCAAGAGAAAGAGGGCGGAAACACGTCACCGGATACCAGGTGTGCCAAGTCTCGTGAGAAGAAATAATTGCACAAACAAATAGAAAAATAGTGCGCCACTAATATATATCTTATATAAACCAATAAGAAATACAATGAAATACAATTGAGTGTATTATTACTAATATACAAAAATAAGCATATAAAATCGTAAACGAAAATAACTATATTAACCAACTGTTAACCATAGCTGCAGTTACACTCCCACCAATTACACATACTTATAGAATGTGGAATTTCTTATTTCTTACTTCAAAGGATATGTCTCTAAGATCAATTGGATTCAACCAGGTAAGTATCTCTTTCCAGTGTAAGACAAAACAAAAAACTCCTATTTCAGAGTAAAGGCAAGCAGAAAATGGGTAAGTGCCAAAACAGCTTAATGTTGAATAACTCACTAGTGCTCTAATCTCAAGTTTTCAAGTTTCTTTAATAGTTGTCATACAGAAGTACAGAATACTTTTGTACAAAATGCTTCTTACTGTTGCGCTCCAGAGACTGTGCATGACAAGATAAGTATGAAATAAAAACATAGTAAAAATTAGAAGTAAAAAAAGAGGTCACAGTGTTCAGTTTAGACATATGTACAATGTTCGTAGACGTAGTTACCATACAATATACAATACTGTGCAGTGTACTAATATACAATACTATATAGTGCAAGGCATAAATGGACGAGGTGCAGTTTAGGTACAATTCACAGTAGGTGTACGAGTTGTAGTGCAAATCCTTTATCAATAAATATAAAGTGTAAGTGTGTTTGTGTGATCTAAAGTGTGGAGAGTGGGTGCTGCAGTGAGTTGTTTGTTTGAGTGAGTGTGTGCGTGTGGGTGTGTGTGCTGTGTGCATTTGATGGTTGTTGCATAGTGATTATTGTTCGTTTAGCGATTATTGTTCGTTTAGCAGCCTGATGGCCTGGGGATAGAAGCTCCTTCTGAGTCTTTCTGTGCTCGCCATAAGACTCCGGTATCGCTTGCCTGACGGCAGCAGTTCAAAGAGGCAGTTGTTCGGGTGGCTCGAGTCCTTAATAATTCTCTTAGCCTTCCCCTTGCACCGCTTGTTGTAAATGTTCTGGAGGGTGGGAAGCCCCCCTCTAATTGTGCGTTCGGCTGAACGTGTCACTCTTTGTAGTCTGCTACGGTCTTGTGCAGTGCTATTCCCAAACCAGGAGGTGATGTTGCCGGTCAGGATGCTCTCTATTGTACATGAGTAGAAGTTCCTAAGGATCTTCTGACTGACTTGGAACTTCCTTAGGCGCCTGAGGAAGTAGAGGCGTTGTCGTGCCTTCTTCACAACACTGTCAATGTGTGTGGTCCATGTCAAGTCCTCGGATATGTGGGCTCCGAGGTACTTGAAACTGTTCACTCTCTCAACTGGTGCCCCGTCGATGCTGAGGGGGCTGTAGTCCTTGACCCCCGACCTCCTGAAGTCCACAATCATCTCTTTTGTTTTGCTGACGTTCAGGGAGAGGCAGTTCTCCTGACACCACTGTGACAGGTTCTCTACCTCTTCCAGGTAGGCCCTATCAATGTAATTATCTTGTGTATTGGTCTCTCTAAATACACTGTACTGGTTGTGGCTTTCCCTTTGCTATCGTATGTGGTGTGGCTTACTAGCAGCTTCAACTTTATGACTCTACCATCTTGTCCTGGGTAGACTTCAGTGACTCTTGCTAGTCGCCATTCATTGCGTGGTGTCAGTTCATCTTGGAGAAGGACGATGTCGTTGACTTTAGAGTTCCTTCTGGTTTTACACCACTTCTGTCTCTGTTGTAGGTTGAGAAGATATTCTTTCCTCGATCTTGTCCAAAACTCGTTGGCCAAATACTGAACTCGGCGCCACCTCTTTTGTAGGTACAAATCTTGTTTGATGAATTGTCCAGGTGGGGGCAGAATGATTGTAGATTTCATCGTTAGAATGTGGTTCGGGGTTAAAGGGTCAGGTCCGGATGAGTCGTTCAGAAACTCACATCCCAGAGCGTTCAGTCTTTCTTCATTCATTCCCTTCATAAGTTCTGTAAATTCTCTTCTCGCGCCAACAAAATTGGTTCCTTGATCGCATCTGAGTTGGCGAACGTTTCCTCTGATCGCAATGAATGATCTGAGTGCATTGATGAATGAATCTGTAGTCATATCGTAAATCACTTCTATGTGAACGGATCTTGAGCATAGACAGGTGAGTATACCGTATTTCCTCTAATAGTGACCTGTATTCAATTAAAAGCCGACTCTCTATTAATGTCCGGGTGCGCTGTTGAGCTAAGCAATTATAAGCCGACCTCCTAATACAAACCGGGTTACTAATATACGCGTGAGCGAACCTCTCCTTACTTCCGTATGGAACACGGGTCGCGCGCAGCACGTAACACAACAACAACAACAGAGCAAGCATGGCGACACTACTTTCCGAGTGGAAACGTTATGAGAGCTAACGTTGCTACCTACAGTACCCGGAGCTGTTAACTGGCTAACGTTATGAGAGCTAACGTTCCTACCTACAGTACCCGGAGCTGCTAACTGGCTAACGTTATGAGAGCTAACGTTGCTACCTACAGTACCCGGAGCTGCTAACTGGCTAACGTTATGAGAGCTAACGTTGCTACCTACAGTACCCGGAGCTGCTAACTGGCTAACGTTATGAGAGCTAACGTTGCTACCTACAGTACCCGGAGCTGCTAACTGGCTAATGTTATGAGAGCTAAGGTTGCTACCTACAGTACCCGGAGCTGCTAACTGGCTAACGTTATGAGAGCTAACGTTGCTACCTACAGTACCCGGAGCTGCTAACTGGCTAACGTTATGAGAGCTAACGTTGCTACCTACAGTACCCGGAGCTGCTAACTGGCTAACGTTATGAGAGCTAACATTGCTACCTACAGTACCCGGAGCTGCTAACTGGCTAACGTTATGAGAGCTAACGTTGCTACCTACAGTACCCGGAGCTGCTAAGGTAAAGTTACTTGATTTCACTTTGAAAACGTTGAAATGACCAGTGACCACCTGTAATTGCACTGTTTACTATTTCATACAGTACTTGGTTTCAATAAATGAACCAGTACATTTTACTGGGTTCAAACTGACACAAAATGTTGATTTATTCATTATGATCTGTTTGAAAATTAGAAATATAGGCCTCTCTCTTATACATGCCTCCTCCTAATAAAGCCTGGTACCCGCTACAGTTGAAACAAATACAAGCCCGGGTCACTATTAGAGGAATTACGGTAAGTCCATATCTTTTTAGATCTTTTCTTCCTTCTTTAACGCAGATTGGGCGTCTTGACCTACACGTCCTCCCACCTTGAGGATCCCATCTTCGTCCAGGAAGGGACTTAGCTTTTATAGCTTACTTTCTTTGGTCTTGGCAAGTTCATGCTTTTGCTTGAGTCCTTTTATCTCAGCTGGGAAGGCCTCTTCTTGAGCAAGCTTGATGATAACAAGCTCAGCTTCTTTTCTTTCTTCGATACTTGTATTCTCTTTGGTGCGTTCTTTTGTATATTCGGCACCTGACACATCTGCAGAGGTGCGATGAGACAGCGCTGCTGCATCCCATGGTCCACCATCCATTAGCTCTGAGTGCGTTTGTTAGGTCAGGACCAGTGAGCAGATGGTCGTTGAGGGAAGTCTCTCGGAAGCGGACAGAACAGTCAAATTCGACGCTTCTGCGGATGATACACCCTGTGATGAGGTATGTACCAGGCTGGGCTGTTGTCTATCTCTTCCTCAGGAACTCTTTCTGCGTCACCACGGGAGATGATATTCTCCATAAAGGTACAGTAGTCCTTGTAATAATTTCCATCTTTGTTCAGTCTTCTTTCGAGACCTTTCAGGCGGTGGATAGCGCTGATCTTGTTGTTAGGTAGCTCTGGTCGTTCTCCTTTGAACGGCAGGGGCATCTCATAGTTTTCCTTCTGTGTGATATTTTCTTTCAGCTTCGACAGGAGCTTCAGGTCATCTTGTGAGATGGGATTATCTTCCTTGGACCTTTCTGAGAAGTCGGACTCGAGGACCTTTAGGCTTTCTGTAGGGGTCACTTCTTTTTTTTGATCCACTTTTTCTCCCATTTTTCTATATTTTCTCCCATCCCAATTTCGTATCATCCAATTCAACCCTCCCCTGTCACGGACGCTGTTTCTTGCCTCCCACAAGCCGGCTGCAATGTGGACTAAGTCATACATAGCACAAGTCCCCTCCGGTACTTGAGGTAACAGCAGTCGCATCTTTTCACCTGCGCAGCTCGATCTCTCAGTGGCGAGGAGTAACGCGTGGGAGGCTCACGCTGCCCCCGACACTTCCTGATTCTACTGCGCAGGCGCACCAACCGACCTGTAGGAGTCGCTGTCCACAACGCCCGATCCCCACCCATCAGTTTCCCACCCCCTAATACGGCCAATGTGTATTAGTATGGACGACCAGCTAAACTGAAAGCAAATGTAGAGCGCTGGGCTCAAACTGACGAGCCCAGCGTCTCCAGCATTTCGTGGCGAGCGCCTTGCCCACTACGCCACGTAGCCGCCCCTGTAGGGGTCAATTCTTTCCCTTTGAGCCGATTTACATAGTGTACTTCTGTTTGAAGGTTGATTGAAGACTCAACATCCGGTGTCACTTGTTTTACCTCTATATGATGACTAATGGGGATTCCGTTTGAACTCCCTGCATCTGCCAGGACCCTGACGAGCTCTGAAGTACTTTCACCCAAGAGGGGGACTACAGTTCTTGGTGCAGAGAGCACATACGGGGAAGGAGGTCTTGTAGGAGCAGGCATTTGGTTGACTGTTCTCCTCTCACTATCCACTTTGATGTTTAGCTTTTCTTCTTTTTTCACCACTTGGTCGTACACTTGGATTCTCGCTTGGGCTGCATTTAGACTTTTCATTTCCTCCAGTTGCTGTACCCTTCTTCTCCTGTCCTCCAGGGCTTTGTGCTGCGATACCAATTGATTCTGCTGCGATACCAATTGAGCTTTGATTGTAGCTTCCTCTTCCTCCAGCCGCTGTATTTCTCTTTGTTCTTGGTCTTGCTCTTTTGTTAGCTTGAGAACAGCTTGGCCTGCAGCGACATCGGCAGCAGCTTCTTGATGTCTTACTGTGGACCCATTTGATCTTATAGAGGTCTTCTTTGAGTTCGAGAAGTAAGAGTTGATGCTTGCGTGGAATAGAAAACCTGCTTCAGGACAGTCATCTTCTTCTTCAGGAGTATGTCCATCCAGTAGGCTTGATGCTCTTTTGAAGATGAACCGGGACATTTGGGAGCACAGATCGACTCTCCGACGGGTTTCCTTATCTGGCGTTTCAACTTGTCGTAATTCTTCATATGCGCGCTGGACGTCAGCGGAGAAACCACAGGTTTCAGTAATGACTGTTTCTAGTTCCTCAGTTACTGTCTTAGTTTGTGATAGTATCTCCTTGGCGTCTCTCACATTATTTTTCCATCTCCTATATACGACTTGGAACCTTCGCTGGAGTCCTATAATTTTCTCCTCTTGCATCTCTCTGCCCTTCTCTGTCAGAGTTATGATTCTTCCACTTTTTCTTGTATTCCTTTCAGCAGTGTCGCCGTCTTTATACCTTTCGGGCTGCTCTTGGGAATCTTCTTTGTTTCTGGGTTTCTCTTTAACCTGTTCGATAATCTGTTCCTTTTGAGCTATTGTGTCATCTTCTTGTTCTAGCTCAGTAATCTCTCCATTACGTGACATGTTGAAGGCTATGTGTAAATGTCAAGTTAATATGTGAGGATAATAAGTGTATAAGACTTACTATTGTTACTTGAAGTGCGATTACTTAATTAATTGCTTAGTTATAAATGTAGACTTAATTAACCAAGCTAGTTTACTTATTTAACTAGGCTGGTAGACTTATTTATACCAGGCCAGTTGACTTATTTAACTGGGCTGGTTGACTTATTTATACCAGGCTAGTTGACTTATTTAACTAGGCTGGTTGACTTATTTATACCAGGCTAGTTGACTTATTTAACTGGGCTGGTTGACTTATTTATACCAGGCTAGTTGACTTATTTAACTGGGCTGGTTGACTTATTTATACCAGGCTAGTTTACTTCTTTAACTAGGCTGGTTGACTTATTTATACCAGACTAGTTTACTTCTTTAACTAGGCTGGTTGACTTATTTATACCAGGCTAGTTTACTTCTTTAACTAGGCTGGTTGACTTATTTATACCAGGCTAGTTGACTTATTTAACCAGGCTGGTTGACTTATTTATACCAGGCTAGTTTACTTTACTAATGTAGGCTGAATTCCCCTTTAATCTATATGTATCAAATAAGGTTGATCAATGAAATTGCACTTTTAACCTCAAAGCTCTTATTTCAATACATGCATGAATGGGATCTAAGCTACAGAAAGTAGGATGCTTCAAAAAACATTACAAAAACACATGGACAAAGGCGACACCTTGTGGTTGTGTCTCACTTCTCTCACCCTTCTAATACATTTACAATAATACCCTTTGTTAGAACACTAAACTTATAAGTGTTCAACCTTATGGCTTTCTTGCAAATATAGCTCTGTGCAACTGTTTGCCTTGTTAGTACATCTACAATATTACCCTTTGTTAGATCACTACTTCTTATAAGTGTCCAACATTATGGCTTTTCTTGCTAATATATCTCTTGATGCAACTTTTTGCCTTTTTAGTGGTGGAGAAAGTGAGTTGAAACTTTACACATATGCCGTCATTCCAGATGCTGTTGTTTGATGAGCGTTGACTTGATCACCGGCGCCATCTTGTGGTTTACACCGTGGTCCATCCCACGCGCTGCTTCATGACGAGCGAGACGAGGACCAGCGGCGCCATCTTGCTTCCACTTGACTTAGCATAGACAGTTAAGATTTTACTTTCCTGCTCCTTAAGATTTTACTGTGACATCCTCCGGGCACGACGCAATTAACACAAGTAGATTTCTTGAACTGATTTTAATGAAGCTTGTTCATTCTCCATCCAAACCGTAAAATCTGTATAACATACAAATTCATACAAAAGATACCATTAACATTGAAAGTCCATTAAAACCATGGTCAGAACATCACTGTAACATATACCAAAATCATCATCCAAAACAATCAATACCTTATTGGCTGCGTGCCAGTATAAGTAGAGCTGCCGCGGTATCGGTATTACCGCGGTATCGCTGTTACATCATGCCCACCGCAGCGTTGGGCTGAATACCGGCATCACCGCTGTTTTTTATTATATTATTATTATTATTACGCTCTCGTTGGGCTTGCGGCTCTGCAGATATACCCTACTTCTCTGTCGAGATTCCAAGCGACCCTATTGGGTACCAGAAAAGTCACATGAAACACTGCAGACCACTGATTGGTCAGAAGAGATACGCGTCACATGCTTGGAGCATCTTGCAGTGCGTTTACTTCCTGAATCTCAGCCATCACAACACGGCTAATAGTACGTTAGCTCCCACCGGAGACCGGAGTGGATTACCGACGCCGTCGCTCCTCAGGGAACGAGGCATAATGATTTTACTGCAACGAAATGTTATAATAAAAGCCCTTCGTTCTATACACTTGTCTGATTGAAAACTTTATTAACAGACCGCAGAATGGGTACAACTCGGCACGCTCTGAGCAAAGAAAGGAACTTAGATATTAATTGAGTAACGCTTGCCTTGCTATGTGGTCCGGTAAATACGAACGTGTAACTACTATACTAACGTTAATCCCACAAATCGAATGCCTTTGTAATCATAAGTAGTAACGTTATAATAATAAGAAGAAGAAAGGGTCGGGGGGGTAACCGGCGGGCGAGACACCGAGGGGAGACTTCGAATCCGTGTTTCACTTTTAATAACGAATGCGTGCATGCCGAATCCCAAACAATATTCATGCTGCAAAGTCATCCTCTAAAGATAGACATTTAGACTAGAGGCAGGCTATATGCTATATAAAGAGTAGACTACAAAAAAAATGCATTCAAACTTTTTTTTTTTTGTGTGTGTGTGCGGTAATACCGCGGCGGTAGGAAATATTTTGCAAATGTGTGCGGTAAGGAAAACATCAATACCGCGGCAGCTCTAAGTATAAGAGAACATCGATGCGTTATGGTAGTATGTCTTTGATCCTTATCTTGGAAGATTGTCTTGTTAAGTTGTCTTGATGGATTGTCCTTTGCTTATTAAGATCGACAGGTAAGTCAATAATCCATCCAAGTTCATTGTCGCAACTCAAGAGAAAGAGGGCGGAAACACGTCACCGGATACCAGGTGTGCCAAGTCTCGTGAGAAGAAATAATTGCACAAACAAATAGAAAAATAGTGCGCCCACTAATATATATCTTATATAAACCAATAAGAAATACAGTGAAATACAATTGAGTGTATTATTACTAATATACAAAAATAAGCATATAAAATTGTAAACGAAAATAACTATATTAACCAACTGTTAACCATAGCTGCAGTTACAGTACTGTTACATTTGTGACATATACGATATGCAAATATACAGTACTGTTACCCTTAGATCCTAACAGAGAATATATACATATGATTTTGAATGCCATTGCTTTTCATTTAATTAATTTATTCTTGTCATTGTTGCGTTTTAAAATAAAGAACAATAATGACATCTGAGTGTTTTTTTATTTTGAGGAAAAGTATCGAAAGTATCGAAAAGTATCGAAATTAATGTTGGTATAGTATCGAAACTAAAATGATGGTATCGTGACAACCCTAGGTGCTGTAGTCTGGTATCATACTGTACTGTAGTCTGTGGTGTCATACTGTAGCCTAGTTTGTGGTCTCATATTGTAGTCTGTCTGTGGTGTCATTATTATAATCTGTGGTGTCATACTGTAGGCTGGTCTTTCTCAATCTCCCTCCTGCTGTCCATCCTATCTTTATAGCTCCCCTTCTCCCTCCCCATCTGTCTGTCTGTGTGTGTGTGTGTGTGTCTCTCTCTCTCTCTCTCTCTCTCTCTCTCTCTCTCTCTCTCTCTCTCTCTCTCTCTCTCTCTCTCTCTCTGCATCATGTTGTCATTGGCAGTGTTGCATTTGGCATCAGAGCTTCATCATCATTATTCTAACTGCTGTTGGGCCCTTCTCTCCTGCCAGCCTCACATAGCCTTCACTCTTGAGAAGTAATAAGGTTGTGTTGGTTGGGGCCAGTGAGTGAATAGCCATGACTTACTCAGTATTGACTGGCCATGTGCCGTCTGCTCTAGCGCCCTCTAAGCTTAATCAGGTGAATTACATCCATTTGCATCTCAGCAGTTTTAGGGATTTTGATGTGAAAATGAGGGTCCTGAAGAGCTGCGTCTTTGGAGATACAAGGTTTTGATCTGAGTTTCAGACTGCAGCAATATACAACTCTTCTCTAGCCATTTAAAGTTGCCATTTTAGATTTCATCACCACCATCTCCTCCACCAGTGTACAGTGCATGTTACAGGAGTGCACACCTGTTGTGCTGTGGACGAAGATGCTTATTTGAGATGAGTAGGTTTTCATCTGGATTGACTCAGCATTGATTATCTTGGGTTGCACCAACAAGGAATAGCCTGACTCTTAAACTGGATTAAATCACGGTTTATACACTATGGCTACACTACACACCTCACAGCTGTAGAAGTGTGGTGGAGTATGTGCATATTTCATGTCGTGACACACGCACACGCACGCACACACACACACACACACACACACACACACACACACACACACACACACACACACACACACACTAGTTTAATTTGTTCAATAAACGTGTTCTTGGCAGCATGCCGGTTTTCAATACCCCTAGCTGGTGTTATCATTCCAAAAGATGTTCTGTCACTCACTGCCATGTCCCGTTGGTGTGTAAAAGTGTAAGTAACTTCATGCAAATGTAAGCATGTGTGTAATACAAGCAGTGCTGGATTGCGTGCGCGCGTGCGTGTGTGAAATGAATGCAGCAATCACATACCAGCCCTCACTCTCACCTATATTTTCCTGCAGGCGGATATTTGTGTAGTATGTTGTTAGCATGGTGTGTATGTGTGTGTGTGTGTGTGTGTGTGTGTGTCTGCGTGTGTGTGTGTGTGCGCGAGTGTCTGCGCACATGCGTGTGTGTGAGTGTGTGTGCAGTCCCATTGTGTAGACTCAGGAGGAGCCCTGTCAATGTAATGGGGTTCTTATTTGTAATCAGGAAGGTAGGAAATGGCTTTCACAGTTTGCTCTGAGACACATAGGGCTTGCATTAAAAACGCATGAAATAACAATCTTCCAGGCATGTGATCACATGATGTCGCCCACATTAATATCACATACATACACATTAATAGCACATACACATTAATAGCACGCACATACACATTAATAGCACATACACATTGATAGCACATACACATTAATATCACATACACATTAATAGCACATACACATTAATATCACATACACATTAATATCACATACACATTAATATCACATATGTACACATTAATAGCACATACACATTAATAGCACGCACATACACATTAATAGCACATACACATTGATAGCACATACACATTAATATCACATACACATTAATATCACATACACATTAATAGCACATATACATTAATATCACATACACATTAATAGCACATACACTATATTATTCAGCCTGCGCATGTTTATCAGGGTCTTTATAATGTTTAATTGCTTTTAAAATGTTTCCTTGTTATTTTCCTTACTTATATTTTGCCAATAATGACATTGCTTTGTTTTTAGATACATTCTAAAAGTTATGAAATTGCTAATTGTTAATGTAGGTTTTCTTATAAATTGAGTCACCACTTGAGACAAATTAATCCATAAATCGAAGTCTTGGTTTATTTTTTTTACCACAAATGAAAATGCTATTGACGACATCATGGTGACCATGGCTACAATGAGCATTCTGCTTTGTGTCTGTGTACTGTGATCTGCACTGTTGTTGCACTCTGGTGACGACTTCAAAGCTAAACATGTAGCCTAAATATCCTTATTTGCATACTGCGACCACAGCAATGGTATTTTAGTCTAGATGGAAACATAGGTCCACCTGCATAGTCTGTATTTTCTTTCGCCACCTGTTTTTTCATAATCCTTGAAGTATCTATTTTAAGATTTTAACAGGTAACAGGTTGAAATAATGTCCCATGGGGTTTATTTTTAACCCTTTATTACACCTATCCTGAACGAAAGAAGAACGAAGAAAAAGAAAACAGCATAACTTTTGAAGTTAACAACATATAGAGACAAATTAAAACATTTTCCCAAACAAGTTTGACCCAAGGAATTCAGTACAATTGTTATTTTTAAGATTCAAACACATCTTGATTAAATTTCAGGACAGAAAAAACTAAAAACACTGAAATAATACGTATATCAGGGCGGCTGAGTGGCGCAGTGGGCAAGGGGCTCGCCACTAACGCAGGATATGCTGGTATCGAGCCCAGCTCTTGGCGTTGCTACCGGCTTGGCCGGCCGTCATACTAACACAATTGGCAGTGTTATAGGGTGGGAAAGCCAGTGGGTGGGGATTGGACGTTGTGGACAGCGACTCCTACAGTTCGGTTGGGTGATGCCGGTGCGGCGGAAACAGGAAGTATCGGGGGCAGCGTGAGCCTCCCACGCATTACTCCTCGCCGCTGAGAGTTCGAGCTGCTGCGGTGAAAAGATGTGACAGGCTGCCTCCTCGTGTACCGGAGGGGACGGACACGTGATGCAAGGCTGCTATCCTTACTACAGCCGACCAGTGGGAGGCATAGTCTAGCAACGTTCAAGACAGGGGAGGGAAGAATTGGAAATACGAAATTGGGATGGGAGAAAAAATAGAAAATGGGGAGAAAAAGTGGATTAAAAAAAATATAAAACGTATATCACATCTCTATTTTTCCTTTTTACTAAAATGTAGTGCATTGGACGAGATCGATTTAGGTTAATATTGGAAATAATATTGTAATAAATATTGTCTCCATGCTGTTATGCCCTAAATATTATAGTTCTGCATAAACATTTCTATAGAGACAAATTAACACATTTTCCCATGCGATTTTGATCAGTGATTTATTTATTGTTAACACACTCCCGGCCAACCACGGACATGTCCGTGTTTTGGATCCAACGGTTGAGGGCCAACCACGGACATATCCGTGGCAAGGTTGTTTTGGCTTTTATTCCATTTTAATAACCTACTCAATGTCACCGAGCGGCACTGCAGATTTACCCTACTCTTGGAATTCGGAAAAGTGCTTTACCAGCCAGATCCTCGTAGGGGCGCTGTCTTCGATAATGCAGTGTTCCCTGTGGCAGAACGGTGTTTTTTTTTTTAAATTTTTATCTTGAATGGACTTTCCTGTTAGGCTGAATCTATGCGTGTAGCATGTAGCATGGAATACGTTTTCGGACGCTGAATTCAGTATGCAGTAAAGGAATATATCATCAGCCAATGGACATATCGATCTACCAGATGGCGAGCAATAACTGGGAAATCCTTTTTGCAGTCCAACCGGCCCACGATAAGAGCTTTTTCACGTAAATTACAGCCCAATCAGGCCTTGTTATCATACTCAACCAGCCGATCAGCGAATGTGGCTACTGTGGCTAACGGCGTTATTGGTAATCAATAATCAGAAACGACGTCCCCCGCCCCCCCCCCCCCCCCTTTCATGCATTCATGGTGGACCATGATACCGACAATATGCATTTTGATTTTTAGCTAGAGCTTCTGTAGGGCCGAAACGCCATTCGATTTAACGTTATTAGCCCAGGGCTGTACAGTGCGACATATATATCGCACGTGCTACAGCAACATCCGTCTGTGCGATGAATGGATTTACTTCAGTAGCACTGGTGCGATAGGCATTCGGTTCATATAGATACTCTTATTTTGAAAATCCTGTCGCGGGTCTCATTTCTGCCCAAGCGCAGCTCCAGCTATAATAACTATGCTCTGACAGCTAGCAACGCTCAGTTTGTTTCGATACTCTTATTTTGAAAATCCTGTGTGTCGTGACTCATATCCGCTCGGCTCAGCTCACAACACAGCAGGACTCGTCTCAGTAGCAGCAGTAGCGTCTAGAATGCGGACATTGAAACAGAGCAAGGATAGTGTTTTCGTGACCCAAAACAAATCCCTGCTGTTTTATTCCGCAACGGGTCAAATGCATATAACATGCTTTGCAATCCTCGCCATTCCTTTATGACCACGTCATGTTAAAGTCCGAAATTAACGTTATGTTAGCATAAGCTAACAACAAGCTGTTCAGAGCCATATAGAGAGAACAGCAGACGGGCAGAGTGAGGAGGAGGGGGGGGGGGGGCAGACATTCTCCCTTCTCTGTGTGTGTGTGTGTGTGCGTTTGGAAAGATCAGATGAAGTCAGACGAGTATAGTAAATGTACTGAGGGTGGACAGATAATGTTGATATTTAAACATAAAAAATACAATACATAATAAATGCATTCATGATCATGCAACATAAAACGGTTGCGTGTTGTGAGTTCCAAAACATTTAACTTAAAGTTTAAAGCTCAATATATCAAAACGTGGCACTTTACAGTGAACAGGAGGTCTATGTGTATTAAAAACAATAGTTTGTTTTTCCTTTAAAAGTCTGGAAGAGGTCAAAAATAAAAATGTCAAATGATATTTCCGTTGCCTTTTTTGAGTTGGTCTAAATGTTACTGATTGTGTTAAATGGGCTTATGTTATGATATCGTCTCATATCGATTGCAGGCACCTGCATCGTATCATATCGTGGCATATATCAGCAAATATCGTATTGTTGTCCAAAGAATCTATATCGTATCGTATCGTGATGAAACTGGTGATTCCCACCGCTAGTAGAGTCCATACACCCAACACCAAATCCCGTAATTCCTTACACGTAACGTGTCTGGCTGTGTGACGTCAACTTGTCAGCATGAAAATGACAGCCAAACATGGCACTGCAACTAAATAACACAAATACAATAGGCACATTTGTGACTGTTACAAATATAACACGTTTTATACTTGTGCTACAAGATTTTGGCCTGTGCTACAAAACTATCAACCTCTTGTTAGATCCTGATCAATCTGGCCAGTATCACGTCTTCGTCTGTTTGGCTCTCCATCCACTCCTCTGCGTTGTGTAATTTTAATGGTCCTGACGTCTCCGATACTGGCTGATAAAATCCTTATCTCTCCCCGTTAGTGCAATCCGCAAACCATAATAATTCTCCACCTTCGTAAGAATTCAACACTTTGACAACGTGAAATACCTTACAAGGAGAAGCGTGGTTTATTTGATAAACAGAAGCCTCAGCTCAGATGTTAACAGATGGTATTGTCTTGGAAAAGTCTATTCTAATGATCTTTCGGTGTGTTCAGTCTATCGTCCCTCTGCTATTCAGTCCAATAGTGGTCAGGCCTGGTCGTTAGCCAAGACCATCCTCGTGGTAGCCGAAGCTAATGATGATATGGCATCCTTCCCCCCCCCCCCCCCCCCCCCTCTTCGTTGGTGAGAGGAGAGAGTCTCTTGGTCTCTTCCCTCCTGTGGGATTTGTTTCTTTGGTCTGCCTTACACCCGGAAACACCGTTCGACTTATAGATCTTCGTCGTAGCAACGACGGCCCCCCGCCCCTCTCCTGGTTGTCATGCGACGCTGTCATGACAACTGCTAATAACCTTTCACACATTTCAAAACGTTTCCACTGTCAAAACCTCCATCGCGCTCTGCCTCTGTGCCCTGTGCTGCTCCGTTATCTTTGTTGTGTCTTAGATCGGAATTCAAAACAAACACCCTGCTAACGCGGCCTGTGCCTGTGAAACCGCTGGTTCACCACCGTCAATATCATCCCGTGATGATAATGATATTACCCTCTTAAAGCATCTATTTATATCAGTTTATAAACCAAATATACATTGAAAAAACCACCATTTTCTCTCAATCCCCCCTTGATTCTTATCACCCCTTCAGAATCATAAATCATTATTTGGTTTTTTAATTAATTATGCCAAAAATAGACTGTGGTTGAAGCAAACCAACCTCATCTCTTGTGCACAAGAAATGAAGACGGCCCGCGGTCAACCCAGTGATCTTGCTGGCTGATGTCCGTTTGCGCCCCCCTTCGTGCACAAAGGGAACCGAAACAGACCACCAAAACCAACAACATCCAACGACTCATAACAATTAGGGCTCCCCTGTCTGCTCCCAATAATTCTATCCTGTTGTTTTACTGTTTTCCCTCTTATCTACCTTCTATATATATATATCCTTCTATACATATATCTTATTTATGAATCCTCCATTTATATCTCATACTCCTAATCAATGAACACAGGACTTCTCGCTGTTGTCTCGTCTCTCGATCTCCTGATTGACTCTGAAAGGAAGTCCCTGTTTGTCCATGATTCATTCGATACACCCGCCCATGCTCTGTTGTTTCAAAACGCCTCGAAACAGCGTCTCCGCAGGAAAGCCCCCTCCGATGTCCGCCTCGTTCTCCCCTGGGCAACACCGCCTGCGACCGCTGGACTCCGCCCCGTCGGCCGTCTCCGCCCCGTCGGTCATCTTGGTTGAGGCTCATCTCCACCGCCGTCGGCCCTCTCCAGACTCTGAAAGCAGAAACACCACGCCAGCAGTTTTTCTGTACACTCGACCCTGTGTTTTCTATTAGTCTACCGTGGCTTTGGGCCTGCAGCTCGTTCCATGGAGTTATCTCCAGTTCTCTATATATTTTTCCTCTGCAAGCCCCTGCCATGGCCACGCCCTTTCAGACTGTTGGACGGTGTGAGTGTCCTACAGCCCATGGCGCTATTTGTTCTCTATTAGTCCCCCACCTTCTCAACACCCATATCTATCCTACAGGGCTGTTCCCTGTTTGTTGTCTTCCGGCGTGACACTTGCAACTAAACCGATTCCCACTTTTCGACGCACTATCTTCATCCCAGATTGGCCCCTGGCGCGCACCAGATCTTCTGGTGACGTGTCTTCAAGACTCTGCCTATTTATTAGGTGTGAGAAGGCCCCACTGGAGATCGAACTCCCTCTTATTTCATAATTAAACTTATTTAATTAACCGCATCTCATCTCTCTGTGCAATTCTTATTTAACCCATTCAATAATTAAACTATTTAATTAACCCGTATATCGATATTATTATTATGATAATAACATCCAACAGAGCATCGCTCTAACATACAACAGAGCAGGTTGGTTCCCTGCCCCTAACTCACATACACGTACTCGTACTATTATCTAACATACAACAGAGCTGTCCGTTGCTCTACCCTAAACGGGGCAGTTTCGTCGCCCTGGAGCTGTCCCGTTGCTCTACCCTACACGGGGCTGTTTCCCGTCGCCCTGGAGCTGTACGTTGCTCTATACCACACAGGGCTGTTTCCGTCGCCCTGGAGCTGTCCCGTCACTCTATACTACACACAGGGCTGTATACGTCGCCCTGGAGCTGTCCCGTCGCTCTATACCACACACAGGGCTGTCTACGTCGCCCTGGAGCTGTCCCGTCGCTCTATACCACACAGGGCTGTCTACGTCGCCCTGGAGCTGTACCGTCGCTCTATCCTAAACACGGAGCAGTCCGTTGCTCTGGAGCGGTCCGTTGCTCTATTCTACACGGAGCAGTCCATTGCTCTGGAGCGGTCCGTTGCTCTATTCTACACTTTGAGTTCCTTTACAAAGTTCTCACATACACCACTCTGTATACACACAAGCAGTTGGTAATTTGAAAAAATTAAACTCCTTAATTAAATTAAACTCTAAATATTCCCCTATGGGTATGGAAACTCGCAGCACTATCCCCCCTCCGCCACTAGGTGGTGACCTACTCCGCCTCTATTTGCCTGTATTATCCCACTGCCCCCCCTAGATGGCGGCCAAACTCAGTCTAGAGGATTGTAGCTGACGTGTCACTTCCTGGTTTTTATCTGTTGTTATCTCCTCGTGGCTCACGGCCATCTTGTGTCATCCTCCTCGTGGCCCTTTGCGGCCATCTTGTCTCTGTGCCTATTTTTTTCCCACTGTCCCTTTAATGCCTCAAACATTCTCTCGCTACCGACCACACCCGTAACGTTTGTTCACTGCTCCCTTCATGTCACAGTCCCGCTTCCCGCTTTCTGTGTTTTGAACAGTAATCAACTAAATACGATGTTGCCCCTTTAATTCCACTAGACATCTCCCCTTTGCCTCCCTTCTCATCTCCTACACAGTGGCTTCTGTGCTCTGTAGATAAGACTCTCGATTTCCAAAACAAAAACCATGCCGCTCTGCCTGTCCCAAAACACACAGCTGGCGTTCTCTCTGTGTCAAACTAAATATGTTTATGGATGCACTATTGTTCGTTTTTATTTGGCTTAAAGATCAAAACAACTGTGTGTACACAATGAACTCACATCTTTCTCCTGCGCGCTGTTTCTCCTACAGCGCTGGTTCGCCTCCTGACCGCTCGACTCACCGCTCTCTCCCAGGGCTGGCCGGCCTTGCTCGATCATGATTCTCCCACACACGATGACTGTTGTTCACTGTGAGCCCATTATTGAAAAAGTCTTTACCCTTTGTTTTTATCTTGTGCAAATCCGGGTCACGGCACCAACTGTTAGATCCTGATCAATCTGGCCAGTATCACGTCTTCGTCTGTTTGGCTCTCCATCCACTCCTCTGCGTTGTGTAATTTTAATGGTCCTGACGTCTCCGATACTGGCTGATAAAATCCTTATCTCTCCCCGTTAGTGCAATCCGCAAACCATAATAATTCTCCACCTTCGTAAGAATTCGACACTTTGACAACGTGAAATACCTTACAAGGAGAAGCGTGGTTTATTTGATAAACAGAAGCCTCAGCTCAGATGTTAACAGATGGTATTGTCCTTGAAAAGTCTATTCTAATGATCTTTCGGTGTGTTCAGTCTATCGTCCCTCTGCTATTCAGTCCAATAGTGGTTAGGCCTGGTCGTTAGCCAAGACCATCCTCGTGGTAGCCGAAGCTAATGATGATGTGGCATCCTTCCTCCCCCCCCCCCCTCTTCGTTGGTGAGAGGAGAGAGTCTCTTGGTCTCTTCCCTCCTGTGGGATTCGTTTATTTGGTCTGCCTTACACCCGGAAACACCGTTCGACTTATAGATCTTCGTCGTAGCAACGACGGCCCCCCGCCCCTCTCCTGGTTGTCATGCGACGCTGTCATGACAACTGCTAATAACCTTTCACACATTTCAAATGTTTCCACTGTCAAAACCTCCATCACGCTCTGCCTCTGTGCCCTGTGCTGCTCCGTTATCTTTGTTGTGTCTTAGATCGGAATTCAAAACAAACACCCTGCTAACGCGGCCTGTGCCTGTGAAACCGCTGGTTCACCACCGTCAATATAGGGCTGGGCGATATGGAAATAAATCATATCGTGATAACGATATGATAATGTTATATTATAACGTTTTTTTTTCTTTTTTTCTTTTTTTTTAACAATAGATGTATGTTTATTTTGCAGCACTTCTTTGTCATTGCCGCCATCTTTAGTGTTACATCCCCTCACACTCCAGTTCTCAGGCTGCAGCTGGTTTAAAAGCGAAAGTAAACCGGCTTCTCTGCTGGCTGTGGCTCCAGGGGAGTTGAACAGGGCCCTGTTCCCCGTACCTGGTTCAACTAAGTCGATCAAGATGTCATTATCCAGATTCAGTTAACCCGATGTTTGAAGCCGGGATTTTCCTGTTCCTCGAAGGTGGATTCAGTCTCGTTAACTCAAGCCAGACTTGAGACCCAGGATAAGTGCGCGCGGCCGCTCCAGTTGAAAAGCCAGCACGTATCGATGGCAGAGATCCTGATTCTCTAGCGGCATTGATTGATTAATTGATTTAGAACTTTATTAACATATTGCAGTACGGCTCAATCGCCTCGCTGACAAGTTAAATGCGTTATCTATAGGCTAATTTTAAGTCCCTCATTACCTCAATCAATCAGATTATATTTCTTTAAACTTGCCTGCTGGATTGAATAATCAAATGAGATCTTGCTAGCGAAAATAATTAGTTGAACTGTTATACAGAATAACGATACGGCTCTCTTCCCATTGATTGATGTATGGTCGATCTTTTACTTATCTCCACTGTGGTCTAACGGGTTCTTCTTTTGACTTTCACGCAGACGACCGGGGTTCGAAACCCAGTCTTTTCCTTCTTTTTGCGATGTAGGAATAATTCAATTTGGTGCACGTTGAGAGCTATATAAAGAATGACATCCTCAATGCATGTAGATTTATAATATTTTAACTTACAACTAGGCTACTTTGGCGTATAATCATTAATATTATATTCCAAAAAATTATATTGGAAACACGGGGATTCGAACACCGGCCGCTGGGTTGCCAGGATTGAGCACTACCGCTGCGCCACTGTGCCAGATGGGATAAATTCATTGTTTATACATTAATGAACGAGAGACCCGTGTTTAGAATATTCTTTATTTTGAATGAAGTTTTCTCTCTTTATCCTCATTCATTAATGTGACGTCAACGGCTCATTCAATTTCTCAAATCCGTCAAACAGCGCATCTCATCAGACATCTTAATCCCAGTTACAATTAAAATAACCACATAATGTGTACATCGCACCGAGCGAGCGCCACGGTATATATAACGTGCATTATTTAGGACAAAGTGAATTTAGTATCAGCATTTTGGGTCTATTTTACATTTCAAAAGCCCCCTCTGGAAGAATGGAGCACAAAAACGTAATTCAGAATGGTATAATGCAGATCGTAGACTGTGGGAATAATTTCAGGAAACGAGCTGTCACTTTCTTTGCGGGGGCGTGGCTGTGCTTCATCCGGCTAACTTGAACTTAAACTCTGCTTTCGACCAGGCTCAAACTTTTGGATCTGTTGTCATGGTGATTTGGACAATCCAGGTACGGGGAACCGGAAAGTCCGGCTTAAGTCAGACTTAACCGAAAGTTATCCGGCTAACTCAGTTATCCAGGTACGGGGAACGGGGCCCAGTTCTGGCTCTGCTAGTTTATTTTCGATCTTTTGGCGCTTTTTTGGTGGACAAACCACCACACATGTGCACTGTGACTTGTGACTGGAGTCTAGTTCTGCTAGCACACATAGCCTACTGTGTACAGACGGTTTCAAACTGTATTTTAAATTAGAAAGCAAACAAAATAAATGGACAAGAGAAAAATAAATCTCAATTTGGTCAGTATTGTCATTTGGACAAGTAAAGCCATTACTTTAAGTTGCAGGCAAGAAAGACAAGTCTGTCCACTGTCTCTGGTTTTAAAACTGCCCTGTTGCAGGTAAAAAAAAAAAAACGATTTTTCGATTTTCTTTTAATTTCGATATTCGATATCGATTATTAAAATATATCGCGATATTTATCGTTATCGTTATATCGCCCAGCCCTACGTCAATATCATCCCGTGATGATAATGATATTACCCTCTTAAAGCGTCTCTTTATATCAGTTTATAAACCAAATATACATTGAAAAAACCACCATTTTCTCTCAGTAGCACCAGTGCTATGTGCAAAAAAAGTTAATGTACAGCCCTGTATTAGCCCTGTATCTCGTTTTGCAGGAAATATACCAGACCAATCCCATATAACGCTTATATTCAAGTAGGGATGCACGATAATTATCGGGCCGATAATTATCGGGCCGATATCAGCAATTATGACGTCATCCCGATAAACCCGATAACGTTATTAATAGCTCTGATAATATAATATATTTTTTGGTAAAAAAAAATGCGGTGTGGGTGAATTGGAATGAAGTGCGTTTGTTTTGACTGTAGGCTCCTCCCGTTTTGTCAGTACTGTGGTACGACTGACATCGTGTGGTTTAGGAACAGGTCGTTTTACACAAATCCAGCGCTCCCTTTCTTGGCTGTGACGTAGCCACGCAAGTTAACGTTAACAACAAAGATGGCTGCGTCGGTACTCGGAATTTCAGAGGGAAAAGTTTGCTTGCTATTTGTAATAAATGCAATGCAGAAGTTCCACAAGGAGGGAAAAGGGCAACAACTTGCAATACATCCAGCCCGACGGGTCATCTGCGGCATCACCACCGCCACGACGGTGTGTTATTGTGTTAACTTAGAAGCCCACGACGACGCGAGGAGCTAAGCAAAGCTAGCCCCTTTCGTGGCTGTGATGCAACCCTTGGTTGAATACGCAGTCACTTATTGCTCCGTAGTAGCCAGGTTAATTTGCACCACCAAGGACTGCTTAAAAGCTAGCGGCTTGAGCCCTTCTGCGGTTCCCTCAGTCTTCGACAGACAGACCGGCGCATGCAGTTCAGCGTCGCAGAGCATTTAGCCTGCTGGCTACCTAGCTCCACTTCAACCAGCATCGGGAGCTCCAGCAGCTTGTCGATGTGCTAATAGCCTCAGCAAGCTAACGTTAGCTGGCTCCAGCAGCTTGTCGATCTGCTGGAGCCAGCTAACGTTAGGTTGCTGAGGCCAGGGCCGGACTGGGGAAATAATTCATACCGGGAGATATAGCGCGAAATATAGCCCCAATCAGGCCACTTTTTAAGCGGGGGGTCTGGGGGTCCCCCACCAGGAATCTTTTTGTTACAAAGACTTAATTTCCTGCATTCTGGTGAATTTTAGTGCATGTGAATCACAAACTAATGAGCCAACAATTGCTTAGTACAATGTACTGTTATGGACCTCAAATAAAATTGTTGTGGCACTAGCAATGCTACTCTCTCCACCTTCAAAAAGAAAAAAGCAAGAGCACAACATATTTTTCTATTTACTATTATAATACAGTTAACCACTCTCTCCTGTAAGGGCCTTTCTTTTTCTTTGTTTTATCCCTCTCTCCTCCACCCTTTCTCTTTCTTCCACTGTCCATCTTGACATCAACGTTAATTGACTTTCGCTCTACTGTATCTCTCCCGAGTCCCTCACTACCTGGCTCATTGCCTGGCTGTTATTCTGCATCTGAGTGCCGTCTGCCATTCCATTCGCCGCCTCTGCTGTCAATCAGTTGTATCGCCTGGTCCCGCCTCCACCAATCACAAGCGGCAGCACGGCTCCATTGTGTGTGTCTCATGCTTAACCGAAAGGTCTTCACCCCAACTCAAACCGTCTCACTCAGACGTAACCTGGCCTCCCTATCCCCCTCCACCCTCTCCTCTGACATAATATCCGCTCTACCTTTGAGTGACACCTTCTCTGCTCTCCCCACAGAGATGGCAACCTCCACCCTCCTCTCAGCCCTTGCAACCTCCTTTGACAAGCTCTGTCCCCTCGTTGAGAAACCTGCCCGCCGTTCCCCACCCAGTCCATGGCTGACGGATGCAGTGAGAGAACAAAGACAGGTCCTGAGAGCGGCTGAGAGGAAGTATAGAAAGTCACGCCTCACTGCTGACATCGACACATATCACAACCTCTTGTTAACATTCTCCAAAACCATTACTAATGCCAAAGCTTCTTTCTTTCACCATAGGATCGAGGCCTCTGCCAAGAATCTTCGCAAACTGCATGCTACTATGTCCTCCCTCCTCACTCCCCCCCCACCCCCTCCTCCCTCATCTTTTTCTGCCGAAGACTCTGCGATCTTCTTTGAGGAAAAAGTGGAGAACATACGCAGCTCCTTCTCCCAACCCCCACCCATTCCAAACGCTGAATCGAGAACCTCATCCTTCACTCTGTCATCTTTCTCTCCCATTACAGAAGCCGAGACCCTGACACTGGTAACGTCGAACCGTCCGACTACATGCCAGCTGGACCAGCTACCCTCCCCACTCCTCCAGACCATAGCACCGGACATCCTCCCATTCCTAACTGCAACCATCAACTCCTCACTCAACTCGGGGGTGGTCCCCACCTCCCTAAAACAAGCCAGAGTCACGCCCCTCATAAAAAAACCAACCCTGAACCCCACCGTCATAGCCAACTATCGTCCTGTCTCTCTTCTCTCCTTTCTTTCTAAAACACTTGAACGTGCTGTATCCAACCAACTTACTGCTTATCTCTTACAGAATGACCTCCTAGACCCCAATCAGTCTGGCTTCCGGACTGGCCACTCGACAGAAACGGCCCTCATTGCGGTCACAGAGGCACTTCACTTAGCAAAAGCGAAGGGCCTCTCCTCTGTCCTGATTCTCCTAGATCTATCTGCCTTCGACACAGTCAACCATCAGATCCTCCTCGCGGCCCTCGCAGGAATGGGAGTGGCTGGATCTGCGCTGACATGGCTGACATCATACCTCAACGACCGCTCCTACCAAGTGTCATGGAGAGGGACTCTGTCGGCCACCCGCCCCCTCCGGACGGGTGTCCCCCAGGGCTCGGTCCTAGGACCCCTTCTCTTCTCCCTCTACACTAAATCACTGGGTAACATTATCACGTCTCATGGCTTCTCATATCATTGTTATGCCGATGATACTCAACTCTTCCTCTCCTTCCCTCCCTCAGATATCCACGTCTCTGAGCGGATCTCGGCCTGTCTGTCCGACATCTCCGCCTGGATGACGACCAACCACCTCAAACTGAACCTAAGCAAAACAGAATTGCTCCACCTGCCGGCCAAATCCTCCCCCCTGACCGACCTCTCCATCACAGTCGAGAATGCAGCTGTGACCGCGTCCCCGACCGCCAAGAACCTTGGTGTTGTCCTCGATGACCAGTTGAACTTCTCTGCTCACATCGCAGCAACAACCAGAACCTGCAGATTCCTCCTGAGCAACGTCAGAAGGATACGCCCCTTCCTGACAAAAGAAGCCACCCAACTCCTCGTCCAATCAACAGTCATCTCCCGCCTCGACTACTGCAACGCACTGCTAGCTGGCCTCCCGGCCACTGCCACCAAGCCTCTTCAACTCATTCAAAACGCAGCGGCCCGCCTGATCTCAAACCTACCGAAGTCGGCCCATGTCACCCCACTTCTTAGGGACCTGCACTGGCTCTCCATTGCTGCACGTATCCGCTTCAAGGCCCTCGACCTAGCATACCGTGCGGCAAAGGGAACCGCTCCCGCCTACCTCCGGTCAATGGTCTCTAACTACACACCCTCAAGACCCCTACGCTCTGCATCTTCTGGCCGCCTCAGACCTACTCCTATCCAAGCTCCCGGAGGGTCATCAAAGAGAAGCCGCCTATTCTCAGTCCTTGCCCCACAATGGTGGAATGAACTACCCATCCCAGTTAGGACAGCCGAATCCCGTCCAATCTTTCGCCGTCGACTAAAGACTCACTTCTTCAACCATTATCTGAAATGATTAAAAAAAAAAAAAAACCTAACCCTGACTAACCTTACTGTCATGCACTTGTCCTAATGAACTAACCTACACTGTAACACGCAACACTTTGATGAACATTGTCACTCAGCTGATAGAGTTGTACCCTTCTTGCTGTCTTGTCGTACAGAACTTGTAAGTCGCTTTGGATAAAAGCGTCAGCTAAATGACTAAATGTAAATGTAAATGTATGTGTGATCCGCGTGAGGGAGAGAGAGAGTCAGATAGTTCTCCAACTCTGTCGCAGACAGTGAAATCCTGGTTGTTCCCCACCCACCTAGGTTATCTAACTATCGTGCCGCGCCGCCGCCACAACTAGAAACAATGGCCTGGCAAAATAAAAATAAAAAATAATAATGATAAAATAAAAAAAAAAAAAAAAATTTATTTTTTTTAAATATAATTTTTTTTTAAATCTGTGCAGGCCAGGCCACCGGGAAAACTCCCGGTGCTCCCGATGGCCAGTCCGGCCCTGGCTGAGGCTATTAGCACATCGACAAGCTGCTGGATCTCCCGATGCTGGTTGAAGTGGAGCTAGGTAGCCAGCAGGCTAAATGCTCCCGACGACATCAACAAGCTGCTGGAGCCAGCTAACGTTAGCTTGACTGGTTGCTGGCTAACTAATGAAGCTACTCGTCCCGGGAGATAACGGCGTTGCCTGGCTAGTTGCTGGCTAACTAATGTAGCTACTCGTCCCGGGAGATAACGGCGCTGCCTGGCTGGTTGCTGGCTAACTAATGAAGCTACTCGTCCCGGGAGATAACGGCGCTGCCTGGCTGGTTGCTGGCTAACTAATGTAGCTACTCGTCCCGTGAGATAACGGCGCTGCCTGGCTGGTTGCTGGCTAACTAATGTAGCTACTCGTCCCGGGAGATAACGTAGGGTGACCATATTTTGATTTCCAAAAAAGAGGACATAGCGTGGAATAAACTCGCCGAAACGGTAAAGTGTGCCACGGGCACGCCGTGATTCCGATCCGCGTAAAAATATTCACGGCCATAGAGGAGACCATGGGACACCTTTTTGCAACCGAATATGTGTCTCGAATTTGCTCCCACGTGGCGCGCAAAATCGTGCAAGTCTTGTTTACATCAGGGTCCCCCATTTTCAATTCATCATAAATGTACAGTTCCCTCCCCCTTGTATATATTTACTGTATGTCACAAATGTAACAGTACTGCTTTGAGGTCTTTCTCTGGTCTGCATCCCCTTAACAATTGTGTGTATTGAGCTGTACTGTACCCATTCTGCAATCTGTTAATAAAGTTTTCAATCAATCAATCAATCAATCAATCCCGCAGTGCAATACTCCAATTCAGCCATTGGGTGGGACGGTCATGTGACCCAAATCAGCCAATGGAAGCGAGGGTCCTTAAAGTGTGGGTCCTTAAAGTGTTGCGGTCCTGAGAGTGTTGGTGCTCTCGTCCTGCAGCTGGATACTATTGCCTCACAGCGCGGCCGTCAGCGCGCGGCCCAGAGAGCGCCGCTGGCTCTTCGGCTCTGCAGCTGCATGCTTCTCCGGGAGTCCGGTTGGATAATGCCATGTAAAAAGTCGCATGCCTGACATATTGGCATGTAACTCGAGAACCGAGGCACAGATTTTGGCAATCCAGATGGCATTCGAACGGCAACGAATAGCGCTTTAATTCTGTAATTTATATGTTCGGCAAAAAATGCAGCCCCGAGCCTTCAGATGCTCGCAAAGGGCCGTGAAACTGAAACTGAAACTGAAAAACAGTGAAACCCCGGACATTTCGATGAATTAATAACCCCCCCCCCGGACGCCCCGGACAGGGCGTGAAAAGAGGACATGTCTGGGCAAAAGAGGACGTTTGGTCAGCCTAGATAACGGCGCTGCCTGGCTGGTTGCTGGCTAACTAATGTAGCTATTCGTCCCGGGAGATAACGGCGCTGCCTGGCTGGTTGTTGGCTAACTAATGTAGCTACTCGTCCCGTGAGATAACGGCGCTGCCTGGCTGGTTGCCCTTCTGTCAAACTTCTTTAATTTAGCAAACTACTCGTCAATAGGTACAAGCGTGCTCGCGCCGTCGTCGCGGGCCCCCAACACCGTGGCGGTGGTGATGCCGCAGGTGACCCGTTGTTGTGGTGGTGATGTGAGGTGGTGATGTGTCCACTCAAAGCCTCTTTTTCAAGGCTCCGCTTTGAAAAAAGAAGAACAAAAAGCTTCGAGCGTCTTAGGTTGGATGCACCACAAGCTGTTGACGGATTGTGAATTTTCATTTGGAAAAATAAATATGGTCACTTTATCAGTCAAAACTGTTGTCTTGGCTTTTGTTTCTGTTGTCTGGTTAGGTCACATTTAAGTTGGTGTTAAGTTATTGTCCTGGGAAGTCTTTTTATGTATTATTATTGTATTGTGATATGTTTTGTTTCATGTTGAAAAAAAAAATGTTGATCAAAAGAAATACATTAAAAACTTTTTTTATAATACAATAAATATCGGTTATCGATATCGGTTATCGGCTTGAGGAGCATAAAGTTATCGGTGTCAAAAAAGCAATATCGTGCATCCCTATATTCAAGACGCTATAAAATGGGAACGTATCGATGAAAAAATTATTTCTTTAAGCCATTTTGAAGGGAAGGTTTATAGTGTCAATTGACAATGAGAATGGACAGATAGCAATAATATAAAGTATATATTTAGCTCTACAAACAGCCTCACGCACAATGAAACCTTATTATGATATGCTGGCCTTATAGAGTGGGTCCATCTAATACCCGTGGCCGTCAATGTGTTAAGGTTCAAACTATATGTTTTCATATGCACTGGATATCATGGACTGGATATCTTCTTTGTCACAACATTCAAGTATTTTTTTCTATTTGTATCTTGTGCCCTAAACTACTAATCATCATCATCACAAAAAAATTTGTCAAAGTCTATCTCTTCGATCTCCATCTCTTCCTCCGCCTCATCACACTCGTACTCTCCATCCTCCTCATCCATGTTATTTTTTGCGTAATCTGCCTCCTAATCAAGAGCTTCTTGCTCTTCTGACTCCACTTTCTGGGCCAGTACCTCAACAAGAGAAGGACAGAGGATGGGTCCAACCGTCCAGACAGATTTTAACACCTCCTCATCCATTGTTTTTCCCAGTCCATACTTTGATCATAGGCTTTGGGCCTTTTGAATATTGGCTGTTCTGCTCTTTTGTAGCAGGCGACTCTGAAGTTGGCTCGCTGTACATGTGGGATGAGACAGACCTTGGGGGGAGGCAGGCGTTCAATGTCTACTTTGGAATTTGCATCCAGGGCCCTCAATTATCAACGTGGCGTACGCACAGATATGTGCTTAACCCGTGCGTACGACCATTTCTAAGCAAAGTGTGGGATTTATCAATTTGAATGTGAACTTGACTTTGTGCTTATGTCTACGCACAGCTCTGAGCATGCTTAGCTGACGCCCAGTGGTAGAATATCGTTACTACGGCATATGCGCTCCTCAGTTCATGCATTAGTTTCAACGCGGAAATAAGCTTTCGTGCATTACTCTGAGTCCTGACACTGGCGCGTGTTCTGTATGAACCGTAATTCATTATAGTTCATTGTGAAATAGCGACAGTAGTGTAATTATAATGGGCTCATGCGCGAACAAGAGGTTGGCTTGCTTGTTTGGCAGGGGGGGCAGACGCAGAACACCTAGTGTAACTGCCGCCGTGTCATAGTGTAATTCAAGTTAAGCTTCAGTATGATGTCATATAGTAGAACCGGTTAGAACAGGCTAGAACCTTCCAGAACTGCGCTCCACAGTGTATAAATAGAGAGAACTTACAAGGGTTCTCTCTCTCATTTCTCAACCACCATCAACCACCTAGCCCCTTTCGTGACTGTGATGCACCGAGTGAATCCACAGTCACTTGCTCCTCAATAGGAAACCAACCTAGATTTACCCTGAATGACTGGTTCTGACCGAACCGTTCGTTATACAAGAATCACAGAGACGTTTCAAAGGTACTCACAGTTGCAGGAGGGTTTCGGACAGAGATACGGGATGGTTTGAAAGCTCGGCGTTGCTAATAAACATTTTAAATATTTTTTATAAACTGGTCAACACTGCATTATTTCCGGCGTTGTGTGCATGATGCGCATGCGCTGTGATCACACCAGGCAGCCAACGCCGGAAATAATGCCGTGTTGACCAGTTTATAAAAAATATTTAAAATGTTTATTAGCAACGCCGAGCTTTCAAACCATCCCGTATCTCTGTCCGAAACCCTCGTGCAAATGTGAGTACCTTTGACATTTCTCTGTGATTCTTGTATAACGAACGGTTCGGTTAGAACCAGTCCTTCAGGGTAAATCTAGGTTGGTTTCCTATTGAGGAGCAAGTGACTGTGGATTCACTCGGTGCATCACAGTCACGAAAGGGGTTACAGAACGCCCACCTCCACCAAACGCGATTAAATATTGTTTCAAATAAAAAGCGACATACTATTATTTTGTGTCATGTTTCCAAATAAGATTGGCCACAACGAAATGCTTTCTACTTCAATTTGTTGGTTAGAATAGATTACCTCGCTCCGTTGAAACTTCACTGAGACTAACAGTAAAAGACAGTATTTTAATAATAATAATAATAATAATAATAATAATAATAATAATAATAATAACAATAATAATAATAATAGAGCTTCATTTTATATAGCGTCTTTCAAGAGACCCATGCAAGGTCGCTTTACATAGATAGGGGGGGGGGGAATAACAAAGTAATAAACATAGTGGACAGACTATGTAAATATGATGATGGGATTCAAGTTCATGTTTGTATTTATCACATAGGCAGGCTCCACATGGCGTATACTTAGGCTACATCATACATGGCAGTGAGATTCATTGTTCTTGTATATGCTCTCGTATTATTGTTTATATAGGCTACCCAATACTGACATCAAAATAGATTGTATGCCTCGGCTCTAGAAATCATATGCAGCAGGTAGAAAATTTACGGAAAATCCGTCGCGATTTGGAATACAATTGAGGAGAACTTTAATCCCTGGGTATTAATCGAACAAAACGGAAAAAGGCAGTCATATTCCAGCATGGGCTTTATTAGTTAATATGGTCTTTAAGAGATATCATATCCGACATCACCGTACGTGTACATGTCTGTCAGCTTGTCTCGTATTTCTCCATAACACGCAATTCCCTCGGGTCAGTCCATTATTTCACATCCCATGGGGGTGTTTCATGACCATATATGGATAATCGGGGCGGTTCTGGTATGCAAATACTTAAAACCATGCACGAGCTCAAGCTTAGGAGCAAGGTGATATTTATGAAGACAGGTGTGCGTAGGACCTGTGTAGGCACGTGTGATAAATCCCGTTTTCTTTTGTGCGTGCACACATTCTAAATTCTGTGCTTAAGAACGAAAATAGAATACTTTCCAAGAAAACTTGATAAATGAGGGCCGGACTTTATCAGCACCCATAATTTTCTGCAGCATCTTGGCTCACACAGCATCAACTGACTTCATCCAACCATGGCCATCCATAATGCATGTGAAGGACTCCATCTCCTGTTGGAGCTCATCTGTTACCAGCAACAATGCGCCAAGCTGACTAAAAGCCTTCTGGAATCTAGGGTTCTTCTGCAGATTATTCAATGGATTCACCTGTCTCTTTCCTTTGAAAGCACTGGCACAGTCATCCCCAGAAAAGTCATAGTATCCCAGCAGAATGCTGCAGTACTCTGAGTCCAGAGACTCAGCCAGTTCGGACACATGTATTAGCTTGCAGTGCCAGTGCCGTGGTCCAGGTATCTGGAGAGGTTGGTCATGCTGACATGGTAGATGAGGATCATCAGTATATAGAGGTTGGTCATGCTGGTAGAGGAGGATCACCAGTATATAGAGAGGTTGGTCATGCTGGTAGGAGGATCACCAGTATATAGAGAGGTTGGTCATGCTGACATGGTAGAGAAGGATCATCAGTATATAGAGGTTGGTCATGCTGACATGGTAGAGGAGGATCACCAGTATATAAAGGTTGGTCATGCTGACATGGTAGAGGAGGATCACCAGCGACTTCGGGTTATTGAGAAGCGCTATATAAATTAAATTAATTATTATTATTATTATATAGAGAGGTTGGTCATGCTGGTACAAGGATCACCAGTATATAGAGAGGTTGGTCATGCTGGTAGAGGAGGATCACCAGTATATAAAGGTTGGTCATGCTGACATGGTAGAGGAGGATCATCAGTACCGGTATATGGAGAGGTTGGTCATGCTGATATGGTAGAGGAGGATCATCAGTATATAGAGGTTGGTCATGCTGACATGGTAGAGGAGGATCATCAGTATATAGAGGTTGGTCATGCTGACATGGTAGAGGAGGATCATCAGTATATAGAGGTTGGTCATGCTGACATGGTAGAGGAGGATCATCAGTATATAGAGGTTGGTCATGCTGACATGGTAGAGGAGGATCATCAGTATATAGAGGTTGGTCATGCTGACATGGTAGAGGAGGATCATCAGTATATAGAGGTTGGTCATGCTGACATGGTAGAGGAGGATCATCAGTATATAGAGGTTGGTCATGCTGACATGGTAGAGGAGGATCATCAGTATATAGAGAGGTTGGTCATGCTGGTAGAGGAGGATCATCATTGTTTGTCTTGGCAAAAAAGCCATTGAGAGAGCCAAGTGCATGAGGTGAGAGGGGGTAATGCATCAGTTATTGGAGGTTGATGGGTATATCCAGATCCAAAGTAGACCTTGAACGCCTGCCTCCTCCCAAGGTCTGTCTCATCCCACATGTACAGCGAGTCAACTTCAGAGTTGCCTGCTACAAAAGAGCAGACCAGCCAATATTTGAGATGCCCAAACCCTATGATCAGGATATGGGCTGGGAGAAGATGATGGATGAGGGGGTGTTAGAGCCTGTCTGGACGATTGGACCCATCCTCCCTCCTTCTCTTGTTGAGGTATTGGCCCAGAAAGCAGAGTCAGAAGAGCAAGAAGCTCTTAATAAGGAGGCAGATTATACAAAACAAAGTGGATGAGGAGGATAGAGAGTACGAGTGTGATGAGGAAGAGATGGATTGGAGAGATAGACTTTGACGATCTCTTTGATGATGATGATTAGTAGTTTAGGTTTTAATGTTGTGCCAACAGAGAAGATGTACTGTAATAGTACTTTGTTTGAACCTTAAAACATATTTCACTGGATTTCAAATTGTATAGGAAAATGTGTTAATTTGTCTATGTAGGACGAATTAGTCTCTTCACATTAGTCTTCCACTTTTGGCCTTGTTTACACAAAATCTACAATATTTAGGGCATAACAGCATGATACAATCTTTATTAACCTTAAATTGATCTCATCCGATGGACTACATTTGAGTAAAGTGGGAAAATAGAGATGTGATCTAAACATTTTCAGCTTTTTTAGCATTTTCTTGTCCTGAAATAGAATCAAGATGTGTTTGAATCTTAAAAATAACAATTTACTGAATTCCTTGGGTCAATATTGTTTGGGGAAATGTTTTAATTTGTCTCTATATGTTGTTAACTTCAAAAGTTATGCTGTTTTCTTCTTCTTTTTCAGGTTTTCGTTCAGGATAGGTGTAATAAAGGGTTAAAAAGAAACCCCATGGGACATTATTTCGACCTGTTACCTGTTAAAATCTTAAAATAGACACTTCAAGGATTAAGAAAAAACAGGTGGCGGGAATAAAAAACAGACTATGCAGGTGGACCTATGTTTCCCTCTAGACTACCTTAATTGTCCTCCCTTCCCACATGCTTTATTATCAGCCAAGCCTTTCAACATTGAGATTTCAAAGTCTTCTGTGCCACAGGCAAGGTGGATTTCATGCCTGACGGTAGAAGAATAATAGTCAGCCATGGTCATGGCCACACCAACAGATAACAAATGCGTGGAAAATCATTGTAAGCAAAGCCTGAGTGTCTACCTAGTTACGTGGCAACAACACGTACGATCCCGGCCTATTGCACACAGGGAAAGCAAGCAGGTGTAGGGGTCTTGTCCATTAGCCATTAGCATCTGCATTCTGCACACACACGCACATGCACGCACGCACACACACACACACACACACACACACACACACACACACACACACACACACAGCACTGACGGGGATCCTACTGACTCACTCTGGGCTGAGGTCACTTTCTCTTGATGATGTTGTTCATTAGATGCCCCAGTGAGAGCTCACCGTGATGGATGATGTCACTCCCATTCAGAGGATTAGTCCACTCTCATTCACTAATAATGTCCTTTGTAACTCCATATAAGACCGGACCAAGTTTGCCTGAATCATTCCTGCCGTAAAGCCACCTTTCTTACTTGAGCCATGCTAGGCTACAACTGTAGCCACAGTAGAAGTATTGTAATATTACAATATACTTACGACTATGCTATTTTATACAGATGTAGCCTTTGTATAATTTGTTTCAGCTTTGTGTCCTCCTTTTATACAGAATGAGTTCTCTAAAGGCAGCCTGTTTTTATACAGAATAAGTTCTCTAAAGGTACTGTAGCCTGTTTTTATACAGAATGAGTTCTCTAAAGATAGCCTGTTTTTATACAGAATAAGTTCTCTAAAGGTACTGTAGCCTGTTTTTATACAGAATTAGTTCTCTAAAGGTAGCCTGTTTTTATACAGAATGAGTTCTCTAAATGTAGCCTGTTTTATACAGAATGAGTTCTCTAAAGGTAGCCTGTTTTTATACAGAAGGAGTTCTCTAAAGGTAGCCTGTTTTTCTTTTATACAGAATGAGTTCTCTAAAGGTAGCCTGTTTTTCTTTTATACAGAATGAGTTCTCTAAAGATAGCCTGTTTTTATACTGAATGAGTTCTCTAAAGATATCCTGTTTTTCTACAGAATGAGTTCTCTAAAGGTAGCCTGTTTTTATACAGAAGGAGTTCTCTAAAGGTAGCCTGTTTTTATACAGAATGAGTTCTCTAAAGGTAGCCTGTTTTTATACAGAATGAGTTCTCTAAAGGTAGCCTGTTTTTCCTCTACGTCCCTATTTAAGTCCCCATCCTTATGGTGACCTTCTGCTGACCAAAATGTCCTGGCTTTGACCTATTCTTTCTACAACACAACTGCCCATGACTACTGGGGTCTGTAGGCTTATCATTGTACACGTATTGTATTATATTGAATTAGTAGGCTATTGCATCATAGCTGCAGGTCCCTCCTTATCTATCCTTATGCCGGGACTTTGGCAAAAGCTGAGTGTGTGTGTGTGTGTGTGCGCATGTGTGTGTGTGTGTGTGTGTGTGTGTGTGTGTGTGTGTGTGTGTGTGTGCGTTTAAAGTGTTAGCTGGTGTTTCAATACTATAAAGATAATATTATTTTTGCTCAAAGATCATCGTCACTTTATTGCAAATGATTACAGCAGGTGCTAGCCTGAGATACCTTTGGGGAAACCCAGCTCAGCACAGAATGACTCACTCTGTTGGCGGCCCATACATTTCTATCAAAAGAAAATGTCTTTGTCTCACAGTGTAATGGAAGAAATGGAGTGAACTCGGGTTAGGAGTTTTTGTTTTGAGTTTGTTTGGAGATGTGAGCTCCAACTGTCAAACTCATGTTTCATCAGCCCTTGCAGCCTGTGTTTGGGTTCAATAACACTTATTTACCTTTCAATGGAGAGAGAGAGCGAGAGGGAGGAGGAAAGATGAAAGAGAGAGCGAGAAAAAGGACTTTGCGAGGCGAAGAGGATGAAAGCCTTTTCTGCAATAAACCAATTAGATTCTTTCTCCTCTTTTTTATTTGTTATTTGTTCCTTTTCATTTGTTTATTTGTCACCTTTTTATTTGTTGTATTTGCTTCAAACTTTGCTGTGTGATCATGATGCATTCCTGTTGTCTGACTATCAGCAAGGCAAAGCAGTTGAACTGTAGAACATAACGTGCTAAGTGCCCCAGGGCATGCTCACAATAGAAGCTAACTGTAACACGACCCTACCTGAGATCGCGTTAAGCGGCATCAAATGGGAATAAACGTGCAACAAGCAGAGTAAAACACCCATCCCAATGGATCCTAATCACATTAGAGTCCTTGTTGTTCTGTCACAATGTCATAAACTTAGCAGCCATTTTTAAACTGGCTTTGGCTCCACTCAGCCTGATTTGTCCTGGGGCGTAGTCTCCTCTTAGCACGGACGTGAGATCAGTTTCCATGCCCCCTAACCAGGGTACAAATCTGTCACCAGATAATCCTCACACCACACTCCTTTTGTAATCGGGTATGTGTGTATTGTAAAATGTATGTTCCCTCTTAAAGAGGCACTTCACCAAAAACAATGCAGATGTATTTTTACATATTCTCCCACATATCCCCAAACTATAAACAGTTTGCATTCATTTATTAAAGGAGCACTTCACCAAAAACATGCAGACTTTCTTTTTCACTTACTCTCACACACATCCAAAAACTCTAAACACACATTTATTTAGTTTGACAGTTATTGGGAGTAAATTAGTTTGAATATGGCCACCAATGATGTCATCTGGGACATTGAATCCTTGTGTTGTGTTATTTACAGCTCAGTTAAATTACAAGGTAGCAGTCCCTATAAGACAAGGTATTGCTACAATGTATTGTATTCATCTACATAATTTCATGGTGTTGGTAATTAAGTAGTAGTTTGGGTATTTCAACAACATTAGCATAAAAACAACAACATTGTTTAAGGAGTTTGCTGGTGGTGAGACAATCGCTCAGCTGACCCAAATTCGCAAAATGTTATTTCTGCCACAGCTAGCTAAACTGAAGAGTTGTAAGCATGAGCTAAGTTACTTACTAGTCAACAATGACAAACAATGGCCATTTCTGAATCACTGGAAAATGACTTTCCATGCCTCAGTTCTTTCCAGCTTATAAAATCAGGTCCAATGTGTCTCCGGTGTCTGGATCTGTCAGACATCGGCTGCTTCTCTCTTGTTCACTCTGGTCGAGCTGCTGTTGTGTTCGCTGCTCACTTAGTGCTGTTTCCTACGGAGTAGCTGAGTGCTACTTTAATTTCTTGCCACGTTTATCTCGTTTGCTACTATGCATGACTAATTATTGGTAATGAAACTGAATGGGGTTTTCGGATTAAATGTTAATGGCATTTGCTGCTTCCCAATGACGTCTAGCACAGTTCATCTTAACATTAGATAAGAAAATGTACGACAGTGTTTGGTGTCATTTGATGTTGTGTCGCTCTCTGTATGGATTCACTTCATAACACATTCCTGGAACTGGAGAACTCCTGCTTAAGATGTACAATGATAGGGGGAAATAAATCTCTGCAAATTAAGCCAATTTGGGTGAAATTACCCTTCAAGTTTTTAAATATGAATTGCGTTACAGTAGTTGTGTGACGTGTAAAACTGATCCAACCTGTTCTCTTCTGTTCATTCCTCCCCTCTACCTCTTTTCTGTCTGGCTTTTCTCCCAGAAGGATCTTCCTCTGCCCCGAAAAAGTAGCAGGTGAGTTCACATTTCATGGGTTGAGTTCTTCTCATTGTGTACACGTGATGTGTGTATGTATGTGTGCGTGTGTGTGTGTGTGTGTGCGTGTGTGCGTGTGTGTGTGTGTGTGCATGCATATGTGTGTGTGATTGTGTCTCCGACTGAGCCCTTTCACCGTTGGAGCCTCTCTGTCGGCCCAATCTGTTCCATCACTGAGGCTGTGCGATGGAAGCTTCGCCACAGGAGTGCCGTGACATCAACACCCCACATGGAGAGAGAGAGAGAGGGAGAGAGAGAGAGAGAGAGAGAGAGAGAGAGAGAGAGAGAGAGAGGTATGTGAAGCAGAAACAATTTAAGCTGTCACGTGTTGACCATGAGTTAATAACCTACAATTATATGGGTGCTTTTGTAAGATTATATGTACAGTATTTCAGCTGTATGACCTCGCAGATGGTGGAGATAGATATACAGACAGGCAGGCAGGCAGGCAGACAGGCAGATAGACAGGCAGGCAGACAGGCAGATAGACAGGCAGACAACAGACAAACAGGCATACAGACAGACTTCTATATTGTCCTCTCAGAGGAAATTAGCTTCCACATTCTCTACACACAGGGTTAGGGTTATGTGTTAAAGTGTTAGAGTGACAGGATATACAGTAAGAGAGGGAGAATAGACCATGTGACAAAAGCTGTTAGCATGTTTCTAGCTTAAACAAAACAAAAAACGATAACTTGTCTTGAGAGAGAGATTTCTACATGTTAATGTGGCATGGTAACACTTGTGCAAAGGACCTGCAGTGTGTGTGAGTGTGTGAGTCACTGTCCATGGTGCTGAAGACACTCACTCACTCTTTTCAATGTGTTTCAGTGTGTGTGTGTCACTGTCCATGGTGCCGAAGACACTCTTTCTATCTTTTCCTCTACTCTCTCTCTCTCTCTTTCTCTCTCTCTCTCTTGGAGAGCACTGTACAAACCACCGTTAACACTTTAAGTGCCGAAAACGTGTTTAGGCGTCTTTCCTAGCCATGCTCAAGTTGCCTAGGACGCCGTAACTCGTCTTTGATATCAATATTTCAAAAATCTGTGATCGGAATCATATTTCCCCTCTGCAGCCTTCACACACAGTTCTGAGCTCCTCTCAATCCTCTAGCGGTTCAAGAGCGCCATCTGGTGGCCGATCGGCAGAAGCGCCAAACAGGAAGTCATGTGGATGAAGTGGTGATCACCCATATTACTTCCGGGCACTCGCTATAGGTCCCGGGACTCGAGTTCGACACAATACATAGCGATCCGTTGCCAATAACCTCGATAAACAACATGATTTGGACGTATATACTATTATACAACCTGGAAATGGACTGGGTATTTCGACATCCCATAATGGAAAACTGTCTACCCCACGCTGATCGCCCAACGGCCCGCGGAGACTGGGGTGAGTTTTAGCGTGTAGTATTACCGTGTTCGACACTAACTGCTATGATGAACATTTGACCCACATTAGATGAATGGTATAACGTTGCCCACGGAATTATAAACGATCCCCCGCCCATCCGGTCATCATCAGATGATACGTAGAAACTTCTAGAAGCACGTCCATTTGAAATTTTTCATCTGGCACCGATCGCTACCAAACTGTATTTGATCATCAATATAATGCATTTGGGGCTATAAATCACGTTCTGGAGAAAGCTGCAGAAAGAGATGAAAACATACTTATACTTTAGATCATATTTTAGTATGAATATGTGAATGAAAAAGTTTAACGTTCATACACCCTGAACAATACATATAGGACATTGAATGGGCCCTAATAATGGCAATCTAGCAATAGAATTTAAAAAGTTATAGCCCTGCAAAGAAGGGGAACTTCTCTATAGACAAATAGAGCTGGCAACGGATGGTATATCATGAATTTAACCTTAGGCAATCAAAGTGTTAACTAAAAGAGTTGGGGATTTACAGTGGAGAATTTTACATGGTGCAGTTGCTGTGAACGCTTTTGTCTCTGTGATTAATTCTGATGTTGAAGACACCTGTCCTTTCTGCACAGAGAGGGAAACCGTTTTTCACTGTTTTTTAAAGTGTGACAGGCTCTTGGTTTTTTTTCAGTTCCTGACCCGCATGTTTGTGATGTTTGATGAACATCTTACTCCAGAGATGTTTATTTTGGGGTACAGGTACAGCAGGAAGAGGAGGTTAAAATGTCAGCTCTTCAACTTCCTGCTGTGTCAGGCAAAAATGGCCATTTATCTAAGTAGGAGGAAAAAGATTGAGGATTCAGTGCTGGTAGATACCACTATTTTGTTTAGAGGTATGGTAAAGGCAAGGTTACGAACAGATTTTCATTTTTACAAGTTGACAAGCAATGTAGCAGAGTTTGAGATGATATGGTGTTACAAGTGGGTGTTGTGTACAGTTGTGGAGGAGTTGGAGTTGGTTTTTGGCTTTGTTCTGATGTGAAGTTTGTCTTATTTTTCTTGATTTGATTTGCTGTTCTGTGTTTTGCAGTATACATTCTGATGTATTGTTGATTGCTGAGTGAGAAAATAAAGTTGTGTTTAAAAATCAATCTCTATCTCTCTCTCTCTCTCTCTCTCTCTCTCTCTCTCTCTCTCTCTCTCTCTCTCTCTTTCTCTCAAAAAAAAAAAAAAAAATATATATATATATATGGCGATAAGCACATTCCATCCAAGCAGGGCAGGTGCTGCTGAACCAAAAGAGCAAATACTGAAAATACACAAATAAATAAAACAGCTTGCAGGGCAACAATCTTCACTTATTTATTGCACCCAGCTAGTTTAACATTTCGAGCAACATCTGCTCTTCATCAGACTAATCATGACCAAGCACAATGCCATCTTAAATATGCACATGATGCAATGTGGAGAGTTTTACTGGGAGAGCTTACTGCGCACAAAGGTTCATGTTACTTCCCCTAGATCCCCTCCCTGTTAAACAGACGCCCGACCGACCAGTAGGAGTCGCTATTGCAACGGCCAGACCTCTGCAATACCTTGACGCCCCAGCATGTGCATATTCAAGATGACGTTGTGCTTAGTCACAATTAGTCTGATGAAGAGCAGTTGTTGCTCAAAACGTTAAACTAGCTGGGTGCAATAAATACGTGATTGGAGTCCTGCAGTGTGTGAGCTGTATTTATTTGTGAATATATATTTTCACCAACACAGATATATCATAATTGGAAACAGACATGAAGGAAGATTTGAGTCGCACTCATTTAAAACATTTCTTCCACAACCGTTATACTCTGGTTTGTAGAGTTGGCTTTGGAAGACTGTTGCTGACTGTTGCTGTCTGTTGCTGCTAAAAGTTCTCTTGTGCCAAATTGAGAAAAGGGTGTGTGTGTGTGTGTGTGTGTGTGTGTGTGTGTGTAGGGATGGGAATTGATAAGATTTTATCGATACGATTCCATTATTTATTCTGCTTATCGATCCGATTCTTTATCGATTCCCTTATTGATCCCTGATAAATTTATAATTTAAATAAATAAATTGGAAATGCAACAGAACTAAGCTGGTTGGGAATAACATCATGCAACTTGACATTTCTGATTGTCATTTATTGTTGAGCCCCCATGTCAGAAAAATACAAAATGAGTGTGGCTTCCAATGATACCCCATGTGGGGATATGTGAATCAGGGATCTAGGTGAACAACTAAATTCTTTAACAGGAAGCCAAATTAATTGAAGTCTATGAGAAAACTGAGTTTTTCTTTGTACACAGTTTACCAAAATCACTCATAATCACTCATTTCTGAATGGATCTTCATGAAATTTCTATATGTACTACATAAGGCTTCAGGCTATGGCTCCGTCTGGATTTGTAAGCCATACCACCTTCTGGGGAAATACTACCTCTGGTCTGGACTACTAACTACTACAGAAAAACTTGAGTAACAAGTTTTTTTTACAACTCAAGTTCAGACCTATGTAACTCTATTACGTTAGCACTAAAAGTTAATTTTTGGAATCAGAAACTTCAGAATGTCATCTTTCAAAAGAGACTCATGCATGTGCTATAAGTATAAAGTATGTTGTTTTGGTTTGCAAAAAAAGTAAGCAGTCCTCAAAAACGAAAACTAAAATGGCCAATGTTGGGGGCGCTTGCTAACAGGTTAACTATACACTTAAATAAAATAATGTATTTGAGATTCTCTTATTTATTTATTTATTTATTTTTAGAATTTTTTTATTTTATTTACACACACACACACACACACACACACACACACACACACACACACACACACACACACACACACACACACACACACACACACACACACACTTGTGTCAGTGAATTCTTGCATGGTTCTATCCTCTGTGTGAGGGCTGTTCCCTGGTGTGTTTGGTCCATGACCTTTGACCTATATCTCAGGGCAGCAGATGTCTGTATGGAGGGGGCTGTAATGTAACCCCACTCCTATCTCTGTCACTGTCTACACATTATAACAGTCCTCGCTCTGCATCTAACCTGTATTAGTACTGCACACAAGTCTAGTACTAGTCACCGTTGTAAAAGTCCACTCTCTGCATCTAAGCAGTTTGGTACTAAATACAGTGGGAGTCACCATTATAAAAGTCCCCTCTCTGCATATAACCTGTATTAGTACTGCACACAAGAGTACTAGTCACCATTATAACAGTCCTCTCTATGCATATAACAAACCTGTATTAGTAGTGTGAGGGCCGGCGATCCACTCCACTGGTCAAATTACTTACTCGTGAGTAGTACGTCCGTTGATAAAGAAAAGCAATGTCCACAGCCGCTCCAGTGTAAAGTAAAGATATCCAAATGGTTTATTTGCAAAGTCTCTCTTTACAGAAGTGGTCCTAAATCTACTTTCCTAAATATTCCTGTCAATACTACACATACTACTACAAGGTAAGAAAACGTTAGGTTAAGATATAAGATAAGATATTCCTTTATTGATCCCCTTGGGGAAATTCAGGCATCATAGCAGCATGGGGGGGAGGGGGGGAGGGGTACAGGTAGTAAAACAACACAGTATACAGGTAGTAAAAGACAACACAGGCAGTGTAAACAATTTGATCAATATGGTCAATATAATTTACTATCTGACTAGCTGAGGAATATTCACATTATTCACAGTGTCACATGAGGTGCAGTATGCAGGAGGTAGTGTTATAATAATTTACTATCTACTGAGTATACATTAATCAAAGTACCAGGGTAGTCTACTTTGTCCCCCTTGGGTTCCTATAAGTCCCAGGTCAATGTCTGGTAGCAGTCGCTGTCGCTGCCCCCTGTTGTGGGGCCTGGAGGCTGCTAGTCGCTGCCCACTGTTGTGGAGCCTGATGGCCGCTGGTATGAAGGACTGTCCGAGGCGGTTAGTTGAGTGTCGGGGGGGGATGAGTCTGTGGCTGAACGAGCTTCTCATCTTGACTAGCTCGTCGTAGAGGGGGTGGTAGGGGTTCTCCATGATGGCATCCAGCTTCCTTATCATCCCCCTCTCTACCATCACCTCAAGTCTAGGTAGCTCGACTCCCACCACAGAGCTAGCCTTCCTCACCAGCTTGTTGAGTTGAGTTATGGCTATAACCAAGTTCTGTTAGTTAGGCATCACCTACTGCACTCCCTCGCGTACGTGCACGCGTACTGAATAACATTCCACAAATATACCTTTAATACCAGTATTAGTCTGACCACACCCCTCATCAGCTTACCTTCATAAGCAGGTGTGTGGTCACCTGCTCTCCTCCTTCCCAAGCTTTCACCACAAGGTGAGGTCAAAGGCTGCAGCGGCCGTCTGATGCCAAGCGTCGCCCCTAACTAACAGAACTTGGTTATAGCCATAACCTAACGTTCTGTTTCGTTAAGGGGCTCTGCTTGGCATCACCTACTGCACAAGGGAGGCCAAGCGGAGCCGCTGGCTGACAAATACACCCCGCTGACAGCCCCCCACAACCATCAGAACAGGGAGGGCCGAGCCCCCCCGACCCCCCCTAATGGAGGGCATCCCCCCTATTAGGGGCCTCACGGGAGGGCGACGGACCCGACCGTGCGAAGAGGCACTCAAGCAACCCAACGCACAGGGTGAGCAGACCGTGGCTTGACCCCACGACTACACCCACGCACAACCCGCATGCCACCCGGGAACGAACGTAGGAACAACCTCGTCACTGCCCCCAGAATCACGGGGTCAAGGGCAAACCCAACCCCGTGGCAAGGCCGTAGCAACGGAGCGCGAAGGAAGACCCAGACCCACCAAAAGGACTGGACGTAGACCACTCGGCCCCTGACAGCTGCCCACAGAAAAAGCCCATACGATCGGCAGACGTCATGAACGTGCAGGGGCACCCTCAACCGGAGAACCGGGAGTTGACACTGCAGCAACACACCAGAGAACCAACCACCCAGGCACCACCCCATGCAATGGTTGGTCCCATAACCCCTCAGGAAAGAAACCCCGAAACACACCTGCGGCACCGCCGCAGCCCGCGTTCCGGTTCCCAACAGGGCTATCCTGGGCCTACGGGTCAACGAGCATCACCCCGGACCGGGCCCGGTGATACGGGGAGCACAGGGTCCCCGAGGAGGTTAAAACCACCCAACAGGCTCCTCAGCGCCAAAACGCAAGAGAAGAGCGTAAAAATGGAAGACCAGCCCCAGCACCCCGCACTCGGTATTCCCAGGAGGTCACCCAACCAAGGACCAACCAAGACCAACCCGTACAGCGGCCGAGATCCGACGAGATCGGACGCGTACAGGTCGGCACGGCCGTAAGCCATTACGACAGTGCAGAATACAACGCACCCAACAAGGGTCCCATAACGCTCAACCCTGTGACACCCGGATCGACCTAGCATTTTTCCCCCTGAAAAAACCCCAAGTCCCTCAGGGTACCAGAACAGCAGATCTGCATCCCCAGCGGACAACGGGTGCAACTGATCTGGACCAGCGCGACCAGAACCAGTCCCGTGCCCTAATCACGCCGACCTGCCAACCCCAGGAGAAGGGGCAGATATGCGCGTTTGATCCCAACACAAAAAAGAAGGCGCCACCCAGACGTGTCGGTATGAACCGCGTCCGGTGGCCCACCCCTAGGGCGTGAGACCCTTCCCCATATGTCCAGACCCATTCCGTCATCATCCCCTGACATGAACGGGAACCCATCGACAACACACAGGATGTCGGAAGAGGAAAAACCCCCATCCCAATTGCTCCATAAAAACGCTGTTTCACCCAAGCAAACAAGGCGCGCCAGTCAGCAAATGGCCCAAAAGCACATCCTGAGCCAGCACTATGTGTGCGTTTTGACATACCCACATCAACAATAGGCCGTTTAGACCACCATATTGAATCCCCAAGACGCCCAGGGAAACGACAAGAGGGGCGAGATGCAATCAACTCCATGAATGAATGAATGAAAAAATTTACCCAACAGACTGCAGTACAGGAATACACACAAAAAGATAAGGGGAGGCAGACCTGAGAAAGACGTTAGTCTTGTTTCCATCAGGGACCCTCATTTCCAATCCATCAAGACACATTCAACTCTTTATAAAAATAAAGAAAAGGCATCACCCGTATGACCCAACTGCACAGCTGGGAGAAAAAACCCTGTTTTTCACATGATTTTAATCCAGTCACCCCTTTTAATCAGAGTGTAAGACCAGACCCCCCCAGAAACACCTTCCCACATGAGACTACGGTCAAGAAAAAAGATATGTAAACTGTGAGACACGTGACCAATAGACTCAAGTTTGACACATAAACCGGGCGCAGCAGGCCTATAAGCCCTGCGCCCAACCTCGACATCTTTAAGACACCAGCTCATGGAAGGCGTCGCCATAGCAACAACGCTACAACGGGCGGGGAAAAACCCACCGGATCCTGTCATAACAGGAGTCGGTAGAATACCCCTTCCCCCCCCCCCCCCCCTGTCAAGCACTGGCTTGGCCCTGACTGGCTCAGCAGAAAAGATCAAAAATCCTCTAAACCAATCAAGTGGGAAAAAGGAGGGGTTTATTCGACACCCCCTCCCGAAAACACACCCTTTATCCCTACACACAGAAACACAACCGTAGCCATCTTGAAAAACCTCCGGTAGAAAGCAATGCATAGCATAAGCTAATACAATGCCTGCTACCCACAAAAAGTGTAAAAGGGTTTACAACAAAACACAAGTCGCCTGTGCGTGAATCCCATACCCGTGAAAAGTGTGCGTACGAGCATTACTGCAACTAACAACACAGCATTGTGAAAACACATATACTTAGTCAAAGCAATGGAATAACACCAGTTCTAATTGCATGTGGAGCATCAAGCTAAATAGAACCTATTACCGAGTGTAAGTTGCAGACCTTGCTTAACCTCGTAACACAACACAACTCACCCCCCAACGTAAACAGGGTAGATTCATATATACACAACCCCACCATATGATTTGTATGAAGAAACACACAGTTTGTTCGGCCAAACATTGTCCCCCTTATGTCGGGGAACTTTTTTTATTAAAACTAATAAAGTGTAAGGCACAATATCACAGAGGGGCCGGGAAGGGTGTAGGGAAGGGGACACAGAGGGGAAAAAGTCACTCCTAACGGCGTCTGCCACCTCGCACCGCTCGAGTCTTGCCACCCCGGGGAGCCCCGGAGGGACGGTAGGTTACAGTCTGCTGGACACGACGTTCCCTACCGTCTCCTCCGGTCTGGGATGGGCCGGCGGTGGCCGAAGCGCCGTTTCGTCCCCTGGCCCTCTTGGCAGGGCCAGCAGCGGCGGCGGAGGCAGTGGTAGCGGCGACGGAGACAGCTCGACGTCGCGGAAGCCTTCTGCCCCCACCGGCAAGGACGGGAGGCGGAAAATGGGGTTGAAGGACGGATCTCTCCTCTGCCATTTCTCTGCATGTTGAGGTCATCAATTGCAGGGCCTTCCCGAACAGGCCAGCGTCGGAGAGGGCGGCCGTCAGAAGAGGGGCTCTCTTCTTCTCTGGCACACAGGCTTGCTCCAGCCAAAGGTGACGCTGGCCCAGGGTGGCCAGGGCGCGCACTTTCCCCATGGCTATGGCCAGCACCTGGGAAAGGTGCAGGACAGCTCCCGCAGCCTGGGTGATCTGATCGCATTTTACCTCGTTCACATCCGTGCCGCCCGTCATTATCCCCGATACAAATCTAGCCAGGTGGGCGATGTTAGACGCCGCAGCCAGCGATTGTGTACCAGCGATGAATGACTGGTCACCCCAATAAGCCAATCGCCTAGCCGACTTCCCCTGGAGGACCGGCTTGCATAGGGGTTCCCACACCATATCCGGACAGAGGAGCGCGGCCATCGGATTGTCAAGCCGAGGCACGCCCTCCCCCATACCTTTGACTAACCCCGACACCTGCGTAACTGGTACGTAGGCGGGAGTTAGTCCCATGATGTTGGACACCGCCTGACCCCGACGAACATAGGCCCCCATCGATGGGAAAAATGGGTAGACAACGTCCACCCCTCTCACTGGGGGACGCTGCCAGGGATGGCCTATGAGGTCATCAGGGACAGGTGCAGGCAATGGCAGCGGCAGCGGCACACCGTTTGCGGTGGCGGCTACCGCCATGAGCTCGGGAAACAAGGCCCGCAGTTCCCCCTGCGAACCTTCCTCCACCGACCCCGCATCCCTCGCATACAGCAGGCTGCGACTGGTCAAGGAGCCACAATCCGATGCGGCCGACAGTAGGGCATCCTGCTGATGAGGCCAAGGTGGTTCCTCGACATCCTCGAACAAGGCGCCCCATGGAGCCATTTCTCCCCCCTCCGGGGTCTCCGGAGGAGGGATACTCTCCTCCACGGGACCATCATACAAGAATCCGTCCGCCTCCTCCATGAAGTCCTCAGTTTCCATCAGAAATCCAGAGTCGGACGCATCCTCGCTGGTCTCCAGCAATTCCCCAAACCCAGGCCGTTCGCGTCTGCACGCCACCATCTTGCGACGCGAGCGAGCAGACGCAAAAAGTTTTCGTCGCAAATCCTCCGGCTCCAAAACAATCCCCCGTTCATCAACGGGCGATTCCTCAGAACCAGAGGAACCAGAGTCGAGATCAGGCCATCGCCGGAGCGACGGCACCGAACCCTCGGCTCGTCGGTGAGGAAAACTATCCACCGGCAGTCTCCCGGGCTGGGTCGGCAACCACGAGAGTGGCAACAGCCCAGCACCGAAGCGCACGACGGAGGCGGGAATGGAGAACCGGTGGTGAAGAGTAGGTCTAGCGGGTCTACTCTCCGCGGAATACATTATGACCCAAACCTTTTCTTATACAACAAAGTGAGAGAAGAAAAGATTAAGCACAATGTAAACCAGTCACAACTCTTTTCAACTAACAAACACGTCAAGTGGGGTACTACCGAAGGCACTTCCTTGTGGTGAAAGCGAGAAGGAGGAGAGCAGGTGACCACACACCTGCTTATGAAGGTAAGCTGATGAGGGGTGTGGTCAGACTAATACTGGTATTAAAGGTATATTTGTGGAATGTTATTCAGTACGCGTGCACGTACGCGAGGGAGTGCAGTAGGTGATGCCAAGCAGAGCCCCATAACGAAACAGAACCGTATTTCCCAGTCTCCAAAATCACTGCCGAATCCACACAGGAAAATTCCTTCGTAGTGTGCCAGCCGTAAATCCACTTGCTGGCTTCTGGCTTCAGTCCATTGTTGAGTCCATCCTTTCGGTCCTGTTCAGTCTGGTCGAAGATGCAAAACTGCCGTTCTGAGGAAACACCCGCTTATATAGAGACCCAAAGGTTCTAGAATGTTCGGTTATGACCTCATACGGTGACATCACGAAGGGTCCATAACCTTATATCATGACGTCATACGGTGGTTCCAGAATGTTTTACGTTCTAGCATGTCTACTATGACATCACCCCACACATTCCGGACTGTTTTATGTTCCAGAAAGATCTATTATGACATCACCACAAACGTTCTAGAAGGTTCTAGGTTCCAGATTGCCCTATTATGACAAATACGACGGTTCAATGACTTTATCTAAATCCAATCAATATTAAACATTCATATAATACAATAACCGAAATATATAGCTTTGGCTTAGTACTGTAAACATTAAACAATAGTACTAGTCACTAGGGCTGTCTTAAATATTCGAAGCTTCGTTCGATGGGCATGGGATTGGAATAAAAAAAAAATTATTTATTTTTTTGCAAAATCAACTCTGCCTCTCTTTGTTAATTACAACAATCAATGCTGTTTGTTATTTAAGATGAGGTCGGACTCGGCACTGACAGATTTGTGTTCATTGTGCTGCTTTTATAAAGCCTCAAATGACGGCTTACAATATTTCATGGAAGCAAAGTGTTTAGTTTGTCTAAGATTTTAAAAGGTTTAAACTTTACAGCACTGACAAAGTTGAACAAAGTGCTGTACAAGTCCCACAACATAAAACAATTAAAATATTAAAAAATATATAGATATATATATTAATAATAATTTTTTTTTCTCGAAGCTTCGAATTAAAATCGAATCTCGGCCCCGAAGCTTCGAATTCCAAAAAAATAATCGAAGGTCAGCCCTACTAGTCACCGTTGTAAAAGTCCCCTCTCTACATCTTACCTGTATAGGGAGGTGTAGTGGTTATGTCATTTTAGTTTTGTCCTGTTCCACCCTCTGTTCCACTTAATGTATTTCCCCATTGCCCATTTCTAAGACGGTTCGTTTAAAACAAATAAAGCATGGACATTGGCATGGTGTACCTTTCTGTGCGTATTCATCCACAATCTATAGCTCAACATGAAAATATTCGCAATTAATCGTAAGGTAGCAAAATAACAACGTTTATGTTTTCGTTCGCTGGGAAACTACACTGCTATTTGGCGCTGCTGACTGACATCACCACAGCGTAGACGCCTGGCTTTAGTCGCAGACCTAGGATCAGATTTCCCTTACATTCGATAAGCTTAAAAATTCGTACAATGGGAAAATAACTGACCCTGAATCTGTTACTAGTATCTGTTTCACCCAACACCAGTTTATAGCCAACCACCATTTAAAAAAAATATATATTTGTATTTATAATTTAAATCGTATAACGTTATTTCGCTGCATATTAAATCACTGTAAATACTAATGTAAATCATTGTTTCGTTGTACATATTGTGTATAGTTTATAACATTATTGTTTTTTACATAACGTTAGTAGCTAGCTTGCTAGCCATTCCCAAAACTCCTCCACATGCCCCGATTTAAAATGGTTCTCTTCTCTTTGTATACTTTTGTCCTCACAAACAAAGTATTCTGCCAGGGAACTTATGGACACGACAGTAGTAGTTATAAGGTTTTTGAGCTTGTAACGTTAACGTTAGTTAGCTATCGTGGTATCAGCAGGCCGTGACGTGTAGCTAGCTAGCTAGCCGTGTGATGCGTGTGCAGTGCTTGCCCCACAGGTCTGAGAAGAGGACCTGCTCATTTTACTCGTTCCCGAAGCTCCTCTACATGCCCCAATTTAAAATGGTTCACGACAGTAGACATTGCTAACGTCTAGTACGTTTAGCGGGGTAGCGTTAACGTTAGCTATCTAGATAGCTTGGTATCAGCTTGCCGTGACGTGAGGTAGGCGACAGCTGCCTACTGAACAACAGGTTGCCAGTGCCTACTGGTAAATGTAGTTCTTTTTTACGACAAATTAAAAACCTTATAACTACCTTTATTTCAACCAAAAATGCTTAAACAGTAATCTTAGTGGTAGAAGGGAACTCATTTTGTGCAAAAATGGAAGCTTGTCAATTTCCATGCGGCAGAATTGTTACAATAGCCGATAATCCATTTTCCCAATGATGAATCCCTATACGGGTGGAACAACCAGTGACTAGGGATGGGAATCGAGAACCGGAGCCGGTTGGGAACCGGTTCTTAATTGTCAGATTCCTGGAATCGCATGCCTCCGTGCCTATCGATTCCTCTTATCGATGCCATGTTTTTCCGACAGTTGCGCATTTTAAAACAATAACGTTAGCGCCACACATGCAGCCATAGCAGACTATTTGATTCCTTGACTTTTTTGGTCACATATGCTCCCGAAATGCTCCCGCTGTTTCTATGTGCAGTGAAAAGTGAAAATGCTTTGCATCCTAGTCATTCATTTACGTGGTAAACTAACGTTAGCGGCTAGCTAGCTTAATAGCCATGCTCATGACTCAGGGGAGGGAGCTGTGTGTGTGTGTGTGTGTGCGCGAGCGCGACATCAGAGGAGGTAGAAGCCTCGGAATTTAGTAGGTGAATTGCTTTCCTAGATGTTACTTATGTTTCAGTTATGCTTTTACTTTTAACCTTTATTTATACAGGTAGGTTATTGATAACGAATTCTCTTTTGCAATAACAACCTGTTGAATGCAACTACAGTTCAATAGATTAAATTAGTTTAAGAGAATCTCAAATACATTATTTTATTAGTTAATACATTTTTTACAGTTTTTGTATTTTTCTGACATGGGGGCTCAACAATAAATGATAAATGACAATCAGAAATGTCAAGTTGCATGTTGTTATTCTAACCAGCTTAGTTCTGTTCCATTTCCTATTTATTTAAACTATAAATGTATCAGGAATCGATAAGGGAATCGATAGCGGAATCGTATCGATAAAATCGTATCAATTCCCATCCCTACCAGTGTGACGTCAGACTACACCTCCCTATTGGTACTAGATACAGTGGTAGTAGTCACCACTGTAAAAGTCTAACCTGCATTATTATTATTGCTTTCCCCCCCAAGCGTTTCCTTTTGGAGCTGGAGCTGCAGTGTAGCAAACATGATTAAAGTGGGACCTTTGTCACAGCTGCCTGCGTCGTCTCTATTGTAGGTACAAGGTCTGGGCTCATCACAGGAATGAGGACAAAGGTCTTAGAATGGCAACAGGGTTAATATGATGTCTGTCACACGGGCGCTGCTGCACACATGGAGCACGTCATCACATCCTCCTCCATCATATCATGCCACCGGTCCCTGTCCACGGCACCCCGCAGAGGGCTGATATGTGCCCCCCCCCCACCCCACACCTCTTCCCATGTATATTTCATATTTCGTCCATCCAGACTCCCACATTAGAGACAGCATCTATTATTGAATTACTCCCCTCAGCACCGCTGTGCAACTGTCACCCCATGTCAGCTTTAACATTCGCTGGACTTGTCTCACAGGGATGGTAACACACACACATGCGCGCGCGCACACACACACACACACACACACACACACACAGGATGTACAGTACATAGTACACACTGACGTCTGCCTTTGGTTGTTTTTTGGGGGGGAGGCGTGTACAGCTCCTGTGATATCTAGGGCAAAGAGATGATGCCTGAGCTCATTCAATATGCCATTTGTAGAATGAGAGAGAATGTGAGAGAGAGAGAGAGAGAGAGAGAGAGAGAATGAGAGAGGACATGATGGTGTGTTTTTGCAGCTATAACGGAGAGGCTGTAGAGATGTAGACGTCATCCTCCTGTATTGTCAAGTCTTTGATCACCCAGTCCTAGTAAAGACGTTCTCTCTATCAGGCTCTATCAAACTGTTTTTATAGAGAGGGTGGTTCAAAATGGATATAGACTATAGATTATAGATTACTCAGGGTAACAGGAAAATATTGTCAACATTATTAGGCATGCAATAATAACTGTAACCTATTTTTCAATAACAGTTGTAATGTATTGTATAATAATTACACTGCATCTCCAACTAATGAATGCGTTTATAATCTACTGTAAATAAACACTTCCCTCTAGCTTCTCAAACCCAGTGTAATGGTAACCTAATAAGCCAGTAACGTTATGTGGTCAACAATAAACCTGTAACCTGCCTGTAGCCGACTCTAATAATTAACGTGATCTTTCTCTCGGTTTAACGTTAGCCAGGAGATGATGGTAGTGGAATGTGGACGATTACCAGAGCATTTTTATAGTCATGGCAAAGCCAGCAATCTACGTGAACAAGTATGTCAAGCAAACAAACACTCACTCATCCCTTCAAAATATTCAGCGTGCGCCGTATGCCAATCTAATCAAGTTAACCTCCTTTAGCTAATGGGCTAAGCTAATGTTAGATTACTGATGCTGAGCTAAACGTGTTTGCTAACCATCCGTAACATTAACTTTCAGGTTTTCAGGTGCCCGATAACGTTTTCTTTTGATACCGCAGAAGTTGCATGTAGTGTGATTATTTTGTTATGACTAATAGCACAGCAGCTGCTGCCTGGCACAGGATTTCAGCACCACTCCTCCGGACAGCTCCCTCCAATCAGGATCATGTAATTGCAGCTCACAGTCACATGTGGCCGTGTGCACCATTGATTGATTGATTGAAAAGTTTATTAACAGATTGCAGAATGGGTACAGTACAGCTCAATACATACAATTGTTAAGGGGATGCAGACCAGAGAAAGACTTTCATCTTGTTTACATCAGGGTCCCCCATTTTCAATTCATCATATGACACACACGACATACAGATAGACAGTACTGCTACATCTATACATTTATGACATACCAGATTTGCAAATACAGTACTGTTTGTGATACTAAAAAAAATCCAGAAGAAGAGTGTATATACATTTGACATAGAAACTGTACATTGGAGGAGGTTGGGTAGGTGGGGTGGGGTTGGTTAGGGACACTGTACATTGGAATACTGACATACATTTGACATAGAAACTGTACATTGGAGGAGGTTGGGTAGGTGGGGTGGGGTTGGGTGTGGCTGTACATTGGAGGTGGGGGGGGGGGGGGGGGGGGTTGGGTACAGGGGGGGGGCACTGTACATTGGAATACTGACAAGGCCATACTTGGTCTTTACTGTACAACTGGGTTAGGACATTTGTAGGGGCCAGTTTCGAATTGCAGTCTCCCGTAGGTGTTCTTTGAGAGTGTTTTTGAAAGTGGGTAGTGATTCACATTACTTTACAGCTTTGGGTAGGGCGTTCCACATTGATGTGGCATAATTGCGAAACGTATTTTTAGTCCCTTGTTTGAGCCGAATCTGGGTTTTACATGATTTGTGGAGCTCCCTCTGGTGTTGTGATCGTGGTATTCACTGACCTTTGGGAAGTATTTTGACATGTACATGGGTACCTTGGTCGTGTAGTGTATCTTGTAGACCAGGCCCATTGCAAGTTGCTGTACTCTGTCGTCTACTCTAAGCCATCCTAGGTTGGCAAAGTGGGCAGGGGTGAGGTGGGTTCTAGGAGTCAGGTCAAGCAGTAGTCTGACTAGTTTGTTTTGAGATGTTTGTAATTTGGTTTTTAGTGCCTTTGAGGTGCTTTGGTACCATGAGGTGCAAGCATAGTCGTAGTACCCTTGAATGAGTGCTCCTGCCAGAGTATTCAGGGTATTCTTGTTTACCAGAGAGGAGATCCGGTACAAGAAACGAGTTCGTTGGTTGACCTTTTTTATTACATTGGATGCCATTTTGTCACAGGAAAGATTAGCCTCTAGGATGGAACCCAGGTAGGTAATTTCATCTTTCCTTGTGACAATATTGTCACCCACTGTAACTGAGAAGCCGTCGGTCTTGCTGAGTTTGTTATTTGAACTGAAGAGAATGGACTCTGTTTTGCCCATGTGTAATGATAGTTTGTTGTCTGCGAGCCATATGCAGATTTTGCCTAGTTCCGAGCTGAGTGTTTTTTCAACCTGTAACTTGTTCTTGTCAGAGACCAGCAGGGCTGAGTCGTCCACAAACAGGAACACGTTGCAGTCACAAGCTGACGACATTTCATTTGCATAAATTAGGAACAGTAGCGGTCCTAGTATGCTTCCTTGTGGAACACCACAGTTCACTGTGAGGGGGGGGGGATAGGGTACCGTTTACCTCCACCATCTGTTCTCTCCCCTCCAGGTAGGATTGTATCCAGCTCACTGATAAACTATCAAAACCAATTGCTTTTAGCTTGTCAATCAGAATGGTGTGATTGACAGTGTCGAAGGCCTTTTGTAGGTCTAGCATGACCATGCCGCAGTATTTGCCCGCGTCCACCTCTTGCTTGATGTGGTCGTTCAAATAGAGAAGGCATGTGTCAGTGGAGTGGGATGTTCTGAAGCCAGATTGGAATTCGTAGATTAGATTTTTTTTCGCGAGGTACTTTTCGACCTGTTCGTATACTATTTTTTCCATGACTTTCGAGATGGATGTAAGGATAGAAACTGGGCGGTAGTTGCCTGGGTCTAATTTGCTGCCCTTTTTGTGCGGGGGTGTTACTCTCGCAATTTTGAAGTCCTTGGGGACGTGTCCCTGTTTTATGGAGAGGTTTATTATGTGTGTGATGACTGGGGTGATGGCGGCTGCTGAGTCTCTGAGGAATTTGGAGGGGATGTTGTCATGGCCAGATGCGTATAGTTGTGCATGCTAATAAAGGGGGGAATGCCATTCAGCTCATCAGACATTTCCTTAATGTTAATGCACCAAAAAAAGTATATAAAGATTGTTCACGAGTCACAAATCTCGAGTCCGAGTCAAGTCTCAAGTAGGGTTGGGCCGACTACTGAGCCCAACATCGTGATCTGTTTTCTTTAATTCACTGGTATATTGTGCAGTTACATCACTATGGCTAGTATTTAAAATCTTTTTTATAATCGGATGATCTGCTCAATGAGGCTATAGGGAGGAAAAGGAAGGAAAGACCAGGTGAGGATTAATAAATATTAGGGGTGTAAATATTTGACCCCATAACGATTCAATTCGATTACAATTCTTCAGGCAACGATTCAATGCATCATGAAATCTCTTAATTTGACCATGATTTGATTCGATACATTTTCTATCAGTTAATTCCCCCAAAAAAATCTGAATACACAAATGTGGCTGGGGGAACTGATTCACTCAGCATGAATGGACTATAGGTCAATAATAGGGGTGTAAGTAAATATTTTACCCCACTTCGATTCGATTACGATTCTTCAGGTAACGATTCAATGCATCATGAAATCTCTTGACCTCAATTCGATGCGATTCGACCTTAGGATCGAAGCATTGCGACTGCATTGTGTAACTAAGTACGCCTCGAGTCCCCATCTCTGTTGTCTGGTCCTCCTGCTGTCTCAGGTCTTCCAACAAGTACCCCATCCTGACTCTAATAACATCACTCACCCCCTCCACTGTGCTGATGTCATCATGCACACACGCACACACACACACACACGCGCACACACACACAGACACCCACTGGCACTACCCCCCCCCCCCCCCCCCACACACACACACACTCTTCCTCTCTCTCTGTCTCTCCTTTCCTCTGTTCCTCTGTTCTGTCATTCACATTTACATTAGTCTACAGTTCACTGCTCCCTCATCTCTCCTCCTCAGATAGGCTTTCACTCTCACTCAAACACACACACACACACACACACACACACACACACACACACACATCGCTGCCCTCATCCCCCGCTGCTCTCATACCCCTCCCCTCTCTCTCTCTCTCTCTCTCTATATCTCTCTCTCTCTCTCGCTCTGTCGCTCTACACTTCCTGGCTTGGCACGGTACCCTTGAGAGCAGCCCCAGAATCCTCTCTTCCTTCGAGAGGGACGCGAGGCAGCTGGTTCCCTCTCTCCTCTCCTCTCTTTCTCTCATTCTCTCACTTTCTCCGTCTGTTCCACGTCTGACATTTCCTAATCGTTCTAATCGTTTAGTTTCCTTGCACACATTCAAGCACGCATACTTACTCACGCACACATACAACCACACACACACATAGGGATACAAGCCGACATCGGAGAGTGAGTGTGTGTGTTTGAAGAGCCAGCGGAGGCTGCCATGGTGGTGTGGAGTGTATTGGCTGCCTTCTGACTGTCCGTGTGCATGTGGGGGAGCTCAGCTGGTCACGCGTGCGTCTGCCAAAACACAGTCCGCCGCTAGCAACATGTTTCGACGAACCAAAAGGTAATATGGCACAAATTAGATTTCTGTGTTTCACCCTTGAGACTAATGTGCTGTCCTTACAGTAGTAATTGTTGGTTGTTTATTTAATAGAAGGTGTGGTTGTAATGTTGTTGTTGTTGTTGTTGTTGTTGTTGTTGTTGTTGTTGTTGTTACTACTCTGATGTCGCTTTCTCCCCTGCCAGCTCTCATGCTGTCTCACACTTGTCCCTCTGTCCCCTTTTGGCACTAGATATACTGTGTGTGTGTGTGTGTGTGTGTGTGTGTGTGTGTGTGTGTGTGTGTGTGTGTGTGTGTGTGTGTGTGTGTGAGAGTGTGTACAGTATGCACCTGTCACACCTGTGTGTAAAGTACATATAACATACATACATACGTACATGGTTGTGTGTTTGTGTGTAATTGTGTTTGCGTCCAGTGCACACACACACACACGTACATTTATTTATCTATCACATCCCAGACACAGTATCTTTTATTTAATGACCCATATGAATTGTTAAATTCATTGTGACACTGACTTAATCACTCATGTATTTCTATAAAAATATATTGTAGTTTTTGTGATGCATTTTATATTTGGCATCTTAGTTTGTATTTTCGGAATCTTATTATGTACATTTGACTTAAAGTTTCTTGAAGAGGATTTTTAACAACACTCAAATGTTTATACCTTTCTCTTTTTTATTGAATGTAGAGGTTCTACCTAAAACCTGCACATTGCACTACACCTAAACTGGGTGGCACTGGCACTACACTAGTGGCACGTTGCAGAACCTGTGTTTGTGTTTGCAACCATTGCCTACCAAAATATCTGCGGTGATGATTTAACTGAATACCATGAGCTGTGCTCTTTGTGGTTTTGATTTGCAGACAGGCTTTTGAGGTCGAATTCCTTAAGGTTTTTCGTTTGAAGCTAAGCTCACTGTTGAACACACACACACACACACACACACACACACACACACACACACACACACACACACACACACACACACACTCAAAATGTTAACAAATTATAACAATGTTGGAATGGTATGGGGTGTTTGGCTGTGAAGTAGTGGCTTGATTTGGTCAGTTCTGGATCAGGGGTGTGTGGTACTGTATGTGGGTCAGCATGAAAAACACTGTTCAATAAGTTAGATGTTACTCAAGTTTCAAACCTGTGAACCTATGGGGAAATTCCATTTGAATTCAGAGACAATTGACCTCAAACCCGCCCTCTTTTATTGTTCCTCCAATCACAACTGTTGCTTCCCTATTACATCCATAGTCAATGGTGATGTGTTGATTTATATCACTATCATCCCACTAAAAGTGTTATTTAACAAAAAGTTCAGTTGGTTGTGAAAGAAAACATGAGATTGAATGAAATATTTGAGTAAGATGTAGGCTTATAGCCCTGACTCTACCACCTTAGTTATTACCATCACATAAGCTTGGGGGAAATTATGTAAATGTTAATACTCGCATCAGAAACAGTTTTTTTTTGTTAGAGCTGTAATTCCTGAATTTTAAATTAAAGGACGTTAATTGATTCATTGTTTGTATTTTGTATTCACATTTGAGTTGCTGGTATGGCCTTCAATGGGTGGTAATTTGCTCAGATACTAGTTCAACTTCAATGAGTTTACAATCTTTTTGATCCCATAAATAGACAAGATATTATATATTTTTTTAATATGTTTATTGGTATTTTCTTTTTTTTCAGTTTTACAGGATCAGTTCAACAGTTCAACAACCATACAAAAGAAAATGCTGCCAACTGCCCCCCCCTCCCCGAGTTACAGAAAAATAGATACAAAATACCCCCCCCCCCCCCTGCAAGAAAAATAATAAATCAATATAAACAAAAACAAAAAAAAACTCTAGGCCAGACCCCCCCTCCCCTCCCCCAGACTAGGACCTCAACAAATTCATTTTTTTTTTTTTTTTTTTTTTTTTTTATACACATTTTGAGAATTTAGTAAACCCAGTTACACCCGTCTAACAGGTGCCCATACTTCTACACCAAACAAATAAATATCTAACGTTACATCTTTTCTCTTCAAAGAGCAACTAATAACATTTACAGTATCATTCATTGCAATATATACCCATCAGAAAGACAAAAGGGAGCTTCAATAATAGCCTACATCGTCAACCTACTATGTAATCTGTTCTAAGTATTGCCCAAACCCAGCCCAGCATTTATCAAAGAGATGTGGTTTTTTCTTAAGATTGAACATTATTTTCTCTGATGCCATGTACGAAGAGATTTCACTAAGCCACATAGACATGGGGGGGGGGATTCAGCACTTTTCCACAGCATGGCAATACACTTCTTCCCTGCAATCATGGCCAATTTAATGATCCGCACCTTGCCTCTCTTATCTGGAGAAATGTCAGACATGTCTCCTAATAATGCTAATTTAGGTGTACATGGGATCTCAAACCCTGTGACCTCTTCGAGAATCTCCCAAATTAACAATGAATCCAAAATGACATTGTGGTTAGAAGTGGTGGAGAGAATAAAAGCTAGCATATAATGGTAGTGTCTGTTTAGGAACAAGTTATAATGGTTGGATTATCCAATGGGGGGTCCGGGAGGGGGGGGGGTTCGAGCTGGAGCATATGTATGTAGGTTTTTAGATAACAGGTATTAGGGGTATATCCTGTATAAGACATTTGACTAAATGGTAATTTCATTGGATATGCACTGTGAATTAATGCTTGTATATCTTATCGTGTGTTGTCATGTTTGTTTATATGTCTGTTTAAAAAATAATAAAAAAATAAAATACAAAAAAAAATATATTTAGGAGCACATGTGCTCCTTGGGAAAAAGGTTAGCGTACAGCCCCATATATGGAGACATTAACATTACGTTATCAAACATAGGGACGAAGACTGTAAAAAAAAGTGTCGACAATGTTTTATAATCTTTATCTTAATTTTCATCATAAAAATTCTGTGCCCCCGAAATACAAAAAAAGCCCCTGGTGTAGCTTGTGTCTGTGTGTGTGTGTGTGTGTGTGTGTCACGCACGTAAAGTTTGTTACGTGAATCCATGTAGGAGTTATGCTTATTTTTGTTATAGGCCACTCTCACTGCCACAACACCTTTTTGCCAATAGGGAGGTGTAGTCTGACGTCACTTTAGTTTCCCGCGCGGTCCACCCGTATAGGGATTTATCTTTGGGAAAATGTATTATCGGCTATTGTAATAATTCTGCTTCATGAACATTGGCAAGCTTTCCATTTTTGTACAAAATGAGTTCCCTTCTATCACTAACATTAAGAATTTTTGCTTGAAATAGAATAGAATAGAATAGAATGAAATACTTTTATTATCCCGTGGGAAATTTGACACTGCAAATCGCTCAACATTTAAACATTTAGACAGGACAGGTCACGAATTAGAATAATAACACAAATCAATCAAGTTGCCTAGGATAAGAGTAGAGTAAAATAGAATAAAAATGAAATAAAATATACAGAAATAAATACAGTAAAAATAAAAAATACACTGAGCATGGGGGAAGGGGGGGGGGGTACGGGTAGTAAAAAATAAAACACAGCAGTGTAAACAATTTGGTCAATATAATTTAACTATCTAACTAAATGAAATATATATTCACAGTATTCACAGTGTCACATAAGGTGCAGTATGCTTCAGGTAGTGTATTGTCCTCCTTGGGTTCCTATTAATCCAAGGTCAATGTCTGGCAGCCGTCGCTGCCCCCTGTTTTGGAGCCTGAAGGCCGCTAGTCGCGGCCTCCTGCCACTATTGAGCTGCCGCTCTGTGCTCAGTGATGCAGTGAGGCACAGTGATGCATTGTATAGTCTTGATGGCTGTTGGAATGAAGGACTTCCTGTGCCGTTCAGTGCTGCATTTGGGTAGTGTGAGCCTAGCACTGAACATGCTCCTCCTGTCAGCCAAGTCTGTGTATAGTGGGTGGGTGGGGTTTTCCCTGATGGCCTGGAGCTTAGCAAGGCTCCTCCTCTCCGCCACCCTCGCTAGAGAGTCCAGCTCCACCCCAACCACGCTTCTGGCCTTCCTGACCAGCTTATCCAGCCTGGTTGTGTCCACTGCTCTCAGTCCGCTGCCCCAGCAGGTCACAGCATACAAGAAGGCGCCCGCCACCACAGACTCATAGAACATCCTCAACATCCTTGTACAGACATTGAAGGATCTCAGCCTTCTGAGGAAGTAGAGTCGGCTCTGGCCATTCTTGTATAGTGCCTCTGCATGTTTTGACCCGTTCAGTTTGTTGTCGATGTGCACATCGAGGTATTTGTACACCTCCACCATGTCCACATCAACTCCCCTGATGGAAATGGGGGTCACAGGTGCAATCCTCCTCCTCCCCAGCTCCACAACCAGTTCCTTGGTCTTCGCCACATTTAGCTGCAGGTGGTCTTTATCGCACCATGTGACGAAGTCCACTACCAGTTCCCGGTATTCCCTCTCGTCACCGTCCTTTATACATCCCACTATCGCAGAGTCATCAGAAAACTTCTGAAGGTGGCAGGACTCTGACCGATAGTGGAAGTCGTTGGTGTAGACAGTGAAGAGGAAGGGAGAGAGGACTGTCCCCTGCGGGGCCCCGGTGTTGCTGACCAGTCTGTCTGACACACAGCTCCGTAGGCGCACGTACTGTGGTCTGCCCGTCAGATAGTCCACAACCCAGGACACCAGGGGGGCCTCTACTTGCATCGCCTCCAACTTCTCACCCAGTAGCCCAGGCCTTATGGTATCAAAAGCACTGGAGAAGTCAAAGAACATGACTCTCACAGTCACAGTGCTCCCCGGCTTGTCTAGGTGAGTGTAGGCTAAATAAAGTTAGTTATAACTTATAAGGTTTTTAATTTGCCGTTAAAAAAGAACTACACTTACCAGTAGAACGCCTGTCGTTCAGTGTTGTCGCCTAATACAGCCAGGTGTCTACGCTGTGGTGACGTCAGTCAGCAGCGGCAAATTGAAGTGTAGTTCCTCAGTGAATAACATTGTTATTTTGCTACTTTTACGATTAATTGCGAATTTGTTCATGGTGAGATATAGATTGTGTGAGGGCTAAGATGGCAAAGAGCATCTCAATCATTAGTAAGGTGAGACATGTACTCAATCCCAACTCATTGCAATGATCTTGCCTTACCTGCATTACTGCACAGAGGTATGGGGTAACACATACAAAACAACCATAAATACATTGACTATCCTATAAAAAAGAGCAATAAGAGTAATAAACAATGCAGGATATCGGGATCACACACACACACTGTTTCTACAATTACACATTTTGAAGTTCATTGATATGGTAAACTTTAAAACTCTGCAAGTTATGTACAAAGCAAGAAATAATCAATTACCGGTAAATGTAAGAAGCTAATTTCTGGATAAAGAGGGGAGATACAACCTCAGAGGACCATTGAACTTCAAAAAACCTGTGATGAAAACAAACCTGAAAATAATGTGTATCCCCTCTTACAGAGCCACCCTGTGGAATGGGCTAGAGGATGAACTAAAATATTGTGAAAACATAAATCAATTCAAATCTAGACTAAAAAAGGTACAGAAGGGAAGAAGAGCTTTAATTGCATATTAATAAAGAAATACATATGATACTGTATCATATTACATTATATAATCATATTATAATTAATTTGTATATTGTATTAAACTATATTTACACTATATACTATTATATTATGGTACTATATTATATTGTATATATCATGTACTATATATCATATCACATTATATATGTGTTGTATACACTATTATGTACTATATACTATTATATACTGCAGGTATACTATACTGTAATGTGTACTGTAATGTGTACTATATGTGTGTACTGTAATGTGTACTATATGTATGTACTATGTATGTATATAAATGTAAAAAAAATAAAAACGAAACGTAAGTCTTCAGGGGTAGGGCCCGACAAGCCTAATGCTTCTCCCTAGCCCTTTTCGGACAATTGGACAATGCTGAAATAGCAGCTGGTAAAACTTTGCCGATTTATGGAATGACCATTGTTATGTGTCCAAAACCTGAAATAAAAAATAACTGAACTGAACTGAAATTGTGGATGAATACACACAGAAAGGTACACCATGCCAATGTTCATCCTTTATTTGTTTTAAACGAGACGATTTAGAAATGGGTCCATTGGAAATACATTGCCATTTCACGGAGGGTGGACCACTGACGTAACCACTACACCTCCCTATTGGCCTGAACAGTTAACCAGATGTCCTTCGGCCCATGACCAACCTTTCCACAAAATCTTGTGCAAGTCTGGGGGAGGGCGGCTGGGTGGCGCAGCGGACATTGCGCTCGTCACCAACGCATGAGACACCGGTATCGAATCCGGCTGTCGGCGTTGCCTCCGGCTTGGGCCGGCCGTCATACTAACTCAATTGGCAGAGTTAGCGGGTGGGAAGTCGATGGGTGGTAATCTGGACGTTGTAAACAGCGACTCCTACAGGTCGGTTGGGGCGCTGCACAGCAGAGACAGGAAAATGGCGGGGGCAGTGTGAGCCTCCTACAAAATGAGAGTCCACGCTGGCAGGTGAAAAGATGCGACTGGCTGCCTACACATGTATCGGAGGGGACATGCGATGGGCTTCTATCCTCCCTACAACCGGCCAGTGGGGGGCACATGCGAGCAACGATCAAGACGCGGGAGGGGAGAATTGGCACGGCTAAATTGGGATGGGAGAAAAATTGAAAAAGAGGGGAAAAAGTGGATAAAAAAAAATATATATCTTGTGCAAGTCTGTGAATCCATTTGGAAGTTATGTGCCTTTTTACTGTATATATACAGTATATATGATTTTTTTTACAATTTCATTTGGACACCAAAATAACACACCATTGATGTTACATGCCCATCACATCAGTCCGACATCATCCTCAAGAACAGGCATTTTTGGACGTTTTTTATTTTAACCTTCAGAGCAGCAGAGCAGATGATCAGTTTCCTGTAATCATGTAAATACATGTAGTTGTTTTCCAGTCCTGTCTGTTGTTTGGCCTACTTTTAAAAGTGTCCTCTGTAGCTCACATTCGTCTCTAACCACATTTTGGAATTGTAGCCTACATATTCATTGACTGAACAAACAGTGTCAAGGATTTGTCTTTTGATCAAAAATAAAAGCGTGGGCTCAACCAAGGCTCCATGACATTGTTCTTATTCAGAAAAACTGCTCACTCTCAGCAGAGATATCAATATAACTTGCACACTGAACATTTAGCATGAATGTGTATGCTCAATATGTGTAAACTATTAATGGTTAAAAGTTACTAGTAGGGGGGCGCCCCGGTGACGCACCACGTTAAGACGCATACTCTGCGATCGCAACGTCCTGGGTTCAAATCCGGCCCAGGACATGTATTGCATGTGCATGTGCATTGCTTGCATGTGCCCCCCACTGCATGTATTGCATGTCCTCCCCCATTTCTTCACCCGATTTCCTCTCTGACTGTCCTATCCATAATAAAGCAGAAAAATTCCCTAAAAAATATCTTAAGATTATAGCAGTGCCAAGTTTGGCCCATGCTACCTTTGTTTTGGCCGCCATGGTATTTGACAAGCTCATGCTCCTAATCGTAATGACTACTAAACCTACATTTTGTGATGGGTGTAGCAATCACCTGTAATGAACGTGAGATATTTCACCACGAACCCTGCATAATTAAAAAAGGAGGAATAAAAAAAAATTGTCAATACTACTAGGCCTTTTTTATTATTATAATCTTTTTTTCAAAAAAGAGCGGGAACCCTGAGAATGACTTCTCTGAGAAACCTTCACTTGTGTCCCACCTTCTGGAATCTGACACTGCCACAGCACAGTAGCAGAGATTAGAGAAGCAACAAACCATAATGATTCTAATGTCAATAATTTGGGTGGGAGGGGTTGGAGGGGTTGGGGGGGGGGGGGGGGGGCAAAACTGCACATTGCAAAACTGTACATTGGAATATTGACAACCATACTAGGTAATGTACTGTACATTGGAGGGGGTTGGGTTAGGACATTTACAGGGGCCAGTTTCGAATTGCAGTCTCCCATAGGTGTTCTTTGAGAGTGGTTTTGAAAGTGGGTAGTGATTCACATTCCTTTACAGCTTTGGGTAGGGCATTCCACATTGATGTGGCATAATTGCGAAACGTGTTTAGTCCCTTGTTTGAGCCGAATCTGGGTTTGACATGATTTGTGGAGCTCCCTCTGGTGTTGTGATCGTGGTATTCACTGACCTTTGGGAAGTATTTTGACATGTACATGGGTACCTTGGTCGTGTAGTGTATCTTGTAGACCAGGCCCATTGCAAGTTGCTGTACTCTGTCGTCTACTCTAAGCCATCCTAGGTTGTCAAAGTGGGCAGGGGTGAGGTGGGTTCTAGGAGTAAGGTCAAGCAGTAGTCTGACCAGTTTGTTTTGAGATGTTTGTAATTTTTTTTAGCGCCTTTGAGGTGCTTTGGTACCATGAGGTGCAAGCATAGTCGTAGTACCCTTGAATGAGTCTTCAGGGTATTCTTGTTTACCAGAGAGGAGATCCGGTACAAGAATCGAGTTCGTTGGTTGACTTTTTTTTATTACATTGGATGCCATTTTGTCACAGGAAAAATTTGCCTCTAGGATGGAACCCTCTACTATGAATGAACACAACACTATATCTAACCATCTTTAGATAGAAATGTTAGAAAACATTGTCATTGTTCCTTTATGTGGTTATTTGGTTCTCAAGTAGTAACTGAATTTAAAAGTCAAATCTAGCCAGTACCTATATGAGATGTAACCTACCCTTTGCAGTCACACACATCACCATCAGTCACCCCCCAAATGCACACATTCTTTCTCTCTCATCTGTTTATCTGTTTCTCTCCCTCTCTCTCTTTCTCCTCTCTGTCTCTCCATCTCTCCATGTTTATCCTGCTCTCTCTCTCTTTTTCCTCTCTCCACCTCTCCCTGTTTAGCCTGCTCTCTCTTTCTCCTCTATCCATCACCCTTTTTATCCTGCTATCTCTTTCTCCTCTCTCTGGCTCTTCATCTCTCCCTGATTATCCTGATCTCTCTTTCTCCTCTCTCCATCTCTCCATCTCTCCCTGTTTATCCTGCTCTTTCTTTCTCCTCTCTGTCTCCATCTCCCCCTGTTTATCCTGATCTCTCTTTCTCCTCTCTGTCTGCATCTCCCCCTGTTTATCCTGCTCTTTCTTTCTCTTCCATCTCTCCCTGTTTATCCTGCTCTCTCAGTCTCTCTCTCTTCCATGTTCAGTACACAGGCCCAGTTGTCCCTCCTGTGGCTTTTCATTCTGTCTGACTTCATCTCATCTGTTCAGGAAGGGATTTGTGAGAGTAGATGTCCTTGGTGTTGGTCTCACTGTAGTGACTGGTCTCTAATCCCACTTTAGTGACTCTGGTCTCACTGTAGTGACTCTGGTCTCACTGTAGTGACTGGTCTCACTGTAGTGACTGGTCTCACTGTAGTGTCTCTGGTCTCACTGTAGTGACTCTGGTCTCACTGTAGTGACTCTGGTCTCTGGTCTCACTGTATTGTCTCTGGTCTCACTGTAGTGTCTCTGGTCTCACTGTAGTGACTGGTCTCACTGTATTGTCTCTGGTCTCACTGTAGTGACTCTGGTCTCACTAGTGATTCTGGTCTCTGGTCTCACTGTAGTGTCTCTGGTCTCACTGTCGTGACTGGTCTCACTGTAGTGACTCTGGTCTCACTAGTGATTCTGGTCTCTGGTCTCACTGTAGTGTCTCTGGTCTCACTGTCGTGACTGGTCTCACTGTAGTGACTGGTCTCACTGTATTGTCTCTGGTCTCACTGTAGTGACTCTGGTCTCTGGTCTCACTGTAGTGACTCTGGTCTCTGGTCTCACTGTAGTGAATCTGGTCTCACTGTAGTGACTCTGGTCTCTGGTCTCACTGTAGTGACTCTGGTCCAGGGTTCGAAATTAACAGGGGCTTGGGGCATAATGCCCTTGAAAATGGACAAAATGCCCTCGAAAATCAGTTAAGGGGGGCACTTAATGCCCCCGACAGTTTACTAATTATATATATATATTTATCCGGTAATGGAGCGTCTGTGTATCGTACGGTTCAGATGACGCGCAAATAAAAAAAATTCATTTGGCGGAGCCGGTGTTCTGCACTGGCTGCAGGCAGCAGCAGCAGCAGCACTGCAGCCAGGTGCTAGTCAGTTTGTGTAAAAATGGCACGCACAATATAAATCAATCTTCATTACGACTTTAAAAACATAGCCATTAACATTACATAGGCATACACACATCTTGCCATAGCGTTAGCAGTTTGTACAAAACAACGCACGTTTTAACTATGGTAGCCCGACGCAGCCCGCAAGCTAATACTGTACAGTCAATGAAATGTCACCGTAGCTACTACTAGCTACTGTAGCAGAGGAGGAAATGGGAGTCTGAGAGGCGGGGTGTTTAAAGACAATGATAGGCGTTTATTCAACATCCAAGAAGGCTAACATACAACTGTGTTTTACTAACTCCAACCGGGACTATTACCGCTGTCCCACTGCATGTTGATGTTATGAACTCCTCCTAACGTTACCGGAGCTGAAGGTGCCACACGCTAAAATGTCCGTGGGGACCCGCGCCAACCCATAGATAGTTCCAACTCACCGAATTACGTAATCCACCACAGTTGCACTCAATATTTAAATAATGTTAGTCTAAATAAATGTAGACAGAAACATAATAATTTCAAGCAGAAAACGAATCTTTCCATTAAGAACTGACAATCAGGGAATTTAAACATGGTTGACATTGTTTTTGTGTTTATATTAAAGAAAGGAAAGTCTAGTGCTGGCTGAGCATATTGTTTGTTTGCACTAAGTTAATACTTTGACAATATATTTTTCAGTCAGTTCGGTCTTTGTGTGCCAAACATTATTTAAGGCTGTAAACACTGTAAACCTTTTATTTAATTTTTAATAAATGAGAAACATGTTTAGATTTGAGTGTTAAATTTTTTTTAATAAAAATTAACGTATATCGAACTGAAAACCGTGACCCCAAAATCGTGATACGAACCAAACCGTCCATTTTGTGAACCGTCCCACCCCTACCGTTTATCATAAAAATTCAGTGCCCCCGAAATACAAAAAAAAGCCCCCGAAAATCAATTAAGGGGGGCAAAAAAAGCCCTTGAATTTTTTTTTTTATTTCTAACCCTGCTCTGGTCTCACTGTAGTGACTCTGGTCTCTGATCTCACTGTAGTGACTCTGGACACTGGTCTCACTGTAGTTTATTTGTTTATTTTATGGATCCCCATTAGTCTACACCCATGGGTGAAAGACTAATTTGTTCCTGGGGTCCGAACACATAACTTACAACATTACAGTACTTTACATTACAGTAATAAAAAAACAATAAATAAAAACATAAGAAACACTCACAAAAAAAACACACAAAGGCTCCAGCCACAAATACAATACTAACTAAACGAACTAACTAAACTAACAATACTAACTAAATAAATCAGTAATTCAACTGTATTTCATTATTCATAACAGCATTTTAAAGCTTTTTCTTAAAAGATTTCTTTTTTTTAAAGGTCTTATAAATAGCCTTTTCCAGTGTTTAGCATTGTTTTCTAGCAATGTGGGGTTGTATCAATGGGGTCTGTCTGTGTCTCTAATTCTCATTTTGGCTCATCAGTCCAGTCTCGAGTTCACGAGATCCTTCCCCACTGAACTAAGCCATTCTGATTTGACTGTTTTGCTGACGTGAATAAGGCACTGGTTGTAGTCACTGCCCACAATCAACAATTCGCTCAACAACAGAGCGAGTGGAAATACTGACACTTCCTCAAACGGGTTGACGTGGCGCGGGTGCCGACAGAGAGAGCGCAGAGAACAAGAGAGAGAGGGAGAGAGAGGGATATGGCGCATTTACACAGTGTGTGTAAATGCTCCGTATCCATCTCTCTCCCTCTCTCTCTCTCTCTCTCTCTCTCTCCCTCTCTCTCTCTCTCTCTCTCCCTCTCTCTCGCTCGCTCGTTCTCTGCTCTCTCTGTCGGCACTCGCGTCACGTCAACCTGTTGCAAAATATCGTAGCGCACAGTCTAGGGCTGGGCGATATGGCCTAAATTTGATATCACGATATTTTCGGACCTTTCGGCGATACACGATACATATCACGATATTTTTCCTTTTTTCCCCAAACAATTCATTATGAGGCTTACCAAGACGGTATTTGAGTTTGCAAGCTAACATTAAAGACAAAAGACTCATGCATTTAGCATTTTTATATTATATATTAGATTTAGATTATTGGATTCTTAGATTATATATTTAGCATTTTAGCCTTTCGTTTTTTTTAGATTATATATTACCGGTAGATTAGATTTAGATTATTAGATTATATATTGTAACTATTTATTTATTTATGTATACATTTATTATTTGAACGGCTTAAAGCTATATCTGTACTTGATGTTTTTTTTGTGTTGCATAATTGAAATAAACTTCAATCAAATCAAATCAAACCCCCCCCTCTTAAAAACAAAAACCTGTGTTTAACCTAGCCATCTATAAACCATGCTAAAACTGTGAAACAAATGTCCTACTCCCCTAAAGAAAGAAATACATAGCAAACATGACTCAGTTATCCAATAGTGCTGCTGCTTTTTATTTTGTTAAAATCTTTTAGTTAATAAGACTAAAAGACTACAATATGACTACAACGATTTCCTGACGGCTTCCTGTCCTCGCATTCCTTTTCCGGTTAACGTTACATTTTCAACAACAGATTGCTGCTAATTAAACACTTCATGAAAACAGAGTAACGTTAACGTTATGTCGAGTTCATGCGTGTAGTGTAGTATGAACTCGACATAACGTTAACATTACTCCATGTCCACTGTTGCTGCCACCGCAGATGGATGGTACACTCTGTTAGCTCCGTAGCTAATCCGCTCATAGACTACCGATAGCAGTACCGTTAACGCCAGAGCTTATCAATACTCCTGGGTTTCGGGGGGCATCCCTAGCACAGACCCACCGCCTCTCTGTCTCTGGCTAGGTGTGTGCGCTTGCGTGCGTGTATGTGCGTGTAGATGACGTAGTTTGGGCAAGTGTGTGTGTGACTGACTTTTTTTTCTGCAAGAGGGAGAGGCGAGAGGGAGAGGAAAGCATTTAGCACTGCGCTTGTAAGTCTCATCTCAGCCGCGGCGGCCTCTAACGCGAGGGCAAAACATCACAATATCCACGATACGTTTAAAAAGTGTATCGTTAATGAACTGTACCCGATATTTATATAATATCGTCATATCGCCTAGCGCACGCGCACACTGCCGCGCGTCACAGGGGTATATATTCTCACTTGAAACAAGTTACCAATGCATTGTCCCGTGGGATTATGCCCCCCCTGTGGCGAAATTAATTAGTCTCCCTGTATATCTCTCTATGTCTCTCTCTGTCTGCGTGTTCCATAGACTCACAGGAATTGTGTAACATTGCTCAAATAGTGAAAGGAATAGCAAAACATGGGACCTTTAAGTAAACTTGTTGCTGATCATCATCATCTTCACAGGTATACAATTCCAGTTTGCAGCAGCTCTATACATTACGGTTCTCTTAAGTCAGATTCAGATTCAGATTCAGATTACTTTATTCACCATATTGCAGTACAAATGGAAGGTGATTCGACGTTTACAGTGCATGCTTTTTTTCACAATTAAGAACAATACAACAGTAAATAAATAATTCTAAGTAAAGTGCAAGACAGGACAGAATGAATGAATGAATGAATGACTTTATTTGACAATATAAAAAATATACATGTGACAGAAAAGCACAGTCAGGATATACTGCCAAGGATGAAACACAAAAAAGCTCAGAGCTTATTTCTATTGTGGTCCTTGTGGGGGGGTAGGGGAGTGTGATGCTTATACATGCATCATACAAAACATGACATCACAACACATCACATATACCGTTTAACATTTATATACATAACAGACTCATACAACATGCAAGGTGCCTTAAGCTAAGTGTCTAGGTTAAGTATAGTCCCTTTTGAGCCATGTCTTCAGGCTGGACTTGAATCTAACGGCATTGTCTGCGATTTTCAGGTCACTGGGCAGACTGTTCCAATAGATAGCTGCTGAATACAGAAATGACTCCTTCCCCATACAGCTTCTGAATCTGACTGGCACAAAGTCAGTTGAGCTGCGCCTAGTTGGGTATGCATGGGTGTCCCTGACTGACAGAACAGTGAGACAACAATAAGACTGTAAAAAGTGCAGTGGTTGGGGACATGGATACAGTGCAACACAAAGTTCAAGTCCAGAAGTCCAGCCCTAGCAGCTCGCCATAGAGGGGGGGGGGGGGGGGGGGGGGGGGGCGGGGGGGCAGGGGGACACCTGACTCGTTTACCAGGCGAGCTGCTGAGGGGAAGAAACTCAGTCTATGGTGGGACTTTAGTGTCTTTGGCAGCCGTAGCCACCTGCCGTGGGGGAGCATGTTGAAGAGGTTGTGACCCGGGTGGGCGGGGTCTGCCATGATCTTCCTCGCCCTCCTCAAGGCCCTGGGGGAGTGTAGGGACTTGAGGGGGGGGAAGGGGGCAGCCGATCACCCTCTCCACCGAGCGTATCACCCGCTGCAGCTTGGCCTTGTCCCTGACCGTGGCTGCAGGGAACCAGGTGATGATGGAGAGGGTGAGGATGGACTGGATGATGGCAGTGTAAAACTGGACCATCATGGTCCTCGGCAGCCTGAACTTCCTCAGCTGACGTAGGAAGAACATCCTCTTCCGGGCCTTATTGTTGAGAGCGATGGAATTCAGCTCCCATTTTAGGTCCCGGGAGAGTGTCATGCCGAGGAAGCGGCAGGACTCCACAGAGGCCACCGGGGTGCCTCCCAGAATGATCGGGGTGGGGGGGGCTGCCTTCCGCCTGAAGTCCACCACCATCTCCACTGTTTTATGGGCGTTGAGGTCCAGGTTGTTGGGGACAGAATGCAGCCCTGTGGGGAGCCAGTGCTGATGGACTTGGGATCGGAGATGTTGATTCCCAACTTCACCTGCTGTGACCTGTCAGGAAGTCCGTAATCCACCTGCGGGTAGAGTCTGGCACCTGCAGCAGGGACATCTGATGCTCCAGGATGTGCGGGAGGATTGTGTTGAAGGCCGAGCTGAAGTCCACCAACAGAATCCTGGCGTAGGTCCCTGCAGTGTCCAGGTGTTCCAGGACGTAATGCAGAGCCATGTTCACAGCATCGTCCGTGGAAGGGTTGGCTCTGTATGCAAACTGCAGGGGGTCCAGAAGAGGGTCTGTGGTGGACTTCAGGTGGGCCAGGACAAGGCGCTCAAAGACCTTCATGACCACAGACGTCAGGGCGACCGGTCGCGTCTATTCTTAACCCAAACGGTGCATGCGTTTTGCGAATCTGATTGGCCACTGACGTTTCTGGTCATGTGACATGTGCGCCCAATCGCGTGACGCACCCATTTCTGGCTCTAACAGCCTGCAAACTACCTAACGCAGGTGTCTCTGTAGTGTCTCTGGTCTACACTGTAGTGTCTCTGGTCTCACTGTAGTGTCTCTGGTCTCACTGTAGTGACTCTGGTCTCTGGTCTCACTGTAGTGACTCTGGTCTCTGGTCTCACTGTAGTGACTCTGGTCTCTGGTCTCACTGTAGTGACTCTGGTCTCTGGTCTCACTGTAGTGTCTCTGGTCTCCCTGTAGTGACACTGGTCTCACTGTAGTTTATTTTTTTTATTTTATGGATCCCCATTAGTCTACACACCCATGGGTGAAAGACTATTCTTCCTGGTGTCCGAACACATAACTTACAACATTACAGTAATTTACATTACAGTAATAAAAAAACATTAAAAACACAAGAAACACTCACAAAAGGGTGGCTGGCTGGCGCAGCGGACATTGCGCTCGTCAAGAGACACCGGTCTCGAATCCGGCTGTCAGCGTTGCTTCCGGCTTGGGCCGGCCGTCATACTGACTCAATTGGCAGAGTCAGCGGGAGGGGAGTCGATGGGTGGTAGTATGGTCGTTGTAAACAGCGACTCCTACAGGTCGGTCAGGGCGCCTGCACAGCAAAGACAGGAGATGGCGGAGGCAGAGTGAGCCTCCCACACGTTACACCTCGCCAATGAGAGTCCGCGCTGGCAGGTGAAAAGAAGTGGCTGGCTGCCTCCACATGTATCGGAGGGGGCATGTGATGGGCTTCTATCCTCCCTACGACTGTCCAGTGGGGGGCACATGCGAGCAACGATCAGGACAGGGGAGGGAGAATTGGCACGAGAGAAAAATTGGGATGGGAGGAAAAATCACAGAAAAAGGAGGAGAAAAAGTAGGTAAAAAAAAGAAACACTCACAAAAAAACACACAAAGGCTCCAGCCACAAATACAATACTAACAAAACTAACAATACTAACTAAATAAATCAGTAACTCAACTGTATTTCATTATTCATAACAGCATTTTTTTTAACTTTTTCTTAAAAGTACTTTTTTTTATTTATTAAATTTGTTGCTGATCATCATCATCTTCACAGGTATACAATTCCAGTTTGCAGCAGCTCTATACATTATGGTTCTCTTAAGTGCATTTGTTCTTGGTAGAGGTAGAGTAAAATGAAGACCCACGGCGTGTCAGGTGACATAGCCATGTCTAGTATTGGTGGGTTGACTCTGGTCTCACTGTAGTGACCCTGGTCTCACTGTAGTGTCTCTGGTCTCACTGTAGTGTCTCTGGTCTCACTGTAGTGACACTGGTCTCACTGTAGTGTCTCTGGTCTCACTGTAGTGACTCTGGTCCCTGGCAGGGGAGGAAACTAACTTTTTGGCTTACCAGCCAACTGGCGGGTATCTGATTTTTTTTACCAGCCAAATAGATTTTTTACCAGACAAAAAAAATCGCTAATTGTGATAATTACTTCTTTGTACGTCTTCGTCTAAATTGATTTTCAATCATAGTAAATTAATCACACTGTCTCTACTCTTCAAAATATTACATCATTAAATCACATATTAACATGAAAGAGGGAACTATTCTGGACTGGGTTGGGCTGAACTGGGCAGTGAAAGATGCTGGGTTGGGCTGGTCTAGGTTATACTGAATGATGAATTGAAAATGAATTGAAAATGGGGGACCCTGATGTAAACAAGACGAAAGTCTTTCTCTGGTCTGCATCCCCTTAACAATTGCATGTATTGAGCCGTACTGTACTGTACCCATTCTGCAATCTGTTAAATAAAGTTTTCATTCATCACAGCTCAACTACTAGGAATGTGTGTCTGACTCTTAAGTGCAGGAAATATTCATCAGAAAGGGGGGACATGATGGAGGGAATGGAAAGAGCAGGTTTGACAGGAGCAGGGTTGAAGGGATTGATTGATTGAAAAGTTTATTAACAGATTGCAGAATGGGTACAGTACAGTTCAATACATACAATTGTTAAGGGGATGCAGACCAGAGAAAGACTTTCGTCTTGTTTACATCAGGGTCCCCCATTTTCAATTCATCATAACATATTAGAGTGTGGAGGAAGTGGACAAGGCATTAAGCAAACAGGACTGAAATGGGGGACCCTGATGTAAACAAGACTAAAGTCCTTCTCTGGTCTGCATCCCCTTAACAATTGTGTGTATTGAGCTGTACTGTATTGTACCCATTCTGCAATCTGTTAATAAAGTTTTCAATCAATACTGGGTTGGGCAGTGAAAGAACCAAGCATTTCACTGTAATGTAATAGCTAAATAAAACAACTTGAACTTGACTTGTTACATTTGCACTCTGGTTGTATGCCAAATGTATTCTGGTTGTACTGTACTTGTGCTGTAAGATGACAATACATTGGAACCGAATCGACAACGCTAGGGGTTCAGCAGGTGTATTCTGAATGCCAAATATGACAACATCACCGTTGTGAAGGGCATATGGGCGAGTGGTGATATGCTGGGAAACCCGGTAATAATAAAATGTCACTCGGCTGCATTTAAGCAAAGCCGCTCAGTATAGTCGTCCACTATGTTGAATGCGCGTTATGGTAGCTTGTTACATGCTAGGTAGCTAGCCGGCTAATGCTGGTTGACTTGTCATTCTCATCCGACTCGAAGGAGACGCGTCGCGTGCTGTTGTTCGCCCCCATGTCAGACCGCACCGATATCCGAAAGCGACGACTCTACATGCAATTATTTTCATCCACTCATGTGTTTTTGTAAGTTTGTCTACGTTGTCAAGCCGGCTGCCGGTGGCAGGAGTTTGTAGGTCTGCGCGCAGTGGTCTGTCCACTTCCCCTAGATGGGCGGCATCTTCTAGAAAACGAGTGTTCATTGGAGGAGCTTAGAGCGCATCTGTACAACGATGATGTTCATTGGTTATGGTCTGATTATTATGTGGCGCAAATGGGAGGAATCAAGGGGGGAGTCAGAGTTCGGTTTGTGCCAGTGAGCGAATCAGCAGATTGCAGAATGATTTTTTTGTTTTGTTTTGTAATTACTAGTACTCGCCAGATTGGCGAGTGCTCTTCATGAATTACTCGCCAAACGTAAAAAATACTCGCAATTGGCGAGTAAAGTGGCCTAATTTCCTCCCCTGGTCCCTGGTCTCACTGTAGTGTCTCTGGTCTCACTGTAGTGACTCTGGTCTCACTGTAGTGACTCTGGTCTCACTGTAGTGACACTGGTCTCACTGTAGTGACACTGGTCTCACTGTAGTGACTCTGGTCTCACTGTAGTGACTCTGGTCTCACTGTAGTGACACTGGTCTCACTGTAGTGACTCTGGTCTCACTGTAGTGACACTGGTCTCACTGTAGTGACTCTGGTCTCACTGTAGTGACTCTGGTCTCCGGTCTCACTGTAGTGTCCTTGGCTTAGAGAACAGTATACAGTACAAGGATAATACCGTGTGTGTGTGTGTGTATAATGTGTGTCCTTGTATTCCCTGGAGGTTTGGTGACTATGTGATATAATGACTGCTAGATTAAATGCCAAGCTCATGTCATGTGGCTGAGAGCTGAGATCTGAGTGTTGCACAGTGTTTGCTCCTCGTGTTTATGTATTAGCTTAACATGTTGACATACTGTGTTGACGTGTGTGTGTGTGTGTGTGTGTGTGTGTGTGTGTGTGTGTGTGTGTGTGGGATGTGAGGGGTGGAGTCTGTTGGAGAAGATGGGATTGTTTACACTTTTTGGGTGTTTGTTTGGGTGTGTGTGGGAGGGGGGGTTTGAGAATTACTTCTGTGTGTGCAATCAATGCATTGATATTTGTTGATATGATATTTCTGTGTGTGTGTGTGTGTGTGTGTGTGTGTGTGTGTGTGTGTGTGTGTGTGTGTGTGTGTGTGTGTGTGTGTGTGTGTGTGTGTGTGTGTGTGTGTGTGTGTGTGTAATTCTTAGATCAGGTCATGTATCAGTGAGTTTTACCCCCTGTCAATCCCCCCCCCCCTCTCTGTATATGTACAAGCTGTGACTCCTTGGATGCTCTCTCTGACTTAGTTAGAGGGATGATTCTTTCAGCCTGAACCCACATGGGAAGAGCTGGAGGCGTATAAAATATGAGACAGAAAAGTGAGACAGAAAGAAAGAAAGAAAGAGAGAGAGAGAGAGAGAGAGGGATTACAGTTTTTCTCAATCGCTTGGGTGCATTTTTTTTTAAACTCTTAACCTCATTCCCAAAACTCTTGTAAGTGAAATCCCCAAAACAGTAAAATTATTTCTCACGACAACACTACACCACCCTGCAAAAGAAGCTAAACTCCCCCAACCCACAGACGCCCCAGGGATCCCCCGCACGAAGAACCCACCATAACCCCCACAGTACCCCAAAGTGCTCCAAAGGTCCCAGAGCCATCCCAGACCAACCACAACGCCACACACCCCCCCCCCCCCATCCAACCACCACCATGTCCATCTACCCGAACATCCAGAATCACTGCCCCCCTCGGCACGGCTACAGGCCATGGGGCACACGACCCGCCACCCCCCCCCCCCCCCCCCCCATAGAATCTGAAAGCAAAAACATAGAATCCACGATCCCCCCCGAACTGACCAGGCCCCCAGGACCAGAGGCAACAAAGCAGCCCACAGAAACGACACCCCCACCACCACACTGACCAGGCCACCAGGACCAGAGGCAACAAAGGAGCCCACAGAAACGACACCCCCACCACCACACTGACCAGGCCACTAGGACCAGAGGAATCCACGATCCCCCCCGCACTGACCAGGCCACCAGGACCAGAGGCAACAAAGCAGCCCACAGAAACGACACCCCCACCACCACACTGACCAGGCCACCAGGACCAGAGGCAACAAAGCAGCCCACAGAAACGACACCCCCACCACCGCACTGACCAGGCCACCAGGACCAGAGGCAACAAAGCAGCCCACAGAAACGACACCCCCACCACCACACTGACCAGGCCACCAGGACCAGAGGCAACAAAGCAGCCCACAGAAACGACACCCCCACCACCACACTGACCAGGCCACCAGGACCAGAGGCAACAAAGCAGCCCACAGAAACGACACCCCCACCACCACACTGACCAGGCCACCAGGACCAGAGGCAACAAAGCAGCCCACAGAAACGACACCCCCACCACCACACTGACCAGGCCACCAGGACCAGAGGCAACAAAGCAGCCCCACAGAAACGACACCCCCACCACCACACTGACCAGGCCACCAGGACCAGAGGCAACAAAGCAGCCCCACAGAAACGACACCCCCACCACTACACTGACCAGGCCACCAGGACCAGAGGCAACGAAGCAGCCCCACAGAAACGACACCCCCACCACCACACTGACCAGGCCACCAGGACCAGAGGCAACGAAGCAGCCCCACAGAAACGACACCCCCACCACCACACTGACCAGGCCACCAGGACCAGAGGCAACGAAGCAGCCCCACAGAAACGACACCCCCACCACTACACACAAACAATCCAAGTACACTCAAACTACCCGCGTCCCCCTCCAGCCACGACACGCCCCACCGGAAACTGTGTCCCAAATGACGACAACAATGACCAATGTGTGAAAAACCTGCAAGACTATATACTGCCCTAAACTAATATAAGTAGGCTAAGAGAAACAGTTAGACTGTTGCAGGCAGGCCTGCAAGTAAACCTCTAAACTTCCCCTGCGTTATAGGTAGTTTCATCTTCAGTTCACTTTATAATTTTTGCCTCAGCGTTATATCGACAGGTAATGTTTTGTAAACTAACGTTACGTTACTTTAGCGCTAGCTAACATTACGTAACTAGTACCTGACGTTAGCCTGGCAATAGCCTGTTTAGCCTACCTGTTAACTGTGTTTATCATTGAGATCAAACTCACCTATCAACTTCAGCCACCTTCTCTTTTCTTTGTCGTCGGGAGGAAAGCGGTAATAAGATACCGTTTTGTTGACATCGTTCCTATCATTGCAACACGGAACACAGCACTGCGCCATTTTAATGCCCTTTGATATCCCATCTCGAAGCAGCAAGACACAAAATCACTGACGGGAACAAAATTACGTCACCCTAGCCATCCCTATAATTCCAATTTGACTTTGCGCCTCCTGGCGGCACATAACAGAACCACAACCACGTTACCAAAATAAACAGAGTGGCGCACAAGAATGATTACCACGGATTGCCGCGGTAGAAGGGCAGAGCAGAGCACCGAATCCAAAGAGCTTTATCTGTAGTAGGGGCACTATAATGAAAGGCTGATTTTCCAAGTTGGGTCTGTACATGGGGGACCTCCAGTGTAGAGCGAGTCATATAGGGTCTAGTGTTCTGAACTAATAGTGATGCGAGATAAGGAGGTAATTTCCCGTTAATGGCCTTAAGGATAAATAAATACCAATGTTGATTTTGCCATTTTCTCATATAAGATGCAGTGGTGTGGTGTGTATCATATCTGTCACCAGTGATAAATCTAAGAGCAGAATGATGAACAGAATGTAATGGTTTGAGAGTCGAAGGGGCAGCATTTCTATAAATCACATCTCCATAATCAAAGACAGATAGGAAGACTGCTTCAATAACTCTCTTTCTGCACATCATTGGAAACTAGATCTATTCCTGTACAGGAACCCCATTTTTTCCCTTAATTTACTGGCAAGGTTGTTTATATGATATTTAAACAAAAATGTATCATCGAGCCAGATTCCAAGATATTTATATTCAGTTACCCTTTCTATATCAGACCCATTTCTAGTCGATATAAGTCAATTATTTTGATCTATATTTCTGGCCCGGGAGAACACCATGAATTTAGTTTTGCTTGCATTTAATACAAGCTTAACTCATTGGACGCCAGACCCGATGATAGTCGGGTTAACTCGCCATCGCTTGAGCGCCAATCACGAGTATAGTCGGGTTTTAATCGTTATTTCTTTTATTAGCGATATCCATTCATTTTCATCCATCCAGCCTGATCATTGGGAATGGGTCTGAGCTTGCAAAAGGGCAAATATTGCCTACGCCTTCCAGCTGGTATTGCACTCCATTGGGAATGGTGTAGTTTCTTTTCTGGGACGATCCGTGCCGTGCGGGTGGGCTTTAAATACTCAGGCGAGGTAGGCCTCAACAACGATGGCATGGAACAGTAACCCCGCCTGCCCGTTCATGTGTAACGGTCGGTAATGTGGGACGGACCTCCACGAGCAGTATTTGGAATGGCGATCAGATAATTGGATTATTTCTTTTGCATTACATCAGATACAAGGTAAGAACACTATATATAAATTTGATCGTTGATCTGATATTTCTTTCTACCCCGATCGACGCTGTCTCTGTGTGTGCACACTAATAAGCATTGGAGGCTTTTAACCAGGGCCAGACTGGGGAAATTATTCAGGCCAAGAAATATAGTGCGAAATATAGCCCCAGTCAGGCGACTTTTTAAGCAGGGGGTCCCCACCAGAATTTTTTTTGTTACAAAGACTTCATTTCCTGCATTCTGGTGTAGACATTTTTTTATTTGTACCCTTTAAATGCCAGTGTTTGTGATGGCATCACAAATTATTGTTAAAAAACAGGCTAGCATGTGTATGATTAACAACAACACTGATTTTGATGGATTTTCAGTTTTTTTGTAATGTCAGATTGAAGAAAATACTCACTCTTACCTGGCCTGGCTGCATTAAAGAATAATCTTTTTTAAATAAATTATAATTTTTTTAAATATTTTATTTTATTTTATTTTTAAATCATCTGGCGACCCCCCCCCCCCCCCCCCCCCCCCCCCACACGCCGGCTCGCGACCCCCACTTTGGGAACCACTGTTGTAATATACTCCTCACATTTAAATGTATAAAACCCAGGCAATTTATTTTTTTTTTTTAAAGTAGATGGATTCAGGCTGACTGGATTCGGGTAAATTAATTGGCAATTTAGAAGGTGTAGTAACAGATGATTCCATAAGGATTGTGCTAAAGTCAGAGACAGTAGCTGTATGAATTGTAGTCTGAACCGTTACTAGGCTACTCTGATGATTTGTGACCATCCCTAATTTATGGCTTGTAGGTCTATTATTTACAATAACATGTATATTTGAAATAACATTATTAATATCAATGTTATAATGGCACAGGTCCTTGAAATGCTTAGTGCTTGTTTTTGACACAAGGTATTGCTAATTGTCGGAGATTGGCTTTGAGCCATAAATATTGGATCCGATTAAATGTGTATTTTTTCTCTTTATTAATTATTATTATAAATGTTTGCTATAGAAAACAGCACTTAAAAGTGAACTGTATCCATTTTTTGAGAAAGTCCTTGAATTTAATTTTGCAATGTCTGTGGGAACCCTGGAGGGAGGGGGGGCGGGCGAAAATATAAAATGTGCCATTCAATGTGTACTGTATTCAACTGTACCTTTGATGACTAATAAATAAATGTTTAAAGGTGCTATGCATTATAAATGTAATTTTTCAGTCTCTAGCATTGTATTATAGTAATAGGAGTTCGTATCAATGTGTTTTTGGGCCTAAATACTATATTGGCGAATTCCTCAGCTACAGCCCATCCCCTCTTTGCCTCTAGTAAATCAGGTCATGTTGATTTGACGACCTGGTGCACGTCACAGGGCGCTGTTTATAGCGCACGGTGATGTGATTGGCTCTGTGGTTTTAGTAATGCCCGCCTCCATTCTTGCTACCTGCAGGGTGGAAGGCTTGTCCAGAAGATCACTAATCAGCTGAAGCCTGATGCGGTTCCCTCGGTCTTCGACAGACAGACCGGCGTTAGCTCTCGGGACTCGGGAGCGATCGCTAGCTACTTAGCACCAGCCGGGGCCGGCGTTAGCAACCGGGAGCGTCGTTGAGCATTCAGCCTGCTGGCTACCTAGATCCACTTCAACCAGCGTCGCGGAGCATTCAGCCTGCTGGCTACACAGCTTGTCGGTGTGCTAATAGCCTCTGCAAGCTAACGGTAGCTGGCTCCAGGCTATTAGCACATCGACAAGCTGCTGGAGCTCCCGACGCTCGGCTGGTTGAAGTGGATCTAGGTAGCCAGCAGGCTGAATGCTCCGCGACGCTCCCGGTTGCTATCATGTGCAGGTCCTCTTCTCAGACCTGTGTGGCAAAGCACTGCACACGCATCATGCAAGCTACACATCGCTGCATGTTGATCAATGGTGGCCCACTCGGTGCATCACAGTGGGCTACTATTGTGCTAACAACAACCGCGGTGTCCGGCTTGTCGGCCGGCATGAGTGCTCGATTTGGGGTGGTTCTCTCCTCCTTGTGTGCCCCCGTTCTCGCGGGTGTCCTGCCGTGGAGCTTGTGGACGCGACAACAGCGGCGGCTGTAGCGTTAGTTAGCTCATAGCTATTGTGTACCACTAGCGTTACGGCGGGCTCGAGCACCCTACGGCTGCCGCCGTTGTCGCGTCCATGGGCTCCCCGGCAGGGTACCCGTGGGGACGGGGGTGTACAGAGAGGAGAGAACCATTTTGTGTCGGCCGTGCATGCCGGCCAGCGAGCCGGACGTCGGGATATGTTGTTAGCACAATAGCTACCAAGCTAAGCTATGTTAGCTTCTAACGGTGTATACACAATATGTACAACGACACAATGATTTACATTATTACAAATATGGTAACGTGGTTGTGGCTTTTACAAATAGTGGTAACATATATATAGATAGACAGTACTGCTACATCTCTATATTTATGACATACCATATTTGTATGTAACCTGAAACCTAATCTCTGACGGGGAGATGGGCGGAGCTATTTGGTGGGTGGCTGTCACTCAAAGCATTCTGCTAGTATGGTTGGAGCCAAGCCAATAATAGCCTGCTTTCATGAGGCTGAAAAATGCTGGTTTTGAGTACAAGATTAGAAATATAAAACAATGATTATTTTTGGAATAAAAATTACAGATGTGTTACATAGACTCACAGGAAGTGTGTAAAGTTGCCCAAATAGTGCTAGGAATAGCAGTGCATAACCCCTTTAAAAAAAAATAATGGCACAGGCTACAATCCATACGACTATCAATACCAGGAATAACTGCTGTGGGATATCTAACAGGGGTATAGCGTCAGTCTGCAAGACTGGCTTGATGGCAGGAGAAGTTGAGAGATAGAACTGAGACTCCTTTATAGCTGGGATGAAGTTGATCAGGTTTGTACAAATCCTTCATCGTCCAAAATGAGTCAAAATGGCCAATCCGTATCCACATGCTGAACAGAAATTTCGCAGCCACTGATCAGCATTGTAAGGCCTAACAAAATTAATAGTTGGTTTCAGGTTGCCGACCGACCCTGCCGATTTAGGTGCGACCCAATATATTTTATGAGTTTTTAGAAAAAAGTATAAAAAAAAAGAAAATCCTTTTTTTTTTTTTTTTTTTTTTTTTTTTTTAATAAAGTTTCATAGAAATCTTAGTCAAACATTTAGTATTATGGATATTAAACATGCTGGCAGAGTACATGCATCCATGTTGTTGTGAACATTTTAATTAAATAAAGAAATTCCCTATCCATAGTCGCCGTGGGAAAGAATAAAATAAAAAAATTAAATAAAATAAATTCCCTACCTACCCATGGCCAAACTGACAACCAACCTGAAACCAACTATTAATTTTGTTAGGCCCAAGCACGGCTAAAAAACTCTGAACTCCATCGGAGGGTTGGAATTAGACCGGAGAATATGCACACTTTGCCAAGGTTGTTAATTTGTTTTGCAATAGCTTCATAGTCATCACGGAGCTTCTTTGATTGCCTGCATCTAATGTAATTTGTCCCGGCGTGCACAATGATTGTGTGGGCAGATGGATAGCGATTTACAATGTCCGGGATATGTTTGGCTAAGTCCGTGATTTTTGCACCCGAGAAGGAATAGGTGATGCCTTTCGGGATTGTAACGTGTCTGACGATGGAGTCACCTACGAGGATCCGTTCTGGAGGTGGGAAAAGGCGGTGTCTGATATGCGCTAGCAGCAGAGGGTTTGTGTCAGCATCTGTTAAAGTAGCAGCACAGGCGACAGGGGGGTCGGGGAAGTGGAGAAGGACAGCCGAGAGCGTTTATAGGCGGGAGAGGGGGACCGGGAGTGGGGGGGGTGAAGGACATGGAGCAGAGCATTTTGCATTTCGGCGGGCAGCTCTACATCCACACTCAAGCTGCCTTATGGGGGTGTAGGGCTTGTTACTATCGGCTATCGCTAGCATAGGGAAGTCCGCCAGCGGAGCAACAACGTTAGAACAGAGCGCCCGTTCCGAAGAAACTGCATCAGAAGAAGGAAAAACTGAGGCATCGGAGCATTCGGACAGGGCAGCGTAACGGTTGGAGAGTTGAGGGGAGTCCATGGGATCAAACAAAGGAAGCGAGAGCTTCCTTTTACCTCTCACGACGGTCGCCCAGGATGAACAAGCAGCCGAGGGGGCAGTGCCAGACGGCTCCAAATGGTCCAACCGAGACAGGATTTCAGTCTGACATGATACAATGAAAGGCAGAGCCTGAGGTAGTGTCGCGGCCTACATTTAAGAGAAGCCCACTGGGGTTAACTGAGTCCATGACAATCTCCCCTCCCTCCCTCCCTCCCTCCCTCCCTCCCTCCCTCCCTCCCTCCCTATCTTTCTCTCTACTTTTAACTGCACTCCAATGTTTTGTTGAGTTTCTCTCTCTTTTGATGTGTCGCCTGAACGCCTGTAGTGTTTTCAGAGAGTGGAAAATGAAACGGGAGAGGGAGAGAGACAGGTCAGCGTCCTCAGATGCATGGGTTCGTTGCCAGTACATGTTATCCTACTCAGAACAGCAAACTGTTCTGGCCTGGATCTGGTCCCCCAGTGTCTCGTTAATCATGCCCAGCAACCAGCAGCTCTATGGGTCACTTTGTTGGTCAGTTGGTTGGTTGGTCGGTTGGTTGGTCCACAAACATAACATTCCCCACCCTCTAGCAGCGATGGTCATGGAGGTCAAGTGTTTGTGTGTGTGTGCGCATGCCATTTGGCTAAAAGGGAGCGTGGCCTATCACAAAAGGGTTGCAGCTATTGCCAATTTGCGCTTGTTTTTAACCCATTATGCTGAGGGCACATTTAGCATAAAACGCCTGACGATAGCATGCCCAGTCATTTGCGATTTATTACTTGAACTATGTTTGAACCAATTATAGCACGCATGAGTCTGGTCTCTTTTGAAAGGAAACATTCTGAACTTTCTGAAAACAGGAGAAGAATCACTCTGAGTGCTAATGTAATAGTTAGAGGTTTGAGCACACTGAAGTAAAAGTTTTGGTTACTCACGTTTTGTTTACTTGTTGCCAGATGCCTGTTTTTGAGTTCCAGCTGAGATGTAGGAGCTGGAAAACATAACGGTTCCATAGCCTGAAGTCTTATCTACAGTACAGGTCCAAAGTTTATAAAAATCCCACAGAAGCTTTTACAGATGTTTTTGTAATCCTTGTATCGGTAATAATTCATCCAAAATGGCTGACTGCTCATTCATTTGGACGGCGAGTGAGAAATTCTCCAAACAAACACTTCTTCGTCTTCTTATTTCCCTTTACCGAGGTGACTGTTCCGTTCAGGACCAGCCGAAACCAGACGTGGTCACTTGTCCAAAACCGACGCTTGTTGGTTGTTTGGCCTTGTAACCCGAGATTGGAAGCACGTACTGTAATAGGTTAAGTAGGGTGTCAATCGAACGGCGGCCATTTTAGCTTTCCAACGATGTGTAGGTTGATCAGCTATTTCTAGTCCGATGAAGGTCGACAAACTGAAACCCATATTTTTTGGTTAGAATAGTAGATTGGGCACAGATGCACGTAATTACAATTTCCCTTACTTACCCATAGATTTACAGATGCAGCCATTCATTTTCTGTCGACCAAGGTTTGGGCACCGTATTAACGGTAACGATGACCAGTAGGGGTGCTCGAATACAGCTGGTGACAACGGCCAGATGCACCGGCTGTCTGTTCATTCAGGAGCTCCGCGCTCGACAAAGCTTTTTGTGGGGGAGAGAGAGGTAGAGAGAGAATGAACAAAATGCACTGCAATGTTGTGTTCTGACCACGTGTTTTGGCTAAAATACATGTTTTGTATGCCTCGTTTTATTAAATGTCCTTTGGGCGCAAGCGATTGATAACTGTGAACGTTGTAACGGCACGAGCTCTCGTGTTATTTTTTTTATAGGGCCACTTTTATTATGAAATTCGTAGCACCGCTTTTATTATGAAACAGGAAACACCTCCACCAATGTCTTCAACTCACCTCACTACCTCACTACGGTGTAATGCTTTTTGGTAACTAAAAACACGCAAACATTTCCACTGGAGTAAATGTGTTAGAGTTACTATAATGATATTTCTCAAGCATACACACACAGCATTTATAACATGTTGGCTGTGTGTTAGTCACCATTGTGGGCATTCATTATATTATTTCGTCTTCCTTCTGGGTATTACTTGGCCACTAATTATATTAATTCGTCTTCCTTCTGGGTATTAAATGGCCACTTCCGCCTCTGCGCCTCACTTGTTCAATGGACCGACCACTGCACTTCTTCGTTACAGCCAGTGGTGCGTTATTGAAATCATCTGGGGTGACACGCACCACGTGCACGCGCGCTCCCTGCGCGTGCGCGCGCTCCCGCGAATGCGCATTTAATGTCCCCTCGCTTGGGCACAGACTAAAGACAGTGCCTAATTGCCTCTACGAATGGAATGTAACACGTCTTCACAACAAGGTTAGGTGTGAATGTGTCTGAGAACGTATTTAACACACCTGACGACCGGAGCTATTGATATGCAAATAGCGAGTGAGGTCCCACACCGTGGGACCCCGTCCCATGAACAACGCATGCCTGGTTACAGCGCAGACACACCGGCCGGGCACACCGAGTCCGACTTCAGAGCGGGCGAAAGTGCACGGAGGAAGGCACATTTACATTGGAACAGAGCTCTGTAAATGCCTGCCCTAGTCTATTGCGAAGTCAGTCCCCGTTTGAAGATTTTTTTAAGATTTTTCTGTTCCAGTGTTCTATTGTCCATTTTGCATGTATAACCAGTTATTATATAATTAATTAGAATGTTAGAATTCATTTTAGAATGATGATCAGTGTGACTGTACTCCTGAAAAAGTATAGTAATATGGTTTATTTGTATTGGGAAAGATACAGACACATTAGCTGGTTGAACAACATCTATATGTGTGGTAATAATGCAGATATTGAGTGTATTTCTGTGAAAATGCGCGCCTCTGAATCCAACCAAAGCTAAAACGATCGCTTCCAGCCCACGAGTTGCACGCCCGCTTGTATTCTGATGTGTGTTCATGCAGGGAATGTCATTTATTGATGAATTAAAATGGAGAACCCTTATGTAAACAAGACAAAAGTCTTTTTCTGGGCCCTATTCCCCGTACCTGGTTTAACTAAGTCGATCAAAAGCCAGATTCAATTAACCCGATGTTTGAAATCAGGCTTTCCCTGTTCCTCGAACGCTGATTTACTCTCGTTATTTCGAACCAGACTTGATACTCAGGATAATTGCGCGCGGCCGCCTCACCTGAAAAGACAGCAGGTGTCGATTGCAGAAATCCTGATTTTCTAACGGCATTGATTGATTGAAAACTTTATTAAAGATTGCAGAATGGGTACAATACAGTGCGGCTCAATAGCCTCGCTGACGAGTTAAATGCATATCTATTGGCTAATTTTAAGTCCCTCATTACCCCAATCAATCAGATTATATTTCTTTAAATGTGCCTGCTGGCAGTAGGCTTAATGGAATGAATAATCGAATGAGATCTTGCTAGTGAAAATAATTAGTTCAACTCTTTCAGAATAAGTAGATAAAAACAAGCCCAAAGAGTATCTAATTGATACGAATTAACAGATATTTATGAGGATATCTGTACTGTATGCGCATAGGTATCATGTACTATATAAATACATGGTTCCCAAAGTTTTCAAGGCGCGACCCCTGAAATAACGTGTTAGAGAGGCTTGGAGGCTATACAGTTTCACTATTAATCAGGTTTTAATCTGTTTCGGACATCATCCATACATGCATTGAATTGATTAACCTTTGGTTTATACCAGTGACACCAGTCATGTTCATCACCCTCTTGTTCATCATCAGATAACAGTGCTTGAACAGATAAATGCATTTTCTCAAATTCATTCATCAAAACGTCAAAAGCTTGCAATTGCTCATTCACTTTTCTCAAGTCACGTCCACGTCATCAAATCCGTCAAACAGCGCATCTCCTCAGACATTTTAATCCCAGTTACAATATCACAATAACGTGTGAGTGACAGTGATACAATTCAACAATCCACAGATTCAGATTCATCGTAATTCACATCCACAATCCACGCATAAAGACACTTCAATTTATGCTTGAATGAAACACAATCCGGGCGCTCCGTTAAGCAAATACATCCACAGCGGAGAATATGAAACGAATCAGAGCCAACCGCCCGATAGGTTTCATTCATTAAAAATATCCCTGCGGGATTCACATTTGCAATGCTCCGTTATTAAAATAACCACATAGTGTGTGTCGCGACTCGCGAGTGCCGTATAGTATGAAGTGCATTATTTAGGACAAAGTAAATCCATAGGCTGAATATGATTTATTATCAGCATTTTATGTCTATTATTTTACATTTCAAAAGCCCCCTCTAGAAAAACTAAGCACAAAAACATAATTCAGAATGGTATAATGGGATCTGTGAGGAAGGGAGCTGGCATTTCTTTGCGAGGGCGTGGCCAGTTTATCCAGCTAACTGAACTAAACTCTGCGCTGGAGCAGGTTCAAACTTTTTGATCTGTTGCCATAGTGATTTAGACAAACGTGCTTCGGGGAACCGAAAACTTCGGGAAAGTCTGACTTATGTCAAGTTATCCTGAAAATTATCCGGCTAACTCAGTTATAGCCAGGTACGAGGAACAGGGCCCTTGTCTTCATCCTCTTAGCAGTTGTTAGTATTGAGCTGTACTGTATTGTACCCATTCTGCAATCTGTTAATACAGTTTTCAATCAATCAATCAATACATTCTTGTGGACACAACAGAGACAAGAGTGTGTTGAGCTCAGCTGAAATCCGACCCTACTGTAACATTTGAACCAGGAAGATTATGCAGTCCAATGCGTTGCTTTGGAATGCATACACCCCCCCCCCCCATTTAAATGCAAATACTGTAGGCCAGACAAGATTGACTAGTGCTAGCCATTTGTTTGTGACTACAAATGTCCCCACTTTCCATGCTCTGCTGAGGAACTTGAGGTTTAAATAATAAGTATAATTATAATTTCATAACACTTTTTTAAATGAAATTATGAATTAGCAGCAAACATCAGCTGCATGAAATATAGCTGACCAGAAACAACTAGGCCATGAAATACTTGTTGTTTGTTGTCCATCCATTATATGATTTTTTTTACAGTATTCTGTGTTTGACCGCATTACTGTATTGATAATGGCCGTTGTATTTGAAAATGCACCATGAATAATTAAACTTCAACGATGCACATATCCACTGTTCTGGTGCTGTGATACTGTAAACTTTTGCATAATCTATTCTCTGATTTGATACTGGTATTTTACGGTAATTTTGCATGCTGTATTACATTTTGAACCCAAAATGAGCAGTATAACATTCTGTGTTACTGTAATGGCTGATTGGCAGCCGGCCTTTTGTTTTAGCTTTTTGCGGGTACAGTATATCATATAATGATCACTTAACCCGGATCCTATAACCCCTTTATTGGAGATCTTGGACTTGTCAGAGGTCAGGATGAGGTCAATGGTAGTACTTTTTGTAAATTGTATGTACATTATACCTGTTATGTCTTATTCTTATTACTTGTATTATTGCACAAATGTCTTATTCTCATTCCTATTCTTATTACTTGCACAATCGCTGCGGGCATGACCCCCCGCATTTCACTGTATGCTTGTATGCCGTGACAAATAAAACTCTTGACTTGACTTGATCTCTGGCCTAGCTTAAAACTCTGGGAGAGTTGTTTGGCCAACAGCTAGGCTAGTGGTCTGTATCCGCCTCCATTCATTTGTGCTAAGCTAGGATAGCTTCCAGCCAGATAACCTTCTACTGACAGAGAGGAAATTAGTATCTATCTTCTTGTCTGACTCTGGAGAAGACGGTAAGCCCATTTTCCATAATGTTGGCGTGTTCCTTTAAACATAGACACTCAACTCATGACAGTACTCCTGTTGTGAACCACTACAGTACAATGCCATCTGTCATTGGCTGGTGTTCAGGGCCGGCTCTGACCAAAGCACAGCGATTGTTGTTGTTTCTTTGATGTTAGGATGATAGGAAAACATACAGCTCCGATTTGGTTCGATGCCACCACCAGGCTGCACAGCAAATGCATTTTAATATGAATTGATTTTCAGAGTTGCGTTGTTCATTTAGCTGATTGGTGTATTACACTTACTTCATACTCTGTGTATTTAGACTTTGACTCTGTGTATTTATTACATTTGGATCTGTTGGGTTTATGCAGAAGGACTATTGTCAAACTGTTAATAGCATGAAGGGACATTACTGGGTGTCAGTGCAGTGTAAATCTATTGCACTAATAGGAACATTAAAACACTTAATCATCATGCTTAACTCATTCTGCGGCAACCACGGAAAAAGTCAGGTTAACTCGCCAACCGTTCAGCGCCAATCACGAGAAAAGTCGGGTTTTAATCATTATTTCTTTTATTAGTTATATCCATTCATTTTCATCCATCCAGCCTGATGTTATCAGTGGGAATGGGTCTGAGCTCGCAAAAGGGCAAATACCGCCACCTACGCCTTCCAGCTGGTATTGCACTCCATTGGGAATGGTGTAGTTTCTTTTCTAGGACGATCCGAGCCGTGCGGGCGGGGTTTAAATACTCAGGCGAGGTAGGCCTCAACAACGATTGCATGGAACAGTAACCCCGCCTGCCCGTTCATATGTAACGGTCGGTAATGTGAGACGGACCTCCACGAGCAGTATTTGGAATGGCGATCAGATAATTGGATTATTTCTTTTGCATTACATCAGATACAAGGTAAGAACACTATATATAAATTTGATCGTTGATCTGATATTTATTTCTACCCCGATCGACGCTGTCTCCGCGTGTGTGTGTGTGTGTGGCTGTGTGCCGTTGGGTGCAGGAGGTGGCGGGGGGGGGGCGCCGCGGTCCAGGGCTCTTTTCATTCTTGCACGAGGAAGGATAATAATGATGATCTAGCGTTGATTTCAGGAAGATTCGATAATCAGGCGAAAAATGACAACGTGTTTAGTGTATTTCACTAAAACGCTATTATCGCTATTGTAATGGGAAATATTAAAAGACTAAACGATGAGCCGTTTACAAATCATTCTGAGTCATTATTAATAATAATAGGAACGTTTATTTCACTGTGGCCACAATGAAAGGACAGTTTACAGTCAGAGACAACATGTTAACACAGTAGCGTCTGGCCATAAACTGACCAAGAGTTCTGTTCAGACGTATGTTAAATACACAGTTGTCAGACGTAACATAATATCAGATATGATGATGAGAATGGCCCAGTTAGGAGAATCAACCTTGGCTAGGCGGTGATGTTCCCAACTGGAATGATAAACAGTCTTGCTAACAGAGAAAAAGACTTAAAGGGACAGTATGTGTCTGCCACATCTGAGCACATTATATAGCTGGTCTAATGACACCAGTCAAGCTGTCTAATGACATGATAATATATAATGAGTTAATGTTCTATATGTATTGATGTTCATTCATAACAAGTAATTAAAGGGGCACTCAGCAGATTTTCAACCTTAATACTATTGTTCCGTTTTGAGGAGAACAGAACAACAGACACCATTTCCTCAACTATTTTCAACTGTAGTAGCCCCAACTCGAGGAAAGTTGGAAGAAATTGTTGATGAAATAGTGTCACACACTAGTGCAGTTCGCTAGACGTCTGCTCTCCTCTCGGTGATGTCACCTGTTTTATTGTGGATCCCCATTAAAAAGTTAAATAAAAATATAAAACCACAAACATTGAAGTACTCACAAGAAAACATCACAACAAACAAAACAAGTGAATCAAAGCTCACTCAATATTCATAAGTCAGATATCACAATTCTCCAACCATAAAATACATATTCCATAATCAGTCCATAAGAACAAAACAGATCAAAATCGTTTATATGACTTTAACTCATAATATATCATAACTTTTCTCAAGTCACCGATTACCTTTATATTTCCATACTAATTTCCATAATAAGTCAATGACCAAAATGTATCTCGTTATTCATGAGCGCAATTTTTTTTTTAATCATAAATTTGTACCTTACCATAGTTATATTTCTCTGTATATTATTCCAATAAGCAACTGCTCTATACATTACCGTCTTTTTCAGAGCATTTGCTTTTGGTAGAGGTAAAGTAAAGCATGAATCTAATGCTTGCCTTGTGTTATATCCATGTCTCATATTCGTTGGGTACAGTTGTGAGAGCAAACCCTCCGGTTTCCCAGTATTCCAGATATTAAACAAAAAAGTTACCAGGCTACATGCCATCCTCTGTTCCACTGTCATCCAGGTCAGCGCGGCATGCATCCCTCCAACACTACTCCTCGTGCCGCCCTGGAGGAATTGCTGCTGAGCTCTTGAGACACAGAACGTGTGTTACATGTCCCATTATCACATGTCCTCTTCACAATAGAATGATAGGATTCAGGTTGAAAATCAGCGAAGTGCCCCTTTAAAGTTCAGTACATACCCAAGTAAATGAAGAATGGCTCCACAACTACAAGGTCCATTTGCATGTTCTTGGTATCTAGGGACCTCTATGGACCTCAGGGAATGTATTCCCCGAGAGTCAGATTTATTGTGTCTGTTACTATGCTTGAGTAAATTGTAATGAATCAAAGGAGAATATAAATTATTATTTGTATTCGTTTCTGTTCTCACGTCTAAATCAAAATATTTCCGATGCAATGCGCTGAGATTTTTTATAAGCTCATATTTCGCTAATAACATTTAAAATCCTTGCTAAACAAATGTAGTGCTGAAAATATACACTTTGACTGCTGTTTTGATAGGGTTAGGGGCTTTACTCTTGGCTACATTTGAAAAAGAAACACAACATCACTTAATATTGACTGTATTGATCTATTTGTGCAACGTTAAATGTATCTCGGCCCGGTACCGGGGAAATCGGGCTTAACAGGTAAAAGATGTAATAAGGAGGTAAGGCATAGGGCTAGTTCATTATCCTGTATGGCTTAGATGACCGAAGATCACACTCATAAATGTTACACATACATCCATAAATGTTTAACATTTGGGAAAAAAAAATTATTCTAACTTGGAATCAAAGTTTACACCCAACATAGCCCCCTAAAATGGAACTGCAATTTGTGTTTTGCATTTGGAGGGACACTCACATTGGAAACGTTTGTAGACAATATGTGGCACTCTGCTATCTACAAACCTTTCCAATTTGATAGTTTATGTCTGCCATGTGTGCATGGGGCACAATGTAACCAGCTAGTTTGTATTAGCCTAACATTGTGGGGCAGAAGTTCAAATTGTAGGAAAATTCAACCATTAATCACAAACTTAACAGCAACAACAGACAAAGTATTAGGAGCCTGGCAGCATGTTTAGAGCAATTATTTTGAAACTTTAGGATTAGTGTCCATCCAAATGCAAAAACGAATGTCCTATTTTTGGGGGTCCACCCAACGTGACACAGAGTTCAGCTCTCAATGGTCATCTTATAGTAGCTTGTTTGAAAGGGATGGCAGCTGGTGTGGCTTATCCATTATGCATTATCCATAATCACATTACCGTAAATCATTTTTTAATGTCTATTAGACATGCTGTGAAACTCCACTGATGCAGATGAGTATTGCTCACTGAAATGGACTCTGGGTGTTTTGTTCTTTACGAGGTGACGCTTACGGATCATTTACTGAAAATAAGGTCATTGTGGAGACAATGGGAGATGTCGTGATCACTCAAAGCACTTCACAGTTCTCTGTAGCGGCAGACTTGAGACGGCGACTGGCGGCCACATGGATGCGTGGACGGCCAGAGAAAAAGGCAGACAGGTCCCTTGCGTTGTCACAGTGTCTCTTTGTGTCACTCTGCATTTTGGAGACACTTTCACACCTTTAAGGGACGTCTGACATCACCTCTGGCTGGAGAGAGAGCATGTGTGCCTGAAAAACAGTGACACTGCAATACAAGTCTAGAATGTTCTGTGTTCTCTCTGGTTGTATTCCGTTTGAGACTATGAACTTCTATTTTCCTGGTGTCTGTAATGATGATAACAGTGTAGTAGTTTGTCTGTGTTCTTACTCATTTCCTGACATCATAGCATCTCTGTGCTAAATACAAAACAGGATAAAATGTCCCCTTGGGGTAACATAACGCTGTCTCTCTGACCGTGTCTCAATTCAGGGGCCAGATCCTTCAAAGGACAGAGGCATGTCCTTTATAGACCGTGAAGGCCAAACCGAACGTTGTTAAATGAGACAGGTCCGGTCTATGGAGGAGACTGGGATTGATACATGCCCAGTTGAAAGGAGGAATCCTCTTCGGGGAAAGCCATCGTGTCACGGCACACACTTATACCCATATATGGATCAAGAGAGGCTCAAAATGGCAGACAGCGTCATCTGAATCAGACAGATAAAGCAATTATTTTATCCATATTCTTTGATTTTTGCCACATTTGCATAATCATTGTAGCTAACATGGTGTCGTCTAGATGTATGTAGGGAACACAGAATTTCTAGCAAAGACAGAACACCAAAAACAGATTAAACAAGTTTTGAAAGCCTTACATTATATGTTAAAGCCTTATGTTAGAGTCTCACCTAAATGGTGCATATAAAGTGAGTGGGTGGCAGAGCAGATGGAGCTTCTCATTGGACGTCTCTCGGAGTTGGACCCCCCATCCCTCGTCCCCCTGAGTATATGAGACAGCAGCTCCAGTCCCCAACAGAACATCCTCAGTCAGTCATATTGACAGCCAGTCAGTCAACCATCCAGGAAATCAGTTAGTTAATGATCAATCTAGTCAGTTAGCTAACCAACCAGTCACTTAGTCAGATAGATAGCTAGCGAGTTACTTAACCATCAAGCCAGTTAGTCTGCCAGCCAATCACCCAGCATTGAGGGGACAAGGCAATACATCC